>NC_048600.1:64397451-64697451 GCF_003668045.3 Cricetulus griseus
CACACACACACACACTACACACACAATACATGAAAGACAGAAACAGAAAAAGGAAGGATGGGGGGAATTCGGGGCAATAAGCCAAGGAGCCCAACCTGAGGGACAGATCTACAGGGAAGGGTTACTATACTATGGCCAGGCCCTGAGGACTGGGGTCAGGAAGGGATGTGGCCTGACAAGCTGGTGAAGCCCTTTGACTGCAGCACATAGAGAGTCCAGGTAGGCAGGGCCAGTGGCAGTCTGGGGACCCCACAGTACAGAGGGTGAAGAAAACACCGTTGGAGGATTGGCTTTTGGCAGAGCTTCCCTACAGAAGGTGCACTGGGTGAAGAAGCCACAGTGGCTCTTTAGGAGGGTGGCAGCAGAGACCAGGTGGCCATGCCTGGGCAGGGTGGGCAGTCCTAGAAGATGGCACCTCTCAGCTGGGGTGAGGGCAGTTCAGAGAGAGACAGTGCCCCTGGGTGCTTGTCACTGCATAGGTCTTGGTGGCAAACAGGATTTTTGCACAGTCTGACATTCATTCCCCACAATAAATAAGGGACTTGTTTTCGCCTCACCGACCATGCAGCTTCCCCACCACCCCAGCTGCCACCCAGCTGGTCAGCCCTGCAGAAGCAGCCAGGCCACTGCTGTCACCCCTGGCCTCCAGCCAGGCACAGACTGAGCCTTCTCCTTGATGCCCTGACCCCCCAGCCTCCTCCATCTGCTGCTCCTCCAGTCACCCCCAATAGTGTTGTCCATTCATTCATTCATTCGTGTATCTGGCAAGCATTGGCAGAGTCTGCTCAGCGTGCTGGGAGGGCAACCATGAACAGAAGTAGGCTAATTAGCAGCTGTTTGGGTACAGAGGACATCCAATCTGGGGGCTCCAGGAGCCAACCACATGTCAAAGGTGCTACAGCTTCAATCTAGCTTGAATCCTCTAGAACTCATTTTGCAATTTAATACTTATTATGAGATGACTTACATGGTCCAGGGTAGACAAGAACCGGGCAGCAAGTACCAGGTAGACCATCAGTCAAGGGGAAGCCTGTTAGGGAGGAGAAGGAGGCAGCCAGAGGGAAGACTGGAAGGGTGTGTCCAGTGAGAGAATAGCAAGCCCTGAGGTGGGAATGAGTACAGCGCTCTGAGCAGAGGTTGTGTATTTCATTCCTAAGGACAGGATGGCAGGACTCCATCCCACATGTATACAGGAGGAAAGCAGAGAGACTTCTAATGTTATACAAATGGGTTTGGTGTCTACGGGGTGGGCCCCTCTAAGCCAGCAGAAAGGCCATGGCAGATCCTAAGGTGTCCAGGTGGCACTGAGCTGGGCATGTGTGCTCATAGCCAGTCCATGCCTACTGTACACTGTGGGAGGGGCAGGCTTGAAGAGGAACCCCATCTTCACCCTTACTGCTTACTCCTACTCCCTCTACCAATTTTCTCTCCATAGCACCCTGCCCAGAGGACCCTTTAAAATCGCTTTCTCTATGTAGTAGGTTTATACAGAGGAGCAGAGCCAATAGAGTGAGTGTGTATCAAAGGGGGAATACCAGGAGTTGGAGGAATAAAGGAAAATGGGGTGGGAGGATGGGGTAGTGGGTGTGTTAGCCAAAACTAAGGAAGCATTAAAAGCCTTACAGAAACCCTTTAATTAGTAAGCTAGTTAAAAAAAAAAAAACAACTTTTAAGAAGAAGTTTAAATGGAATTATCCTGCAAGGGTGGAGCGTGCTACCCTCAGGAGACATAGGTCGTGGATTAAAAGTGGTTGTTGCTCAGTTCCTGGGTGCATGTCAGAAGCTGGGGGAAGCTGGTCCCCTGTATCTGAACCAGGACTCAGGAACCAGTAAATGCCCTGGTCAGCTCCTCTTTCCCTTTTCGACTGACTTTTAGGGTGGGTCTTCCTGCTTCACTTAGTGCCATATAGATAACTCCTCACAGGCCTGCCCAGAGACCAGCACAGTCTGTCAAAGCCCTCAAGGATGTGCCCAGGGCGTCTTCTGGGTGGTTCTGGAGCCTATCCAATCGACAATGTCAACCATCACACATACTATGTGGTGAGTGGTTTTGCTCCTCTGGGCAGTCTTACCATGGTGTGCTCCTCACTGCAGGTTAGACCCAGTTTTTCTAGTCACAGACTGAACCTTTGAAACCTTGAGACATCATAAGCCTTTCCCCCTCATAAATGATTGTTTCTTGTATTTGTTATAGTGACAAAAAGCTGAGGAGCCTGGGAAATGGTCATCAGGATGAATGGCAAGTGCCTTTACTCCTTGATGATACCCACAGTCATATTTTAACCATGAACAACACAGAACAATGCAATAGTTCAGTGGGTAAAGACACCTGCCACCAAGCCTAATGGCCTAAGTTCAATTCATGGGGTCTGCATGGTGGAAGGGAGAGCTAACTCCCTCAGGTTGTCCTCTGACCTCCATACATGCAGTATGGTGCATGCCTGCACACACGCGTGCACACGCGAGCACGTACACACACACACACACACACACACACACTCAAATATTTATTAGAAATTAAAATATAATGTGGTTGCTATATCCCTGGCTACAAGAGTACTCCTGAAGAAATATAGCAATGCACAAAACTGGTATGCTAAAAACTGTGCAAATCTAACGAAAGAGTCAAAAATACATGTAATTAGAGAGGCACACCATGTTCATGGATTAGAAGACTCAACATAGTAAAGATACCAAATATAAAACTCTTCCCCAAATAAGCCTACAAATTTGAATATCCCAGAGGAGTTTTTGGTGGTGGTGGTTGTTTGTTTTTTGTTTTTACAGATATAGACAAGGTCGTTTAAAAATCAAATGCAAGAGTCAAAAATCTAATACTACCAAAATATAATACAATGAATATAATAACCAAATCTGTTTATGATCATTGATATCTAGGGAAAAAACATTCCTCAATGAGGTGAAGGGAGCTATTTATCATTACCAGCAAGCTGCTCGGCTCTGAGCTGCTCTGGGTAGCACAGATGTTCTGTCTGAGACTCTCACCTAACTCTTCAGCGTGTGTCTGGGAATGGCCATTAGGCTTACAGTATGTGTCCCCTCCATCTGCTTGCCATCCTTGGGACTGGAGTCCAGTGTTGTGAACCTGGAATGTAGTGTGCTGAGCACAAACATCCTTTCCCTGAGCTTTCTACCTTGTCCACAAAGATCTGAACCCTGGTGCTTAAGAACTCGGGGGTGGGTGCTAATCCCATGGTGTAGGAAGAAGAGAAGAGGAGGGCTGGGGGCTAAAGACAAGTAGACAGCATCTTGATTTTGAAGAGGAGGAAGGTGGGGCCTGTGAGCAGGGATCCAGGCAACTAATGACCTCCTATCATGCTCATGTTTCTCAGCAGACCAGTACGAGGCCCCCATTATCCTCCAATTCCTTCTAGTTCAGAGAGGGAGATGAGAAGCAATCTGCCCAAGCCACACAGCAAGTTGATAGTCAAATAAAAACACAACTAACAGTCATCCATTCCCTGACTCACCTTTCATTTCAGACGTGTACCCTCCAGGTGCCCAGTACTTTCTAGGCACTGGGATCATGACTTTTTAAGTGAGAACCTTATCCCAGAGCTCACAGCCTTGTCAGGGAGACAAAGAAGAAATCAATAAACAAAAACAAGAACCGCAGTAGATGCCAGAGGCTGTAGAAAAATGACCCCAGTGAAGTCACGCTGAGGAACCCCCAGGGCAGGTTTGCACAGTGTGAACTGAGAGGTCCTCTCCAGGAGACGGCATCCTCCAGAGTTCTGCATGATAGGGCATCCACCACACAAAGTGAGATGGGGGGCTCACAGCAGAGAGACCGGCAGCCATATTTCCCATGGAAACGGCTTCTATTGCCTGAGTCCACTCACCTGTCTAGACAGTGTTTAACTCCCCAAAGTTGTAGAGGGACCCAGACCCAGGAAAGGCCTTTTCTATCTGCCACCAACACTTACTCAACTGTTATTCCTGTAATGTCCTCCCAGGGAACTTTTTTCTACTCTGCATGCTATATTTGACCTTTGCAGTATAATGTATATAAATATAGTAGAATTACTACCATAATAAATTCACATATCCATTATCTTGCGTGCTTTTTTTTTTTTTAATGGTGAGAGCACGTAAAGTCTTCTGCCATGGTGAATTTACAGTGAACAAAAAGCTGCTGTTAACTGTAGTGGAGGAACCTTCCCTCTGTCCCTGACATTTCCCCAGGTGAGTGAAACTCAAAGGCCCTAAGAAGAGGCTTGCATTTCTCTGCTCTCTGTTGCCACCCTTTCCCAGGGCTCCGAGTGTGGGAGTGGGGACAAAACGAGCAAAGAGGCATGCTGGAAGGGAAGTTGTCACTATTTTAAGAAATTTTCTTCCTTTGAAACCCGTTTTGCCAGCACGTGCCCCTTTCTTAGTTTTCTGTCATCTTTCTGAGTGATACAGTTCCTGAATATCACCACATTGTGTTGTACTGTAAATAAAGATGCTATAAATATGCATGCAATTGTTTGCAGGGCAAGGAAGATGGTCTAAAGCGCTTGTAGGAAGCATTTATGAGTCTGCACTGTGGAGCTGCCTGTTTTTATGGGTGGGTTCCTGAGCTGTGTGTGATCTGGTGGCTCATATTGTATTTCTTAGGTTTAAAGGCATTTTATAATGTATTATTATTGTTGTTATTGTTTCCCAAGACATGATATCTCTCTGTAACCCTACCTGTCCTGAAACTCGCTCTGTAGAACAGGCTGGCTTAGAATCACAGAGATCCACCTGCATCTGTCACCCAAGAGCTGAGATTAAAGGTGTGCTGCTCCACCACTCCCCAGCATCTTATTTTATTTTTTAATTGCGTGTATATGTTATGTGTTTGCACACGGGTTTGTTCACATGAGTGCAGGAGCTCACAGGGACTAGAAGAGGGTGCTGGAGCTTAAAGGTGGCTGTGAGCTGCCTGATGGTAATGCTGGGAAACAAACTCAGGTCCTCTTTGCTGGGGCAGTACTCAGCAAAGTACTCTTAATCGCTGAGTCGTCACTCTAGCTGTGAAAGCATTTAAAGCTTTCCAGCACCGTATCATTGGTGACAGGTGTACTGAATATGGCTTTCCTGAAACAAGGACCCAGTTGTTAGGACAAAGCATGAGGGGGACTTTGGCAGGCAAGGTTGGTCGAGGTGGAGGGCAAACATGCCAGGCAGACAGAGCTTAAGTGAAAAGTTTTACTACAAAAGGGAGGGGGGAGAGAAAAGAGGCAAAGAGACGCAGAGACAGAGAAAAGACAGAAGAGAAGAAGGAAACATGCAAAGTCCTGCCTGCCCCAGGGGAACAGCAGGAAAGAGAGAGCAGAAAGAGAGCCTAAATGGGCAGAGGTCTTTCTTTGAAAGGAGTCCTTTGCACCTGGGCTGAGTGCATTCTGCCAGGTGACAGGGGCCGGCCAGCATAATGCCTGAATCCTTACCCGGATTCCCAGAGGCAAAACTGAATGAATGAAGGGGGTGATGCTGGAGTTGTATAGACTGGTGATGTAGGTATGGGCCGCTAGCTTGAGGGTCTTTCACTAAAGGAGCCAGGTGGGTGAGCCTAAGTGATGAAGCACGAGTTTTATGTGTCTCCAACACAGGCTAATCCATCCTCTGTGGGGAATCAAGTCCTGACCACAGCCTGAGGAAAGTCATGAGACTCAGCCACAGCATGCCCGGGTGTCTGATAGCAGATGGCACCCATTCGGAAAGCCCCAGAGATTAACTGGGAAGGTGCATCTACCCGCCCCCTGCTCTTCCTCTTTCTAGCCTCTTGATGGACAGCGCCTTTTCAGAAGCAGAAAATGGCCATCATAATGAAGTCCAGCGTATTACTGCTCTCTTTATAGGATCATGTCTTTGGTGTTGGAATTTTCTTCTACATTCTCTTCTGTGTTTTACATTCAATCTACAGACCAAGTTGACTTGATATTTGTGAAGAATGTGATGTCTGTGTCTATAATCAATGTTTTCTCTTTTTTACACATTTTATTTAGTGTGGAGGGAGCGGAGGGGGCACATGCATGTAGGGTCAGAGGGCAACTTGCAGGATTCAGTTCTTTCCACCCCCCACGGGAGTCCCAGGATTAGAACTCAGAATCTCTGACTTGGCAGCAAGTGCCTTTACTTGCTGAGCCATCTCACCAGCCCTAGATTAATTTTTTTTTGTATGAGACTGTGCAGCTTTTGTGGCATTACTTGTTGCAGAGGTGATTTATTCTCTATGGTGTTGCTTTTGTTACTTTGTCAAAGACCAATCGACTATTTGTGTGGGGTCTGAGCTTGCTAGCCCCTTCTGTCTGTGCTTTCACTAGTGCTACAATGTTGATTGCTGTTGATTTAGAGGAGTCTTGAAACCAGCAAGTTTCAGTCTACACGTCTTGCTCTCCATCTGGCTGTGGACAGATGACTGAGGACAGAAGCCCTGGAGAGTGTGGCCTAGGTTGTCAACAGCATTAATTTCGCATTCACCAGATGTGGTTGAGGGTCTCTCCCTTTCTGCGCTGCTAAGGACATCCACGTCACTCACAGTTTTCAGTGTCCCTCTCAAGTTCTAGAGACAGATCACTGTCATCTTAGGAGCAGACAATACAGGGCAGCCCCCTCCCTCTGACTATTCCAGCCACATGTTGAAGATCTAGTCCACAGTTCAGCCCTGCTAGACTCCCAGCTGCGCCGAGTCCTCCCCCCACCCCACTCCCCTCCAAGCCCCTCTGGGGACCTTGCTGACAATTTCTCTGGCTATTGTGAAAGAAGCAGAAGTGAGACCATAACCCTGAGAGTGATCCAGATGTACCTCTTCCTGGAGCCTCTATCCAGAGGAGACAGACGGCTCTTGCAATTGTCCTTTGTCTTCAAAGCACAGTCAAGTGCTCTGTAACATTTTGGCCAGTAATGGATTGCATATCCTGATAGAAGATTGCACTATGATGTCATAGTGCAATACATTGCTTGCATATTCATGGTGGTGCAGGTGTCAAAATTACCATGCTGTTACCCCATGTAGATAGCATAGTGTGTACAATTATGTATGCAGAGCCCTTAGTTACTTTTCACATCTTTGTGACAGCGAAACTGAAGGAAGCTGGACCTGTTCTGACTCACTCTTCCATAGTGCACCATGATTGAGAAGGCGTGGCAGTGTGGCTCCCATCTGAGCAGAGAAGGTATAGGGGCTCATGGTGGCACCATCTGAGATCACCAGGCTTGGGGGTCTCTGTACCTACAGCCTTGCTGCCTTCAGCACGCAGTCTTGATCATGTACAGGTTCCACTCTGAGAAGTCCCATGTTCCTAGAATCTCCAAAATCCTGGGGGTTCCTTACAACCAGGCTTCTCTTTAAGGCATCGTATACAGTTCATTCAGAGTTCCATGCAGGGGAGCTGACCCTGCTACACATGGCCTGATTTCACGGGCTTTCTTTCTGGAACATTGATTCACAACTCTGCTACTCGTCATTGCCTGTAAAATTGGCACCAAGTGAATTTTACCAAGCTTTGCTGCCAGCCCTGGTCACGGCTGCTATAGCTTTCAAATGCCTACACAGATGAACCGGGGGAAACACTTCTGTTGTTTGAGCAAGGTACCCTAGGCGCTCTGTTTTCCCAGACACTCTCTTTCCAAAGGGAAGTCTTTCAAACGTGCTTGCATTTTTACAGCCTGAGGTATTCCGTGGGAAGGATCTCAGCAGCAAAACACCTTTCCTGTTGTCGCAGTACAAACTGTACAGTTTCCCTTTGACAACTATTTTTCTCTGACCCACCTGTCTGCAGCTTCAAATGCCCTCTTTTCTTGGCCAAGCTGCACAGTTTTCACAACTTTCTGCTGTACTTTTTGGCAAAATTATCTCTGCATATCTAGCTAAAAGCAGCAAGTAATAACCACGCTGAAGCCTGGATTTGATACTCTCCTGAAATATCATCAACCAAACCATTTAATCCATTACTTTTGATGTCAGCATCACCCACATTTTCCAGACACTGACAGAATGTAGCCAAATTCTTTGTGCAAATACAACAGAAATCGCCTCTATTTTAATCTGATGGAATCGTTATTCCTGTCTGAACCCTCATGAGCATCGGCTTTACTGTCTGTGTTTCTATCAGCATTGTGATCTAAACTTCTACCCAAATGTCCCATTGAGCTCTCTAGGACTTGTCTCCCCCACATCTCCAAGCTCTTTCACATTCCTCCCCCTAAGCCATTTGCAAAGGCCTGTGGACCACATAGTCAGGTTCATCACAGTAACAGCTCTACTTCTTGGCACCCAGTTTCTGTATTAGTCACTTTCCTGGTTGCCATGACAAAATGCCTGACAGAAGCAACATAAGGGAAGAAAGATTTGTCTTGACTCAGAGCATCGGGGTATTTTAGTCTCTCACGGCATGGCAGCATGGCTCCTGGCCATGGTGACAAGAACTTGTGACCTTACATGGTGACCAGAACAGGGAGTGGAGAACTCGTATTAGAGCAACGGTGGCCACGACCTTCCGAGACGACCCTTCGTGCTCTATCACACTTTCCCCAGCTAAGCTCCATATCCCAAAGGTTTGACAGTCTCCCAGAATAGCAGCGCTGGCTGGCTGGGAGCCAGCTTTTCAAACACTAAGCCTGGATGGGACATTTTAAATTTAAACCACAGTGCCTGTTAATGACAATGAACTCGATGATAATGATAATGCTTGATATCTTGGTTTTCTAAGTGTTGGTTTGTTAACTTTGTGATAAAATGCCCAGACAAGATCAACATCAGGGAGACAGGGCTTATTCTGGACCTCGGTTCCAAGAACAGCCCATCATGGCATGCAAATCAAGGCAGCAGAGCTTGAATCAGCGGGTCGCATTGCATGCACAGTCAGTAGACAGCAATGGGTGCATACTGCAGTTCATTTCCCTTTCCCCGTTTATATAGTCCAACATCCCATTCAAGGAATGGTTGACACCCACAGTGAGAAGAGCTCCATACCTCAAATTAATGTAATCAAGATAACCCCCCACAGGTATGCTTAGAGGCTCATCTCCTAGGTGCTTCAGAATTCATCAAGTTGACAATGCCAGCCATCGCCCTTGATAATAAGTATACCATGTCACGTGGGCACAACTTTATACATATGTGTTTATCACTTCTCTTGATTGAATCACGTTCTCTTGTCTTTGATCTACTCTCATATTTTTTGTTCCCCACAGCCCTGGGAGCAATCACATATGTACATGTATATGCATACGTGTGTACACACACACACACACACACACACACACACACACACACACACACATCCTTCATACATAACAGTCTGCACCAACTGGGGTAGATTTATATAAGCATATACCAGTGTTCATACAATGATGAAATCACCTAATGATGCATTTCTCAGTCATTAATAAGCTCATTTCCTAAATCGCCAACAATTAAGCAATATGTTGCTGCATATTGCTTAGTGAAAGTTCTACAGGAAAAATTATAAATAAAAGCAAGGAAGCCATTTGCACAAAAGTCAAGATGCTTATCCACCAAAGGCTAGGGTGAATAGTGGATCTGCTGGAGGAAAAGGCATGATAAATTTTAATACTAGTAATGCTCATTTTATTATCTTAGAAAGTAGACTGCCAATGCTTATTTTATAATAATAGTAATAATAATAGCTGTTATTATCTAAATTCTGGGTATGCTCATAGAGCCTTCTTTTTAAAATTTTTTTATTAATGAAGGGGAAATATCAAAAGGACACTTCTCCATGGTCTTCTCCAAACAGGACTCAGAAATTGCCTTAACTGTATAACCTGAGTCACCAGCTCAGCAGGAAGTTTCATTAACCAGGACTCATTCACCCCCACCCTGCCTCTATTCTTCCTGCCAGGGGTGCCACTAGTGAAAAAGTAATTTCTGGAAGCAAAGGAGCATGGTGGGGTGAGGTGGTGGCAGTGGGTTTTGGATGGGTGTTGGAGAGATGGTGTGGTGCTTAAAAGCACTCACTGCTCTTGCAGAGGACCTGGGTTTTTGTGAGCCACATGATGCCACACAACTGTCTGAAACTCCAGTACTGGGGGGGGGGTGGTCTGACAAACTGATTTCCAGGGGCACCAGGCAAATACATGGTGCATATACATACTTGCAGGTAAACATTTGGACATATTAATTAATAATAACAATAGCAGCACAGTGATCAGAGTCAAGCATGGTGGCACACGCCTTTAACCTCAGCACTGAGAGACGGAAGCAAATGGATCTCTATGAGTTCAAGTCCATCCTGTTCTACATAGCGAGTTCAAGTACAGCCAGGGCTAGATAGAGAGAGACACCCTGTCTCAAACCAAATTTAAAAAGTATGGTGATTGTGAAGTAGAAAAACTGCACTTTGCTGTGGTTTGGGAGATCAGTTAAGTGGGACAGCTCTTTAAAGGGTTAGTGCCCTTTGACCCAGTACCTCTTCTCAAAGTAAAGTTTAGGAAATAATTGTCAACATGGCTGAGGGTGGGTAATAGAACATGGAGAAGCCAAAGCCAGCTTTCCCCTCTTTGGAGAACTTTATTTTTCAGCTACCAGCCTGCTGTGGGGCTTGGTGCTCTCCATTTGCAACAGATTTCCTGCAGGTACCCTGAGCTCTCCAAAACCACTGCTTCCGAGAGCGAGGAGACAGCAGGCTCAGTCAGTGGGAGCAAGGGCCATCTGGAGCCCCAAATAAGTCAGCCCAGTGCTCCTCTCCCAGCCAGTCCTACCACCAGCCTCCTGTGGATGAAGCCAGGTGAATTCTCAACCTGGAAAAGCCTCAGGCCTAGCAGGGGCCACAGAATCCTTCAGGCTACAGCGAACAGTGGGGAGTCCTTCAGGCAGAATGAGACATGAACACACCCAGTTTTTGCCAAGGCAGAAGAGGGGAACCCTAGAGTTTGTAGGGGCTAGGCAAGATCAGGAAAGCTAGAAATGAGATGGCATGGTCATTGCCCATATTCTATCATAGAGTAGCCTCCCCCAGCCACCCACAATGTCCCTGTGCAAGTGGAGGGTCAGGGCTGGGCACTGGAGTCTTTCCCTGGGCTGCATGCAGTAGGCCACACTCAGGCATCCTCAGTCCTGGAAGACTGGGCTGTATTGGGGAGTCCTCCTATTAGGGTGGTCCTTCCTCAGCTCCCAGACTCTGAGCCCTGCTAAATATTTAAGCTGTCTGTGTGTCTGTCCCACCTCACAGGACCAAGGACGGGAGCTTGGCCCGTAGTTGGGAGCCCAGGGATCCCAGGAAGTCCACTAGTCTCCTGTTGGTGACTTTGTCCACTCGCTTACCACTTAGGGCCTAGGTTGGCTACTGTGACATGAGAGCATCTAATAAAAGAAGATCACCCTTTAAGGATGTGGTGACCAGGAACGACACAGAGTTTGTTTCTTACTGAAACCTCTGGAGGTCAGAGCCCCGCAGGACACAGGTTGTTCCTTGTTCCTGAAGAAGCAGCCTAGCAGAGTAGCAGACTTGCCAATGCCCTGTGTTGGCTGAGATCCTGAACACCTGCCTCTAGATACCTGCCCACACAGCAGGCTGGCTCCAGGTTCTGAGAGAAAGCTGGGACTCAAGCCTCTTCCCGGAACTTCCAAAAGCCCTGAGGAGAAAGAAGTACAATTGAATGGAGCCAGTTCTAAAGAAGTAGAAATGATGGTCATAATGCCACAAGCAACTGTATGCCAACAAATTGAATTACCTAGATGAAGCAGATGGAAATTCCTAGAAACACAAATGTTACAACGTCTGAATTACAAATAAATGAAGATTTGAAAAAGCCCTGAGACTAGTTAGGGGATTGAGTTAGTGTTCAAAAGCTACCAGCAGAGAAAACCCCCAGACTTGGTGGCTTCACAGTCAAATATGTGAAGAAAAACTAGTATCAATCTTTTCAAACTTTTACCAATAATCAAAAGGGAGAAGTACTTCCTAGCTCACTCTATAGGACAAGTATTTGGTCTGATGTAGAAATCCTATAATAAAAGAAAATTCAAGGACAATATTTCTTTAGGAACAGTGATGCAAAAGTCCTCAATAATAACCAAACAGTGAAACCAGATTTAGCAGTGCATTAAAAAGGATTATACAACAGGACTAAATGGGAGCTGCAGATGGAATGCAAGAATGGTTCAACTGCAAATTGATGGAGTACGAATTTACAAGAGACACACATGCACAGTCATCTCAATGCAGAACAGGAGTTGCCAAAGCTGAACAACTATCCATGACAAAAATGAGGCAGCCTCAACACAGTAAGCAAAATCTACATGGGGATGGAGGTCTGGCAGCTTTTCTGCAAGTGTGAAAAGTAAGGGGACCCTTGCCAGTACAAACCACGGAGTCGACTTAGCCGTGTAAGCCTTGGCTTGGGCACTTCACTTATGAGCCAGGTTATAGCCCAAGCACACACCTTTCTTTCCTAAGCCCCTCCCTTGTGATTATTTTCTTGGAATGTGTTGCCAAGGATTTTATTAGTGTGAAAGGACAATATGAAACCAAATCTTGGTCCAATTCAAAAGCACCGACATCATGTACTCCTCATCCCTTTGCCCCAGCAGTGTTCAAAGGGTTTCCCCAGCATGCCCATTAGTACTGATTAATGTATAAGTCTCATCTATTTCATGGTCTGTGCTAGTTAGTGTTGGCTGGCAAAAGGTTCCAGGATCACTTGTGATTATCCTGGTTAGATTAGCCTCTATCCATGCCTGTGAGGGGTTATTTTAATTAGGTTAAGATGAGAAGGCTTACCCGAAAAGTGACTAGCATCTTCTCTGGGCTCTGGTTCTGGGTTACAAAAAAAAAGAAGGCTGGGTTGCTTACCCACCTTTATTACTGTCTGCTTTGTTGCAATGGATACAATGTGGCCAGATGCCTCCAGCTCCAGCCACCGCGGTTTCCCTGACATGATGAACCGTGAGACAGAATAAACCCTTTCTCCCCTAAGCTGTGTTTCCTGGGGTATTTTTAACACAGCAAAGATACAAGTAACTTATACACAGTCTTACTCTAGTTTGGATCTTGATGTTCCTCCAGAAGCCTGTGCATCAAAACTTGGTTCCCAGGATAGTGCTATTGACAGGTGGTAGACCTTAAGAGGTGTAACATAGTGAGAGCTCTCCAGGTCACTGAAGTCATGCACCTGAAGGGGACTATGGCAGCTGAACTCTTCCTCTTTATCTCTCTCACTTTCCAGCCATGAGGCCAGTGGTTTTATTTTGTTTTGTTTTGTTTTGTTTTGTTTTGTTTTGTACTAAGTACCCTATCATGGTGTTTCCCCTGGCCCAAAGCAATTAGGCCATCCAGACACTGAAATAAACCATTTATCTTGATACATTGACTATTTCAGGTATTTGTTACTGTGCTGTGAAGCCCAATGATGCATCATAAAATGGAAACCTCCTAGAATCACACTGTGCCTGTATCCAGTTCACACACTAAGCCTCATGCCACCAAAAAATGCCAAGAGAGAAACTCAAACAGTTGAGAAAGAGACAGAGACAAAGACAGGGAAAGGGACAGCCAGCGAGAGCATAACTGAGTGCTGTACCCATGGAACCCCAAAGAGGGCATTGAATTTCTTGGAGCTGTAGTTACAGGCAGTTGTGAGTCACAAGAGAAATATATGCTCTTAACTGCTGATCCGTCTCCCCAGACTAGCTTTTGTCTTTTTGTAACTGGCTTCTGTTCTTAGCTCAACGTCCTCAGTGTTTCTGCATTCTGTAAGACCCATCACAATTTTCTCCCCCTTTAAGGCAAAATAATAATTCATCATATATACCTAGTACATTTTGTTTATCCATTCATCCATTGATGAACATTTAGGCTGCTTCATCATTGGCTTTAAAGAATTACTCTTGGACATATAAACAGTGAATAAGATAGTTTTAAAAATTAAAATAAAATATTTTTAGCAAAAAAAAAAAAAAAAAGAAACAAACCCTTTGGCTTGCCACAGAAAGACTTCCCAGATGTGTTGTTAATGAAAAGAACCCAGAACGGGACAGTGTGGGGGATATGCAATTTTGTGTGTGCATAATAAAAAAGGGGGAAATATATGCTTATATTGTCTTTGTGTGAAGAAGCTAGAAGGGCAATAGGTAAAACTAATCAAAAAGTCATTCATACGTATAGGAAAGGACATGTGGGGCCAGGGCCTGGGGCCTCCATATGCTTCCTGGAAGGCTTATGTTTCCACACATGGATGTGTGATGTTCCCATAGCCCTGGGCTCTCCCTCATCCCCTTCTCTGTCACTTAGGACCTGACATTTGGCCCCTGCCACCTAAGCAAAGCTTCCATAATCACCCCAGCCTTCACCTACATTGGCCCCATGCCAGGCATGTGTAGTTGGTTTTTCTGTCCCAACTGCCTGCTCCCAAATAACCAACACAAAGATTTAAGATTACTTATAAATTCTCAGTCAATAGCTCAGGCTCGTTACTAACTTAACCCATTTCTATTAATCTATGTGTTGTCCTGAGGTTCATGGCTTTTACCTCTATCCAATTCTGTGTGTCTGACTTGTTCTCTGTCTGGTTGGCAACTCCTCTGACTCTGCCCTTCCTCATCCCATCATTCTCAGTTTGGTTTTCCTGCTTAACTTTATCCTGTTCAGCTATTGGCCAATCAGCTTGTTTATTAATCTAATCATAGTGACATGTATTCACACAGTGTACAGAAGGATTATTCCATGACAGACATGTTTTTCCACAGGTTGGTTCCTGCCTTCAGGTTTCAGTGCAATGACCTCCCCAACCTCCTACTTGCAGCCTGTCCCCTCTCAGGTCATCCCTGTGGGACACTCCTTCAACTCCTAGTGTAAACTTGGTGATCTAGCCACCTACCCTCATGGACCCAGCATCAAATACCTGATGCTAAGCCAGGTCCCAAGGTATTCTGGAAGCTTCCCTGATTCTCATGAAGTACCTCTCTATGGTTCCTTCCGCCATGTGGCAGACTGCTGCCCTGTCCCATGGAGAATTAGTGTCACCTCCATGCTGTCAATGGCCCGTCTCAGAGGAAATTAGACTGGGGTCCAGGAGAGGCTGCAGGATGAAGAGGTGGCAGACATCACACAGGAGAGAGGGGACCTTTTAAGATCACACACTTCAGCCTGTGGCTCAGGCAGAGCATCCAGGGGCTCCCGCACTGTTCTTGGAATGTGTCTGCTTTCAGTCAGACCTGATAGTGCAGGCCTGTGATCTCAGCTACTTAGTAGGCTAAGGCATAGGGATCATAAGTTCAAGGCCTGCCTGGACTACCGAGTGCATACAAAGCCAGCTTGGGCAACTTAGAAGGTCCTGTCCCAAAATGAAAAGTAGCAAAGGGGTTGGGGATGTTAGCTC
The DNA here is from genome assembly GCF_003668045.3 of Cricetulus griseus. Taxonomy (NCBI): domain Eukaryota; kingdom Metazoa; phylum Chordata; class Mammalia; order Rodentia; family Cricetidae; genus Cricetulus; species Cricetulus griseus. The sequence goes on from NC_048600.1 coordinate 64,412,782, forward strand.
AGTGGTAGAGCCCTTAGGTAGTATGCACAAGAATTCACTCCCAGCTCTCTCTCCCCAAAAAGAGTGTGCCTACTTTCCCAGATCCTCATAGTGACAAGATGAACTCAACGACATGGATCTTACAGTCCCCAAAGTCCAGTCAATATGACTCCAGGGGAAAGAGCTAGGATTGTTCCTGAACCCCTAGTCTGGATCAGAGGGGTCATTCCTGAGCCAACCTTTGTGGCCAGTAGCTGGGGGAGTATGGTGACTATTGAGGACTTGAAAAAACAACTTTTCCTGTGCAAGGTGGCTCGCCCCTGAAGTGCTGGCACTGGATGAATCTCAAACAGGAGGGCTGCTGGGAGTTACAGGCCAGCCTGAATTATAAAGATGAAAACTGGAGGGAGAACCAACTCTATGGAGAGGTTTTCCAGGAAGAGAAGGTTCTGGAGAAACAGACACTAAAGAAGAGGTGGTTCCTGGGGGAAGAATTGAGGGGCTATAAGAAAATGCAGAGTGGATGCTGGGCTGTGAAATAAGGGACACTGGCAGCCGCACATGATGTACTCACTGAACTAAAGTGGACGGTGAGAAGCAGAGTCCTCCAGCCTGGAGCCCAGCTCAGCTTACCCCAACTGTTTCGTGCCATTGCAGGCAGGCATGCCCCGGACACTGAGTGCCTCCGACATGGTCACCCCGGGCAGCCTCAGCCCACCTCCCACAGAATCCACAGAAGGCGAGCAGGCTGGACAACCCCTCCTAGACGGAGCGCCATCTTCAGCCTCGCTGGACACTCTGATTCAGCACCTAGTGCCCACAGCCGATTACTACCCAGAGGTAGGTGAGCCACCTGGTGGGGGCAGGGGGCAGGAGTGAGCATGGGACAGCTGACAGGAACGGCCTTGTGCCTGGGGAGTTGGGGCCGGCTGGTGACACACTCTGTGCCCTGATGAGCTTGTGTGGTATCCTCACTAGAAAGCCTACATCTTCACCTTCCTGCTGAGCTCTCGTCTCTTCATCGAGCCCCGGGAGCTCCTGGCTCGGGTGTGCCACCTGTGCATAGAGCAGCAACAGCTGGACAAGCCGGTGCTGGACAAGGTGAGGAGCTGGGCAGACCAGGAGGCCCCTGAGTGCATCTGTATCCCAGGGCATGACCTTGCAGTGTCAGCCTCTCTGGGAGGCGGTGATTGCTCTGCCCTCCGGAAAAGGAGCCTATTAAGCTACTCGAGGCCCAGGACCTGCAAGGATAAGGCACCCTTATACCTGTGCCATTTTCCAAAGTCCAGTGAGATCATATTAAAGCCAGACCCGGGTCCCTAGAGCCTAGTCTGTAGGGACCTTACCACCTGTGGCCTGGGATGGCTCCATGCCTCTGCTGGGCTTCCATCCAGTTGCATTCTGTTTCTGTATGAGAAGGATGGTTTGTCCATGCCATGGCTCCTCAGACCCTTCCCTTCTCCCTGGCCTGATCCTGTGCGTTTTCTATACCTGTGTCAATCAGGTTTCTGGATACTGTGGCAGAAACCCAACTTCATCTGGCCCAAGAAAAGGGACATGGCTGACTCGTGTAAATTGCCTTCTCTTTGAGGGGCCCAGATCACAGTACTAGGACATGGACTTCCTCACTTGGATGCTCTGCCCTGATTTCACCTGGGACTAAGGCCTCCCCTGTATGGTGGTCGGGGGCAGGGGGCCTCCTTTGCAGGGAGACCTTCTAATCTTTCAGTCACACGGAAAGACCTTTAAAGGTAAAAGGTTGAGATTTCACTGGCCTAGCTCCAGGTCCTATGCTCATCTGTGCACCAGTCATTACACATGAGGAATTAGAATGCTAGAATCTGATTGGCCAGCACTCATACAGTTCCATCCCTGTGCTGAGACCGCTGGGCCTGAGCCTCTGAGAAAACAGAGGGAGCCCCATGGGAAAATTAAGATAGCCTAACCCTCGGAAACAGAGGTGTCAGGGATGCTGTAGATGGCAGAAATGAGATGGATCTGGCCTCAAGATGTGTGCCTGCCTCACTTCTGTCCCCTGTGTGAGCAGGGACAAGTCAGGACCTCCCCACCCTTCCTGTATTCTGTTGTCCTCTCCCTGCTGCAGGTACAGATAGCCTGAGCTCTTACCATAACTACTGCAAGAGCCCATGGTATGATCCAGATGGGCAGAGCATACTCAATGAGAGGCTCATGCAGCTCTGAGAACTCCTCGCTACACCCCTCTAAGTGGCTTCTGCTTCTGCTTTGCTTTGCAGGCTCGAGTCCGGAAGTTCGGTGCCAAATTGCTCCAGTTGTTGGCTGAGTGGACTGAAACCTTCCCACGGGACTTCGAAGAGGAGTCTACCATTGGACACCTAACAGACGTGGTGGGCCGCATTGCCCCATGTGACGAGGTGGGCCAGCCAGGGCGGACATCACTTCCCCTTCCTGTATCTTCTTGTCCAGGTCTTGAGCCAGTTTCCAACCTCCTCTGGGCTCCTCTCTCCCCACACTGCATAGCACAACCCCTCAATGAGCCCTCTGGAGCCCATGGAGGAACAAGGCCCTGCATAGCTGGGAGGGAATCCAAGGCCCTGTTTAGGCCCAGTATCTCTACCTCTCCCTTTTGTCCCAGAAATGGTAATTAGGTGATGAATAAGACCCACCAGTGGGCTCAGATGGACTGGTGGCCAGGCAGTGGCTCTCTGACCCACTAAGCCACCTGCAAAGTCCCATATTCAGGGACATGTGCTACAGAGGCCTCCTGCCCACTGCCCTGCTCCCCATGCAGAGTCAATCTGGCAGTCAGTGCTCATGGCCAAGGACCTATAATTTGGGGCAGGAGAAGGGCTCCACAGATGAACCACAAGAGCAACTAGGAGAGCAGGTTCCCCCAACTGCCTACTGCTGCTCTGCCAGCTCCCGGGATAGCTCCTCTACTCATGAGGAATGGAGTCATCTCTAGGGGTGACATTTGCCACAGGCTAACACACTCAGGGGTGTGTTCTGGATTACTGGCCAAAACTCTTAGGATATATATATATATATATATATATATATATATATATATATATATTCATTCTTGGGATATATGGGTGTCTCAATAAACCCAGGAAGGCCGATGGCATCTCTCATTAGAAGTAGTGTCTCAGGGCTGACATGACTCAGTGGTGAAGAGCAGAAGGATGGGAGTTCAGTTTCCAGTGTCTACACCAAGCAGTTCACACCTTACCTGTAATTCAAACTCTAGGGGACTGCAGCCCTGTACTGGCCTGAGGGCACCTGCACTGAAGTGTACACACCCACACACAAACACACATGCATCTAATTATTTTTTTAATTTTAAAAATCCTTTCTTTTCTTTCTTTTATTTTCCTTTCCTTTTCTTTTTTTAGAAATGGGGTCTCCAAAGGAGAGATGATGGATTTTCCCTTGCAGGTGGAAGAGGGTGCCCCTACAGGAACCTCGTGTCCCTGCTCCCAGCTCAGGGCATAATCCAAAGCAGGCTGAGGAGATCTGAGCTCGGTGTGGAGTGGGCTTGTCCTTGCCCCATTCACAGAGTGCATGCTGCATGCCCAGAGCTGGGATCTCATGACAGAGATGGCACATTGTGCTCCATGCAGCATCGTTCTAGCTGGGCCCCTATAAGAGAAGTCACACTGAAGAAGGGAGCACTGCCAGGCACTAAGGCAGAAGAGTGAGGCTGGTCAGGAAGGCTTTGTAGCTGGGCTCCAGGGCCAGGATGGCCCCCACTGGAGCCAGTAAGAGGCCAGTCCTCAGGCAGGGCCTGTTCCTTGCTTTTCCTTCCTCCTCTTCTTCCCTGGCTGGCCTTCCCCACTCCACCCTGGAGCCCAGACAGCTGGTGCACATCAGCCAGAGATGTTCTACCCAAATTATTTCTCAATTCACACCCATAACCCTGAAGCCTTCTCCCCAACTAGCTTTCACTTTGGCCCCAACTGCCACATGTCCAATGTAGGGTCCTTTTTCAGGATGAAACAGGTCCCAGGATGTTTGCTGGTACTTGGCCTTGTCCAAAGAAGCACACGCGAGCGAGTGAGCGAGCGCGTGCGCGCGCACACACACACACACACACCAACATATGCATGAACACACACACATGCATGCATGCACGCACAGGAGCCTGCAGCAAGGGTTGAGTTTGGGGTGTGGGTATTCAGATCTGAGCACCTTCTCCCCTCGCCTCTGCCCTAGACCTACGGGAACAGAATGCATCAGCTCCTGCAGGCTCTGCACCAGAAACTGGCATCACTTGGCCAGGGGCCAGAAGGCTTGGTAGGAGCAGACAAGCCCATCTCATACAGGACCAAGCCACCGGCCTCCATCCACAGGGAGCTCCTAGGTGTCTGCAGCGACCCCTACACGCTGGCCCAGCAACTGACCCATGTGGAGCTGGTGAGTGGGACCCAGGGAAGGGAGCAATTACAGACAGCCAACACTGCCAGTCTTTCCCGACCTCGGGCTAGCCCAGGGATCCAGGTCCAGTGCCCAGGGCATTCTTGAACCTGGGACAGGAGGTCTAGAGGTGCCAGCATAAGAGTCTAGGCTGAGGACAGAGGAATTGGGTTCAAACTCTCATTAAGATGCTGTTCACTGTGTGCTCTTCTCAGGCCCAAGGAACTTTCCGTTTGGGCCCTACATGCATAGGTAGGGGGTGAGTTGGGGGGAGGGAGACTGCCCTCCCCAGCTTTCTAGAACTGCAGCTAAGCCCTCTCTCCTTCATGCAGGTAAAAGAGAATGAGCTGACCTCGCCCCAAACACATAGGACTCTATGTAGGTGCAGAGTCCAAAGGGCCCCAAGAGAGGCAAGAGAGGGAAGTGGCAACTTCCTGCCACACTTTTACCCCTGATGGCACTCTTGCTGCCTCCCAGCATGTGTCCCTCCCCACACATCCCTCTTTTCCGACTCTTCTCCCTTCCCCATGCAGGAGCGATTAAGACACATTGGACCTGAGGAGTTTGTCCAGGCTTTTGTGAACAAGGACTCTCTGTCGGACACAAAGGTAAAAGGTGCTTGGAAAGGCTGAGACAACAGTGGCCTCCACCCAGTGGTGGCCACATGGGAAGTGGAGCGGTGATATGGATGGATCTCACGGGCTGGGGGAGCCTCGATGATGCCCAGAACGGAATGGAGGGCCCCTGACCACTGCACCCTGGTCTTTTCAGATGGCAACAGCACTGAGTCCCAGGGAGTCCAGGGGATTGACTGGACGTACCCCATCAGATCACTCATCCAGCCAGGGTGCAGGCGTGGTCGGGAAGTCTGCTGTCACCTTGAGTCAGGCTTCAATCCTGGATAGAGATTGGATACAGGGTGCATCCTGTATGGCCTGGGACCTGCGGGTCCTTCCCTGTGCTTTTTGGAGGGCGCTTGTGCCCTCCAGCGGCCACTGAGGGAAGTGCCGGCTGTTGCCCCATGCTTGAAAAGATTGGGCAAGTTGAGGCCACACTAGGATTTAGAGCTACGGCTTCTTGATCATAGAGAGGCCCAACCACTAGAGTAGGGTGTCTAACCAAAGGGCTAGAGCCAGTCAGAGCTGGAAGCATCCTCTATTTATGGCTCCACCTAACAAAAAGAGTGAAAATTAAGTGCTGTAGTGTGTGACTGCCTCTCTTGTCTCTGAGAGAGCAAGGATCATAAGCTAGACGTAGTATGGTTTTGGAAGGAAAGCAGGGCTCTTGTATGCTGTTGGTAGAGATCACATGACTTTATGTAGCCGTATGTCCTCAAGCTGGGAATGGAAGGTCAAGGGCAGAGGACTTCCCTCCATGCAGGAAACCCTAGGTTCTAGTCAGTGCCAATCTCCTGGGGTGGGGGGGGGATGTCACAGGTATGTAGTTGAGAATGTGAAATTCTTGTGAGATACTTGTCCATATTCTTGTTAGATACTGCAAGTGATAATTTTTAAACACTCATTGTAACATGAGACCTAAAAATGTATCAGTGAGTTTTCCACACACAGTGACATCCGCTGAACTGTCACACACCTTGGATATGTGATTATTGGCCACTTTAAAAAAGCCTGGAGACACTGAATGAAGCAGATCTCTCCACTGCTGGGGAGAGGGAAATCCATGAAAACCCTGAGGCTGTCAAGCACACAGAGGTGGAAAGGGGTTTTATAAGTTGCAATTTTCTCTTGCAAGCTTGAACTTCATCATTGGCAACAAATGCTGTGAATTGTTTTCTTGGAGGAGGCAAGCTTTTCACTCATTATCAAGGCACAATCAGCCAAATGCTGGTCTGAATAATGAGTTTCCCTGTCATTCAAGCCAAAATAATATTCAGTGAAAACCAGCAGTCCGTTCAGCTTGAGGCCATTCAGGTGCGGACAGTAATTTTTTATATTAATTTTGTAACTGACAGCACTGAATAGAACTTTCTTTTAGGTATTAGGGATTGAACCTAGAACCTTGTGCATGCTAGGCAAGTGTTCTACCACTGAGCCATCACATGAGTGCTGGGAGCCTCTAGCAAATGCTCTTAACCACTGAGCCATCCCTCCAGCCCCTGAAACAGTATTTGTTTTATTTCTGTGGCAGCCATAAAATAGAAACCCCTCAGGTATAGGAGGGACAAGACTAGTGGACAGGCCTTCCTCTCTCACTGTAAGTCTCTGATGCTAAGATCGTTACTTAAGGGGGGACACGCCCGGCCCAGTTTTGCTTACAGCACCAGCTTGCACCCCTGCTACAACATCAAGCAGGAGAGTTGAGAGAAGACAGCCTTCTTTTCCTGATTTTAGAAGGAACACTTTTAGCAGCCCATACCTGAGCATGTTTGCTGTTAGGTTATTTCTTCAGGCATCAGAAAGGTGCCTTCCTTCTTGGTTTGTCAAGAGGTCCCTCATGCATGGTTGTTAAGTTTTGTTGATTTCTTTCTCCAGCTCTATTACCCTGCACGGACTGAAGGCATTAGAGGTAGCCTCAGATGCACTGGTATGCATTAGCATCACATTAAGGAAAAGAACCTAGCACTTCCTCTTGGAGGACTTTGACCAAGAGCGAGCCCAAATCTGAATTCTCCACTCCTCTCCATGTGTCTCCTGTTTCTGTGTAGCTTATGGTTTCTGGCCTGTCTGTAGTCTGTCTGTCTGTAATCTTTCTGTCTATAGTCTGTCTGTCAGATGAGTCTGGTTCCATGCCTGCCTTCATGAGGCTTTGGGAATCTGTCCCTAACAAAGGGCTCTGTTCTCCTTTATTAAACAGTGCAGAAGGCATCACATGAGGAAAGACTGAGGGACACTACAGAAACCTCTAACAGTTTCACAAGGGATGAACCTGCCCATTTCAGCTGACCCAGATAACAAACAGTTCTGCAAACAGACTGTCTCCATGCTGTTTTCAGCATTTGTGGAAAATAGTTATTGTAAAAGGTCTCTTTTGCCTCATTCACTATTTCCAGCAAATGATTTTCATAGCACACATACAAACATGCATGCATTGCTCTGGGCCAGGGGCATGGACGAATACATAATTTAAGATTAAAGCTATGCATTAGCTTAGGCTGCAAAATCTGATTGTGGGAAATCTAAGCAAGTACGGATGTTGTTAACACTGTTCTCTTAGAGGCAGGTTGAACAAACAGTCAGAGTACACAGCAGAGTACCAGTCCCTCTTCAGGGACCTCAAGGCATATTATACCTTGGCTGTAAGGTCCAACAAAAGTTCCCGGCTCTGAGATGTAGGAGATATTCTCATAGCAATGCATCACCACAGAACTCATATGTTGCTTCTCCTCTAAACGGTGAGGGGATTGTTTTTGTTTTTTTTTTTTATCAATGTTGAATCCACCTTACATTTATGAAATGAGCAGAACTGGGATAAGATAAACCTTCATCTCTTCCATGCATCCCTGGGTCCTGTGTGCTGTTCTGTTTAGAGTCTCTGCTACTGTTAAGCAGTAGACTGATCTGTTACTTTTCTTCCTGACACTATTTTTGGCTACTCTTTCTCTTTTCTCTGTTATGCACAAGGCCCTGGGTTTCATGCCAGCACCACAGAAAAGAAATATTTATCTGTATGGGTATCTAATCTATCTACCTACTTGTCTATCTCTCATCTGTCTGTCTGTCCATCTGCTGCCTGCCTGTCTGTTTGTCTTAGTCTGTATATGTCACAGATAAATGAAGGCTATCTAGCACATATTTTTTTCTGTAGGACACACCATAACCTTTGTGTGCTTAGGAATAAAAATATATCACTCCAGTATTATTCTTGGAATCCTTTCAAAACCCTGAAACTATTCTCCAAAGAAAACACAAAAATAAAAGAGACACTAAACAAAGGATCCTTGCTCAAAGAAACAAGACATAATAGCTTCATTTAGTCCAGTCTTCACTGGAAACACTTATATAAGTTGAGTGGTTCAAATATTTTGCCCTTCTGTCCCTGCACACCAAAGGATAGGACAGTAATGCAAGTTATTGGAACTGCAAAAAAAATTAAGCAGTAGACTAATTTGCAGATACAGAATCTATGGATAATAAATATTGATAGTGTATGCATCAGTAAATTTTGAGTTACAGCCTCGTTAATTCATGTATTTGTACTTCATCTGGTGCTGTGGACAGAACTACGGACTTCCATATTGCAGTCTATTGCTGAACTTTATACCCCAGTCCTCCTCTTTGTCTTCTCCCCTGCACTGTAATGGTGGGGATGAGCCCAGGGCCACCAGCCTGTAGGAAGGAGACCAGGAAAATACACAAGGGGTCATTGTGTTTCTGGCCAACTCTGAGAATGTCACAGTGTCTGGGTTCTCTATGATGACTGTGATCTGATTCTGAACTCTAAAATCTTACCAACAAGGAGACTCAGACTATGTCTTTTCTAGCCCCGCTTCAGTGACAAGACTAACAACGTAGAGGCCTACGTGAAGTGGTTCAACAGACTGTGCTATCTCGTAGCGACAGAAATATGCATGGTGAGTAGCCGGTTTGGCCCTGCCTGCCAGCCAGAGGCTACCTGGGGGCTGGAAGGATGTACTGAATCCCAACCTCCCAAGTCCAAAGTATGGCTGGACCACCATGCCAGACCAGGCTCACCTCTCCCCTCCAGTGAATGTCCCCTGTAGGTAGATCTCAGGGTGGCTCCACCAGCCAAGGCTGCAGAGGAAGTCAAGCCATTTGCTGAGGAGGGTGGGCAGCCCATTGTGTGCCTCAGTCTGGGCCTATCTGAACTGGAAAATAGCACATTAAAAGTCCAGGCCAACAATGAGATTAAAAATAAATCTATTCCTAAGTCCTTTCTTTCATTTAACATCAAGCCCCTATTGCTTTTTACTAGAGTCTTGAGTGTAATCTAAAGCTCTGCTGTTGTTAGTGCTGTTAGTAAATGACATTTGGAGGAGAAAAGCAGGTTATTGCTACAGGTGCCACTGTATCTATTAGCCTTGCTTTGAATATGTTTATTCAATGTTCTGGAGGATATGAAGGATTTCACCCAAACCATCAGTCTCCAGTGCACTTTTTATCTGTCATTTTCTGGAAATAGAAAATGATGGACCATAATTCGTAAAAAAACTGAATTGCAAAGCAAATCCAGGCCAGTGGCTGCTTCTTCAGCAGGAAGTTCTGGCATCCTGGTGTTAGACACACCGGGCATGGTCTGCTTGTCATCTTCTTTTCTTTTATACCAACAGCACTGTCCTCTAAGGTGAAGCACAACCGGACCTGACTGGTCCAATTGGGCCCATTGGGTACAAGCAGTGAGACAGAGATCAAGGGTCAGTGCTCATTAGGGGTCGGCCCCTGAGAGAGGAACAGGGCGGTCAAGCATGTGCTAAGGGAGAAACTGCCCTGTGGTGTCCATAGTGGGGTGAAATGTCAGCCTTTATCTAAACCTCACCTGACTGTCACTGTCATCAGTAAGTGTTGCCATTTGAAGGACAGGACTAGACCTTAGGTGGGCAGCTCTGCAGCAGAGACCTGTCCTTGGAGGGCCTTTGGTGGCACATCTACAGAGGTGTCACAGTATACTATGGTGGCTAGAGAGACTACTGTTGTATTGACAGGCAAGCAGGATCCACCTGAGTTGTACTGGCCTGGCTCCGTTCCCATAGTCACATTACTGGATCAGCAGATAAGCCAGGGTTTACCAGGGTTTACCTGTGTGGAGGCTGGACAGAGCACAAGTAGTCAACAGGAACCCACCTGGGATAGCCCAGGGGGAAGGACAGTTTGATTCTAACCCACCAGAAAGGTAGAGTCCCAAGCACTTGTCCCCCAGGGTAACTTTTCAAAGTGGCATGGTTTTCTGACAGAAAGCGGGGAGGGGGGTGGGGGGGGGCAGCACACAGAGCGAGGACCCAGGCTTGGTGTATGGCCCTCTCTGAGGAGAGAGCAAGTTCCGTGATGGGAGGAAAGGAAATGGCAGTACTTCTGCCTTTTAGGGGAAAAGCCTTGAGGGGGAACCATCCCCAAGAGGCCTCACTGGCCCTCAGGTGCTGCAGGGGTGCTTGTACCCCCACAGGAACATCACTGGGTCACATCTGCCCTCCACACTTGTGATGTGTGTGTGTGTGTGTACTGGCTCTTCTGCAAAGTGTCCCAAGACTCGGGGCCTTGGACTTCTCAGCTGTGAAATGGGCTTTAAAGGGACAGGAGGAGGCTGGTTGAATGGAGTGTTTGGGCATGGGGGGGGGACACATGTCCACTGAAGCTCTGATGTTCTGCCCCCAGCCAGCCAAGAAGAAGCAGAGAGCACAGGTGATCGAGTTCTTCATTGATGTGGCCCGAGAGTGCTTCAATATCGGCAACTTCAACTCCCTCATGGCTATTATCTGTGAGTGACTTTGCCCAGGCCTGGAATACCCTGTGTGAGGACCACCAGAGAGGTTAAAGTGGGCACAGCTGGCAGGTGGTGTGTATGCTAAGGGTCTTCTCTGCAATGGGTGGCTGTGGGCTAGGTGGCCAGTAAACCATATCCCTGCCCCACAGGCTGATGGAGGTGCTCCATTTAGACACAAGAGAGAAATACACCATGGGGCAGAGTTCAAGTGGAGGGGTTTTTATTAGGGGAAGGGGATTATAAAAAGGGAAGGGGAGGAGGGAGACTGGTCTCTGGGGACAGGAACAGTGGGAGAGGGGAAAGAGAAGCAGGGGGTTGAGGGGAGGAACAGACAGAGGGAGAGAAAGGGAGGAGGATAGGTGGTGGGCAGGGCCCTTTTGAAAGGGAACAGAGTGACTAGGCAAAGGTGGTGCTCTTAGTGGCTGCAGCTGAGGGTGTATTCTGTCAGATCTCCAAGGGCAGGCCAGTACAAGTGCCTAAACACTAATACAAGGTCAGTCCCTGAGGGGTGCATTTGAAGAGTCTGACAGTGTGCACCCAGAGACAGGGAGAATGAGGAGACCAAAATGGGTACTGATGATGCCATGGTGGGCTCACATGGTTGGGACAGGGTCAGAGTTACATGATCACCTCAGCACAACGTACACCAGCACCTACCCTCCCAGCTACCCTCAGTCACAGCCAGAGCACATTGAGACCTCTGCCTATGAGAACAAAGGGGGCCGACCAGGCTAGAGGAGCCCTCCCAACTCTATATACCTTCTTCCAGCTGGCATGAACATGAGCCCTGTCTCCAGGCTGAAGAAGACTTGGGCCAAAGTGAAAACAGCCAAGTTCTTCATCCTAGAGGTAAACAGGGCTGCTGCTTCAGGGGGTGTGTCCAGCTGGCCCCTGAAGATAGCTACCCAAATGCCTCCCTGTCTCCTTCCAGCACCAAATGGACCCAACGGGGAATTTCTGCAACTATAGAACAGCCCTGCGTGGGGCGGCTCACCGCTCACTGACTGCTCATAGCAGCAGAGAGAAGGTAAGGAAGAGACCGTCAAGGTCAGAAGGGTCAGCCTTGTTAGCTCCTCCCTTCTCCAGACTACATTATCTCAGGCAGGCAGTATCATGTATTGATTAATCAGCTTTCTGTCACTGTAACCAAATAGCCTACACAACCAACTTATAAAGAGGAAAGGTTTGGCTTTGGCCAATAGTTTCAGCCATTTCAGTCCATGACTGGTTGACTTTGTTGCTGTGGGCCTTTTATGGGAAAGACAAGATAAAAATTAAATTGCTCATTTGATGGTAGGGGAGCCAAAAAGAGGAGAAAGAACCCAGAGTCTCATAGTCCCTTCAAAGACATGTCCCCAGTATCTTTTGCTAACTAAACCCAACCTCCTAATGTTTCCACAGCCTCCCACAAACACCTTCCTGGGAAGCAAACCATAGTCCTATGGGCCTTTGGAAAACACAGGATCCAAACTGTAGCAGTCAGGAACCTGAGCCACCCAATCAGCTGGCCCAATCTCTGCCTGCCCCAGCCCAGGCGCCAGAATGTTACAAAGCCAGCCAGGCAGGCAGGAACCTCTCTCCACTGCCCTCCCCTTAACTCTGATAAGCTTCAGCATTCCCATCTGCCAGTTTGGAAGACTGAGTCTCAGAGAGGGTTCTTCACTATCCGATTATACTGTAAGGCTGTGGCAGAGCCAGGTGTCAAACCCCATCTTGCACAGCTGTGACTATCATGGCCTTGTTACAATTCATCAACTGCTTCTCTGTTCCCAGGACACAGGTGGGGCTGTGTTTTAGCCGCAGAGATACTGGCTCACAGCTCAGGAGTTGCTGTGAACTATTTAGAAACTAGGCTGGACTCTGATTGGAGAAGTCACTTGCAACATTAGATCTTTGCATGATTCTTTTCCCATCCATGCTGAGGCTGGGTGACCATGGGGCAGGCGGACAAAAGCCACCTTCTAGCTGCTGGGGGCTGTGCTTTTAAGTTGATCGACACCCTCTCCCTTCTAGATTGTCATCCCCTTCTTCAGCCTGCTCATCAAGGACATCTACTTCCTCAATGAGGGCTGTGCCAACCGCCTTCCCAATGGGCATGTCAACTTTGAGGTGGGTCTGAAGGCCTTCAGTGATACCAGCAAGTGAGACAAGCAGCTAAAAGTTCCTGGCACAAACAAACAGGCAGCTAGTGAGATGCCTCAGTGAAGTGCTTGTGATACCCTTTACTGAGGACCTGAGTTCCATCCCCCGGAACCCACGTAAAGAAAAGCTGAGTTTGTTGGCACGAGTTCATAATCCTAGACCTGGAAGGAGGACAAAGGTGGATCTCTGGTGCTCTCTGGCCAGTCAGCCTAGCCTAATTGGCTACTTCTAAGCCAGTGAGAGTCTATCTTATAAAGCAAGCTGGACAGTACCTGGGGTTGTCCTCTGGCCTCTACTTGCCCACATGCACCTGTAGCCATACAAACACAAACACACACACAGAGACAAAAGTTGCCAGCATGGGACTGCTAGCCCCTGGATAGCTAGATTAATGAGGGATCCCGGGAAGGCAGAGTGCAACAGTTTATAGCCATCTCTGAGTGGGATTATCTGGGTCCCCCTATCATCAACCAGAGGGGGAGGCTGAGGCTCAGGCACATGCCATCCAGCACTCCATGCTAAAATGTTATTCTCAGCACAGGGAGCAGCAGCATCTTGATCCTTGAAGAGCTTCAGGCTGGAGAAAGCCAGCCCTGTAGACCTATGATGACAGTCAGCAAGGTGCTCCAAGGGCCCCACACAAACGCGTAGTGCATGGGAACCAGGGCAGTTCCCCAAAGGAGGGTCCCTGGACAGCAGGATGAGGTTGTGAAGCAGAAACCACACAGGAAAGAAGCAAAGAGCTGCTGTGTCAGCTCACCGGTCTCATCGAATGCCCCCTCCTCCAGGAAGTCCCCATCACCTCTCAGGCAAGAAAGCTCCCACCTGCTGGGGTCCTCAGCAGGCAGGGCATCTGACCCACTCAGAGAACTGGAGTTCCTGAATGTCTCAGAAGAGCCCACCCACGTACCTGTGTGGCTGGTGGGCTCTGCAGACAGAGCATGGCATGAAGTAGTAGGACCTTCCGATCTGTGGGAAGAAAGAGGCTCTTGTCTTGCAGGAGGGCCAGCAAGTGACCCTCAGTGGTCACCTGGTGCTCACTCAGCCTTCAGCTCCAAGAAGCATAAATCCTGGACCTGTCACTTGCTCTATATTAATGGGTCTCAACCTGTGGGTTGTGACTCCTTTGGGGGTCAAATGTACCTTACCTAGGGGTTGCCTAAGACCATCAGAAAACTCAGATATTTAAATTACAATTCTTTTGTTTTGTTTTTTGAGACAGGGGTTCTCTATATAGCTCTGGCTGTCCTGGAGCTTGCTCTGTAGACCAGGCTGACCTCCAACTCACAGTAATCTGCCTCCTTCTGCCTTGGAGGCTGTCACAAACTCTGTGAGTGTGCCCTATCCCTGTGAACCACAGCACAAGCCTGACCTCTCGGGCCTATAGCTGGTGTCTGCACAACCTCATGTGACTCACAGGCCTGGTTGTCCCAAAGCTGACAGTGCCAGGTGACTGTCCAACCCAGCATGTGGTCCAAGGCTCTTGTCTAGAGGTCACATAGATGAGGCCTGGGATAGGATTTTTCTCTTCGTGATACTGAAATACACCTAGGAACTGGGACTCCATCATTTCCTCTTTTTGAATTGGTCCCTAGAGTCAGAGCTGGGGAAGACTATGAAACACGCACTCATGTGTCCACACACTGCCAGAGCAGGTGGGGCAGGGGCTAGACCTGCTACTAGGACTGATTGAGGGATGACACAGGGCAGGCTCCCCAACACAGGCATGGCTTTGGCCTATGTCCTATTTTCTTTGCTATTTCTGACAAAAACAAAGGAGAAAGGGTTTCTTTTGGCTTATAGTTCCAAAGGGATGAGAGTTCACTGTCTAAGGGAAGGCGTGGAGGTTGGAGCAGGAAGCTAACTACCACTTTGCATCTGCACTGCAGAAGTGGAGTCCAGACAGCAGCAAGTAGGGCCAGGCTGTAAACCATCAAAGCCCACCCTCAGGTCAGGGACCTCCTTCCCCCAGCAAATCTCCACCTCCCAAAGGTCCCATAACCTTCCAACAGCGCCACCAACTGGGGAAGAAGTGGAGTGCATTTCACAGTCAAACCACAGCCGGCTGCTATGTGTTTAAAACCCTTCTGAAAGTTAGCATACTTTGAGTATTTAAACACACATGCAGCCAGCCCTCTGCTTCCATGAGTTCTGCATTGGTGGATGGAAAATATTTCTTATTTACATCTGTACTGAAGGAGTACAGACTGTTTCGCTTGTCACCGTTCCCAGAACAATGCACACATAAGCCATCTGCATAGCATTCGCATCTTGTTAGGTGTGAGGAGGAACCTGGAGATGATTTAAAGTACGCAACAGGAGGTGTATCTGCTACATGGAGATAATATACTGTCTTAAAAAGGGGGCCAGGGCCTCTGTGGATTTGGGAATCTCGGTTGGGGTGAAGGGATCCTAGAACCAATTGCCTGTGCATATTAAAGATGATTTTATTTAAAAATACACTTGAAATAATTTACTTAGAGCTGTTGAGATGGCTCAGTGTATGAAGGTACTTACTGCCTGACGACCTGAATTCCATCCCGAGGATCCACACGGTAGAAGGACAGAATTGACTCCCATCAGTTGTCGTCCTCTGACCTCCACATGGGCACCAAGGTACACATATGCCTACACGTGTACATACATGAACAATATTTAAATAAAATGTCAATTCACCTGGGATGCAGAGATATCTCAGCAGTTAAGAACATGTGCTGATCTTCCACAAGCCCCCAGTTTACTTCCCAGTATCCATGTTGCTCACAAATGCCTGTGACTCCAGCTCCAGGGGTTCCAACACCCTCTCTAGCCTCTGTGGGCACCTGGACTCTCTCTCTCTCTCTCTCTCTCTCTCTCTCTCTCTCTCTCTCTCTGTCTCTCTCTCTCCCTCTCTCTCTCTTGCATTCTCTCTCTCTATATATATATATGTATATATATGTATATATAGTGCTTTATTTAAATAGATTTACTGAACTATATTTACATCATCCTGTAAGTCAACGAGTGTCACTTTCCCAAAAGAAAAACACAAAAAAGAAATTGAAATAAAGCTATGCACATTCTTGCTACATAAAGGCAAAGGCTGAAGTCAGTCAGGTATGGAGACACATACCTTTAGGTCAAGAACTCTGGAGGCAGAGGCAGAAGGATCTCTGTGAGTTTGAAGCCAGCCTGATGTACATAGGTAGTTCCAGGCTATCCAGAGCTACATAATAAGACACCGTTGTTGTCAGTTGGTTTTTACTCTTTGGCTCTTTTGGGGAGGGGAGACACCACCCAGCTCCCAAATAAATCACACACAGAGGCTTATTCTTACTTATGAATGCCCAGCCTTAGCTTGGGTAGTTTTTAGCCAGCTTTTCTTATCTATAATTATCTTGTCTATCTCTGGGCTTTGATCATTTTTTACTTCTGTATATCTTACTTTCTTCTCACTCCATGGATGGTAGGGTGGCTGGGTGACTGGTCCCTGACATACTCCTTTCCTTGTTCTATCTCGTTGCTTGCTCCTCTCTTCCTTGTTTCTCCTTCTATTTATACTCTCTGTCTGCCAGCCCCGCCTATCCTTGTTCCTGCCTCACAATTGGCCATTCAGCTCTTTATTAGGACCACCAGGTGTTTTAGACAGGTGCAGTAACACAGCTTCACAGAGTTAAACAAATGTAGTGTAAACAAAAGTCACACACCTTATAATATTCTACCACACAGTCTAAAAAAGTAAAAAATTACACAATTAGAATTTTTGGTATTTTTAAATAGCATCCCCATCTGATTATCAACGGGTTTTCCATTAATGAATCTTGGCATGTTCTATTCAGTTTCTGTTGCATATATGTGAAATAAACCCTGTTGAATGGGAAAAAAAGAAGTAGATCTTTTAAATTAAAAAAAAAAAGTTAGGGGCCATTGGCTGCCACACCCATTGATGGGGAGGCTGGGAGCCTGAAACGACAGGTGTCGAAGATTGCTAAGAGGGATGAAGGAAAATTGGCAAGGTGACTCTCACAGGACTCCCAGCATTCTCCCTAGGTCCTGCTGTCACCTGGGGTTCCATATTCCTTTTCAGATCCACAGGCTCACCCAAGGGTGACAAGCCAAGGCAAGCCACTTACTTTGCTCTATTTTGTGTCTCTATAAACCTGGCAGAAATTTCTGGAACTGGCCAAACAGGTTGGAGAGTTCATCACCTGGAAACAAGTGGAATGTCCTTTTGAGCAAGACCCCAGCATCACCCATTACCTGTACACTGCCCCCATCTTCAGCGAAGACGGTAAGGTAGTCCCATGGGCTCAACATTCAGGCAATAGGACTGTCCAGTGATGTTTTAGTCTTTTAGTCAGTCACCATGCAGGGACCGCAACTCTGGGCAGAGACACCTCACACTCAAACTTGCTGGTCCCAAGTAGAGCAAACAAGGTACATTCCCTTATCTAGTCAGCACCTGAGTGCCTCCTAAGGAGCACAAGACTAGGTCACAGGCTAGGACTTCAAGACCCCTGAGTACAGATTCCTTCCTGCATGCAGTGTGGTCTTCGTTGGGCATTAGTAGCCATTAGTAGCCTGTCTAACCATTAGTAGCCTGTCCATTTGCTGTGAGCATTCTATGTCACAAGCATAAGTGGACATGGTTATCTTTCCATGGTATCAGAATTCTATACAATGTGGAAGAATTAGAGTAGGGCTAGGCTCATTTCAACATCAACCTCCCCTGTTTTCCTCATTAGTAAGATGAGAGTAAAGGTAAGAACTGGGGCTCATATGAGGAAAGTGGAGCAATGGCCCAGTTATGGGTCTTTCCATGGATAGTGCATGAGTGGGAACACATGAGAGGGCAGCATGTGATACACACTGACATGAGACCAATGTCTGGAAACTATTGAACCCAAGGCCTCACACATCACCAGGCAAATGTCCTATCACTGAGCTATATCCCCAGACCTCTTTTTTATTTTGAGGCAGGGTCTCGCCAAGTTGCCTGGGATGGCTTTGAATTCATTTTGTAGCACAGGCAAACCTGACTTTGTGACCCTCCTCCCTCAGCCTCCAGAGCAGCTGGGGTTGTAGGCTATGCCACCAGGCCTGGATCATTGAATGCACAGATTTAATGGCAAAAGTTTCACTCTGCGGAGATTTGTTGGGACATAATGGTGTCGTAACAAACTGTGTCACATCCCAGGAAGCATCTGTGTAGACAAAGAGGTCTTGATTTGGGGTTTGTTTGTTTTGCTTTTTGTGGTTACCTATATTTTTGTTTTGTTTTGTTCGTTGAGGTAGGGTCTCACTGTGTAGCTCAGGTTATCCTAGAATTTATGTAGCCCAGACTAACTCCAAACTCACACTTTGCTGCCCCAGTGTTGGGATTATGGGCAGGGACCAGCATGCCCAACTGACAGAGTTTCTTGTAAAACTGAGTACTATTAACATTTTATGACCAAGGAATTGCACTCATGGGCATTGGTTTATTCTAGATGAATGATACCCATGCTCACAGAGAAACAAAACCTCATATATCAGTGTCTATCAGTTCCCTTTGTTATAACCTCAAACTGAAAACAACCCCAGTGTCTGACAGTGGGGAAATAGTTAAATGAACTGTGATACACCCCTACTTTAGACTTTTTCAGACACAAACAGGATACATGCCATTGATATGTGGCACTTCATGGATGAATCTCCAGGCTCAAAAAGAATACACACACACACACACACACACACACACACACACACACACATACACATATATATATATGTATATATATGATTTTATTTACATAACATTCTTCAAATGATTAAAATAAAGACATGGAGGACAGATTAGTGATTGTCAGAAATTAAGAAAAGAGGTGGGGAGTCTGGGATATGGACTGGTTATAGAATGCTGCCCTCTGTTCAATCTCCAACATCACAGGAAGGAAGGAAGGAAGGAAGGAAGGAAGGAAGGAAGGAAGGAAGGAAGGAAGGAAGCAGAGGTGAGGGAGATGGGGAGGGGAGGAGAGGATAAATGAGAAAGAAAGAGGGGGCAATGAAGGAGGTAGATGTGGTGCTAAAGGGCACCTTTGCCCATGGCACGTTAGTTGTTCTGGAAATGTCCTGTGTCTAAATTCTGCCAGTGTCAGTGTCCTGATTGTGGCAATACTGTACCAGGTACCTCGATTCACGATGGAATTACACCCCAGTAAACCCATCCTAATGGAAATACTGTGAGTCAGAAACACATCTCTATTAATACAAAGGAACTGGCATATTCTAAAGGATAAATAAATAGCCTTAGCTTTGGTCTTGCCTAAACTAGCTTGAGAAATCATCTATATCTTCAGCTCAGAAATTTTCACCCATAAATGACACTTAGAAATCATTATCTTAGTTACAAGTTACTTTGTATAAGGTTATGGGTAATGAATGTCATTAATGTTTTCATACATTCTTAAAGAAGGATTAAAGGATACCTAATAAAACAAACAAAAAAAGAAGCACATCTCTAGTACCCCTAGACTACGGATCATCACGGCTTGGTCCAGCCTACAGCAAACATGCTTAGGACACTTACATTACAGCACTGCACACTCATCTAACACAAAGGCAACTGTTTTTGGTTTATGTAGCTCTGGCTAGCATGAAACTTTCTATGTAGACCAGGCTGGCCTTGAATTCACAGAGATCTGACTGCCTCTTGTCTCCTGAGTGCTGGGATTAAAGGTGTGCCAACATGCCTGATCTAACATAAAACAGATTACATCACCA
The DNA here is from genome assembly GCF_003668045.3 of Cricetulus griseus. Lineage (NCBI taxonomy): Eukaryota > Metazoa > Chordata > Mammalia > Rodentia > Cricetidae > Cricetulus > Cricetulus griseus. The sequence continues at coordinate 64,432,435 of NC_048600.1, forward strand.
TATGCACAATAGTCCATGTTGTTTATTGAGTAAGATACACTGTGTGTGTTTGAGTCACATGACTGATGGAGGCGTGGCTGCAGCCCACAGAGGGGAGCACACTTCTTATTGCTAGACAAGAGAAAATTCCAAATTTAATTTTCAGAATGTGTTTTCAAAAATTTCTACTATACCTTATAGCATCCTGAGTAGAAAAAAAATTGTACATTAAATCATCATTGCAGTTTTGCACATGGCTACTGCTGGGTACTGCTGGTGGAAACTGGGTTGAGGGGTCATGGGATCTCTGCATGCTGTTTCTTAAAACTGCCTATGAACAATGACCTCCAAAAGAAAAGTGTAATTCACAAACAAAAAAACAGGTCAAGTTCTGAATGAACAAAGAGTTACGGTCACCGGTGGTAATTGCATAATTTCACTTCTGTTTTGGTTTAGGCCTGTATTTGGCTTCCTATGAGAGTGAGAGCCCAGAGAACCAGACAGAAAAGGAGAGGTGGAGATCTCTAAGGTGGGTCTGTGTGCCAGGATGGGACATGCAAGGTGGGTGGAGAGAGACACCTGGGCCACTTGGAGCCAGACCAGGGCTGAGGGGTTCACAAGGTATTTGTTCATCAGTGTCCTCCCTGGGAGGAAGGAAGAGGAGCAATGCAGGACCAGAGAGATCAGAGCAGAACTCAAGGGCTATGGATATTAGAAGGAGACTGAGTCAGTGACCCCCTCATTGGGGGTCACTGCACCTCTGTGGGATGGTCAGGATGCATATCCCAGAGCCAGGAACTCCTGCTCCATGTTTTTATGCCAGAAAATAACACACATGCTCATGAACATCCCACCCTACCCCATACACACGATCTCCAGCTTGTTCAGCCTGCTAGCACAGCCAGGTAGAAGTCAGAGACAGGCAATAGGCTCAGAGGGCTGAGTCAAAAGGATCTGCCACACTCTCTCTAGCCACCTCGACTGTGCTGAGAAAGTGCCCTATGGTGGGGCCGTCTGGCCACAGGGAGGGGCTCACCTCACTCTCCTATGTGTCTGAATCTGCAGATCTTCTATTCTGGGGAAGACATGAGAAGTCCTGAGACAGAGGAGGAGGAGGAAGCAACGGAGCTGACACAGCCCATCCCAACCCTGTCACAGATGGCCCAACGGGTGGAAGTTGATGCAAAGCCTCACTACTTTGCAAACCAGACCCTGTGCCCTGGCACCTGCCACAATGGCCACATTGGCACAGGAAACCTTTTATGGTATCTCAGCCCTGGCTGACCTACAGGGCCGCCAAGAGCATGGTTGACATGCCTTGGGCAAACTTTGCCTTCATGACCAAGTGGGTCACAAACTCAATCTGTCCATTCTGGACAGGGACACAGCACTACCCCCAATGGGCTGGGTGACTGCAATCATGTGGTCTTGTTGAGTGACATGTGCGATGGAGATTAACACCACCATGTGTCACCAGGTGGCTCGGGAGCCTCTGTAACTGCAGCAGGAATCATGGTGCAACATGAGATGTGCCGGTGCCAGCTCAGAGCTCACTCTGGCCCCTGGCGTTCTGCTGATGGCCCCTGGCCTGTCCCTCCCAGTGGACTTTGTTTCTGTAGTCACCCATCTCCTTCTGCATCCTGCTGGTATCAGGATAGCCTTCTGGTGGACAGCGGTAAACCAAGTCAGGAAGACAAATGGGAGTCATGGAGTCGGCAATGTGTATATTATGACCTTCTGCCTAGCTCCCTTGTAAACTTTAGAGTTGGAGTAAATACACATTTGTACGCCTGTCCTGCACATGAGTGTACATAGTGTGTCTCTGATCCGTGGGTCCAAGATGAGCTTCAACACGGTACAGTGCGGGATTCCCAGATCACCCCAGGAATGTGTCAGTACACTTTCAGAATAGGGTGTGGGGCCGAGAGATGGCTCTCGGAGAGGTACAAACGTGAGGACTGGAGTCTGGATCCCCAGCACCTGTGTAAAAGCCAAGTGTTGGTGGAGCACACCTGTAACCCTGGTGCTAGATGAGCAGAGTTAAGCAGATCCCTGGAGCTTGCTGGCAGGCCAGAGGAGCCAGTTGCTGTGCTGAAAGTTCAGTGAGAGGCTTTGTTTCAAAAACAAAAACAAAAACAAAGGTGGAAAAGTCCATCCTTGGCCACAAAGACAACTTCAAGGGCCCATGAGGAATCCCGAGAATTCTGAATGAGTTCTGGCTGCATCTAGCCAAGATGGCCTCCTCTGTCTCAGGAACTCCTCACTGATGTCCACGAGAGTTTGGGGAGTGCATCAGCCCTTGGGCCTTCACTGTGGCCAGTGACTTGTCCACATCTAGCCCTCCATGAGGGCTGCCCAAGCATTGCTGTTTATAATGTAAATTAATACATCCAAAGCTGTGACTTAGACAGGACATCAGTCACTGTTTAGTGGCTTAACAAAATATTTGAAGAGACTAACTTAATAAGGAGGTCTAGTTAGCTCACAGGACAGGGCACCTGAACTGATTCAGCTCCAGCAAGCCCCTTACAGGGCAGATTACAATGATGGAGGGTTATGAGGGTAGAGGATTGCCAACTCAACAGAGAGCCAGAGAAAGTTCCTCCCCATAACTCCCAAAAGGCCTCACAGAGAGAGGAGTACCCCAGATTGCCTCAAGGACTGTATTTGGGTCCTCCTTCTCTTAAAAGCTCTAAGACTCTGCCAGGCCATGGTGGCACACGCCTTTAATCCTAGCACTCAGGAGGCAGAGAGAGGCAGATCTCTGTGAGTTTGAGGCCATCCTGGTCTACAGAGCTTGCCAGGACTACACAAAGAAGCCCTATCTAGAAAAAAAAAAAGCCCCAAAGTTCAAGGTTCCTCCCAGTACCACCATCCAGGGACCAAGCTTCCAACACACGGACCTCTGCTTAGTGACACAGTGGCCAAACCAGAATGGGGAGTTGCCACCAAAATTACAAATGTTTGAATGTTGTCTGTGGCTGTCACCTCTAGTGACTCATCTGACCATTATGCTCATAAACTCTTACTGCAGAGCTGTTTGAGAGAGAAAAGATGGTGGTCAGCACAGCATCCATAAGTCAGTCATCACAGGGCCCAACCTCCTCAGGTGGGACGAGGATGCTTGAGGCACTGACAAGAAAAGGTACACCTGTGACCCCCACAGTGGCTATGTCCATCTGTACCCCACCAGCGTAGCTCAGGAGTCCCCCCAAAACCCCACCAGCAGAAAGATACATGCCACCCAAATAAGGAAATAAAATCAAGAAAGATGATGTAATCATGTAATCCAACACAAGAAAACAAGCAGGAAATCCTGGTCAGTAGTGAGACAGGAGCTGGGAGGGCTGGAGCAAGAGAGAAGCCAGGGCACCTGGGGAAACCTCAGTTAAGTGTAAGCTGGAGGATGGGGTGCTCCTGTAGCTGCAGAGTGCCTCTGGGGATAGAGAAAGGAAGAAATGGGGGAGAAAAGAAGTGGAGGCCTTTGTTACAAACCTTTCAATACTGAGTCATTACAAACTATGCTTGAACAAAAAACTGAATCTCAAAGCTAGATGGGGTTGTGTGCCTATGATCTCAATGCTCAGGAGGCTGAGGCACAAGGATCTGATACCATCTTGGGCTACATAGAAAGTCCATATCCCCAAAATAAACCCTTTGTGCCTCTAGTACCTTGGGGCTGGGGTACATCTCAGTGGTTGATCACTTGCCTAGAATATAGAGTTCTGAGCTCAATTCTTAGCATTTCAAAAACAATTTGAAGTGAGAGGTGGGATTGAGCTCCCAAAATTGAGAGCCTGTGGTCTTGCTCAGAGCCCTGTGTTGTGTGAAGACCTCTGAGGACAAGCTCCTCCAGTGAAGCAGCTATATATAGTGGAAATGACTTCTTCTAAATTATCTGCAAATTATCTTAGATCATGGAGCAACTTAAGAAAGTTTATTCAGGAAAATCTGGATTTTGGAGGTGGATCAGTGAGTAAAATGTTTGCTGTGCAAGTTCAGATCCTCAGCACCCATGTAAAAGCCAAGCACAACAGCACATGTCTGTGACCCTGGCACCAGTGGGAGAGAGACAGAGAGGTCCCAGGAGCTCATTGGCTAGCCAGTCTAGCCAAAAATGGTTCAGTGAAAAATCCTGTCTCAAAAATATAAAGTGGAGACTAATAGAAGACACAAAATATTCACATCTGGTCTCCATTCTCATGCATGGGTAAGCACACCCAACACACACACACACACACACACACACACACACACACACACACACACAAGAAAAAGATGAGAAAAGAAAATCTGCTAAAACTGTGTTAAGAACTATGAGTCTTGTGACATTAGAACTGTGCTCCATGATATAAGCATAATGGGAATAGAAGAAAGAAGCAAGAAGAATTATGTCATGGTTGAAACAATAGCGGAAAACTTACAAAAGTTGATGGGAATATTAGACATCTAAAGGTTTCAATAAACTCCAACCAGGATAAAGTCAAAAGACACACAGACACAGACACTCAAACACCCCCCACAGACACACACACACACACCACATACACATATACACTGTAGTAAAAATACTAAGGAGTCAAAGAAAAAGTTTGAATGAAGCAAAATAAAAATGGCATATCATCTACATGAGGACCCCAATAATATGAATGGCTGTGATATAATAATTCCAGAGGCAGTGGGGCCAGAGAGAAGGACTGGAAGATGCCAGAGTGCCCCTTGGGATCCCCTGGGGTGTGCCCCCTGGTCAAATGTGTGTGTCAGTGTGAGGGTGTGTTCCTCAGCTCTCTGTCACTGTGACAAAAGGCCTGAAATAAATTAGCTCTCAGGAGGGAAGCCTTACTTTGGTTCATCCCAGAGACTCATGAGCCATGGTTGCTTGGCTCCCGTAATGAGACAGTAGGTCACAGCAAAAGCACACAGTACACAAAACACTCCATTGTAGCCCAGAAGCAAAAGAGAAGAGGAGGGAGCCAGAGTCACATTACATCCTCTTTGAGAGCATTCATGACCTCAGCGATTTAACTTCTCTCCATGTTGGTTCCATCTCCTTAAGGTTCTGCCACCTCCCAGAGTACTACAGGCTGGCAGCCAAGTCTTTGGCAGGTCGACCTCTGGAGGATATTGTAGTTTGAATAGAAAATGGCCCCTAGAAATACACTGTGTGAACAGTTGGTTCCCAGCTGGTGGTGCTATTGTGGGGTTGTGGAACCTTTAGGAGGTGGAGCCTCGCAGGTGAAGGCAAGTCACTGGGGGGTGGGCTTTGAGGTGTATAGCTTGGCCTTGCCTTTGGACCTTTCTCTGTTCCTGGTCTGTGAAGTTGTGTTCCAGTCACCCCAACTACCATGCCTTCGCGACCATGGTGGACATTATCCTCTCCAGCCATGAGCCCAAATCCTTCCTCCTTTTAGATATTTCTTTCAGGTATTTTTGTCCCAGTGATGGAAATGTAATGAATGAAGGGGATATCACAGATGTAAGCCAGAGAACAAAGGGAGAGCGACTGGAAGCCAGGCTGGTGTGTACAAAAGGAATCACCTCTCACCTTCTGGATCTTTGAGAACTATCATGACTTGAAGGTGAAATGTCCTCCAAGGGCTCACGTGTTTGAACACTTGGTCACCAGCTGGTGGTCCTGGTAGGGATGGTATGAACTCTGGAAGGTGACATAGCTAGTAGAAATAGGACTTGGAGACAGTCCTCGAACACCGAGCTCTCTGCCTGAGCCTCCGTTTCCATGCCGCTATCGCCATGAACTCTACCATGTTTCCCCACTAGAATGAAATGAGACCCTGATCAGAAAAAAAACTTTCCTTCCTTAAGTCACTTCCATTACATAATTTGTCATAAAGATATAGGAAAAGTAACTCAGGAGCCAGTGAAGAATCATGACAGTCACATTGTTATTATTATTATTATTATTATTATTATTATTATTATTATTATTATTATTAGAAAGATGGTCCTCAGGTCACTGTGCCAGGTGGGAAAGAAAAGGAAAATCTAATGACACTGGGAGACTGGGGGGGGGTGTATAAAGAAGAGAGAGCATGGCTTTATTTAATTATTAATATTTTATTTTTAGTCTTATGTGGGGTGCACGAGTTCAGTATCCACGGAGGCCAGAAGAAGGCATCATATCACCTAGAGCTGGAGTTACAGGCTGCCATGAGCAGCCTCAATGTGGATGCTGGGTACTGACCTCTGGATCTTCTGGAAGAGCAGTGCACGGTCTCAACCGCTGAACCATCTCTCATATCCAGGGATCAAGGGTCTAGATCTGAAAAGATACTGCAAATTGCTTTCCCAAATAGCTGTGTCTCCACCCAATCCCCTATTGGTGCCTTTCTGTGGAACATCCCAGGCACCAGAAGCCTTAGCTCTCCGATTTTTGCTAAATTTCCAATAGAGTGGCCAGCCCATAAGCAGAAGCTTACAGATTGATTTTTTCCTTTAATACTGCATTAAAATAGTATCCTGATTGCTGAGTTTTGTCCTGCTCTCTTCAAGTATGAGCCTGAGTGTACACTATGGAGGCTTGCAGAGTGAGCAGTGCCACGCAGAACCACTAGGAGGCGCCCTCTCCCCACCACCCCCTACTCAGCTCCAGCACAGGTTTGGCTGTGCCCTGACCAGACAGTAGCTCCACTCTGGGCCCAAACCTAATGCAGAGTTCCAGGTACCAGAATGCATTGCCGACCTTCACACGGATATCTCCTCCTCTACCACTCATCAATTAGTCCCAGATCCATTTCTTCACCAAGATGTGTTGGGGAGATCTTTCTCCCAGTTTCATTTTAGGGTCAACTTCACAGCTGGAAAATCTATTGTAAGGTGAAGGCTGGCAGCTTAATCCTTGCACACTAACCGTTCTTTCCCAAACTTCAGGGAGGCTGCTGAGTGTGTGGAGAAGATGCCCGTCTGAGACTTATGTTCCAGAAGAGACTTGGGTGACTGAGCATGTCATAAGCCTGGTGCAAAATTTAGTAGAGTGACCAAGACTCGAATTAATAATATCTTAAATTTTGGGGGGGTTTTAGATACATTCTTGGAGCTGGGTAGACTACACCTTTAATCCCAGCACTCAGGAGGCAGAGGCAGATAGATCTTTATGAGTTCTCAGCCAGCCTGGCCTACAAAGCGAGTTTCAGAACAGCTAGGACTATTACACCGAGAGAAATCCTGTCTCAAAAAAAAAAAAAAAAAAAAAAAAAAAAAAAAAAAAAAAACAAAGAAAGAAAGATACATTCTTGATGTGTAGCCCAGATTGGTCTGCAACCTGCTATGTAGACCAGGCTGTTCTGGACTTGAAATTATCCTGTTGTTTCTGGAATGCTGAGGTCACAGGCATGAGCCACTATGTCCAGCTTTGTAAGATTAATGTCTCTTTATTCCAGAAGACACCAAGGTAAAACACAGGCCAAAGCTAGGTTATAGAACCCAGCCAGCGCGGCCAGAACAAAAGGGGCCAGCCTCCCCACATGCAGCCCCTTAAGAAGCTCCCTTACATCACCCCGGCTTTCCTTCACCACGCCCTTCTGGGCGAGTCCCCGGGTCCACCTGGTACCTGCCCCAGGACTATTGGGCGGGGCTAGGGTGACTCCCTACACAGCTTAATGAGATAGTTTTTACAAAAAAAACAACGACAACAACAACAACAACAACAACAAACCAGAATCTTGCAGTGTAGCCCAAACTGGCCTGGAACTTACAATCTTAGTGATTTGGCCTCAGGAATACTCGGATCATAGGTCTGGGCTACCATTTAAAAAGAAAACGTTAATGAAGATGAATCCACATAGTACCGTTTTTAAATTAGTGTCCTAAAAGAGAAAGCCAGCAGGAATAAAAACCAGAGAACTATTTTCTGGAGTCTGACCCCTTTCCACCATGGGATCCAGAGGTCAAACTCTAGTTATCAAACGTGTGGCAATCACTTTACCCACTGAGCCATCTTGATGGCCCAAGTATAAAAATTTTATAGCCAGGATTACATGTTTCCTCTTGTCTCAAGCTCCAGCTTTGACCTTTTAGTTGAAATGCTAATTATACTGATTTGATCATTGCACATAATACAGATAGGATCAAACCATCATCTTTCACTCCATAAAAAAATGTACGATTGTCTCCCAATTAAATTTTTAAATTTATTCAGTGTTTAAGACAGTGGTAACCCATGTCACAGTACCTGTGTGGAGGTCAGAGAACAACTTATCAACTTGTGGTAGTCAGTTCTCTCCTTCCATCTTATGGGTCCAAGGGTGACTCAGGTCACCAGGATTGGAGGCAGGTACCTTTACCAGCTGAACCATCTTGTTGCTCTAATTCTTTAAACTTATTATTTTTATTTATGTGCAGGGGGTACCTGTGTGTGTGTGTGTGTGTGTGTGTGTGTGTGTGTGTGTGTGTGTATGCTCTCGTGTGTGTGCACGCGCAAATACCACATGAGTACAGTGCCCATGGAGGCCAATAAAGGGCACCAGATAACTTGGGGCTGGCATTACAGGTGTTTTGACCTGCCCAGTGTGCGTGCCGGGAACTGAATTCAGGACCTCTGGGAGAGCAGCAAATTCTCCTCTGAGCCATCTCTTTACCCCAGGCCCTAAATTTTTAAAGTATTATTTCTGCTGGTTATTGAGATGCTCTAGCATGCCTTGATTGCACCTGAACTGAGGACGGTCCTCACTGCACTCTAGCACCATTCCCAGCACAGACTGTTAGAATCCCAATGTTAACTCCAGAAAGCAAGAAAAAAGTTAATGTTACCATGGGACCCAGCAATTCCACTTGTAAATATACACCCAAAAGAAATGAAAACATGTATTTATGCAAAAACCTGCACACAAATGTTCATTGCAGCCTTGCCCATAGTATTCAAGGCATGAGGGAAAAGAAATAAATGTAGTGGTTAGCTCAACAATATTGCTATGTCCGTACAATGGAGCACGTTTCCGCCAGAAAAAGGAAGGAAGTTCTGGTCGAATCAACACCACAGAATGAACCTTGGAAACCTTGCATCAAACAAAGGAAACCAAACAAAAAAAGGCTGCACACTGTGGATTCCACTTTATGAAATGTCGGGTGCAGCTAATCCATGGAGACAGGATAATCTTTTGCCAGGAACTAGGTCAGGAGGATGACAGATGTCTGCTAATGAGCACGGGTTTCTTTGGGTGGTGATGGACATGACTGGGAGTTTGATAGCATTGGTCACTGCACAAGAAAGCCTTGATTATGTTAAGATAGTGAGTTTTGTGTTATATGAATTATATCTCAACTTAAGGAAAGAGGAAAGGATGCATTGGAGAATGAGATATTATTAAGGGAATCTCTGTGGTAAAGACACTTGATGGGGCCTGAGGGACAAGAAGGGGCCACATGGCATTCTTCTGAGGGAAAGGACATTCTGAACTAAGGCACCACCCTGTGTCTTCACTAGGGTTTCTATTGCTGTGAAGAGACACCAAGACCATGGCAACTCTTTTTTTTTTTTTTTTTTCTAAGACAGGGTCTCTCTGTATATCTGGCTGACCTGGAACTCACTTTTTAGAGCAGGCTGGCCTTGAACTCACTGAGATCCACATGCCTTTGTCTCCCAAGTGCTGGGATTAAAGGAATGTGTCATCACCAGCAGCCTTGGCAACTCTTATAAAGAAAAGCATTTAATTATGGTGGCTTCATTACAGTTTTAGAGGTTCAGTCCATTGTCACCATGGTGAGGAATATGGCAGTGTGCAAGCAGACGTGGTGCTGGCTACATCTTGGATTGCAGGCAAGAGGAAGTCAACTGAAAGTCACACTGAGGGAATCTTGAGCAAAAGAGACTTCAAAATCCACCCCAACAGTGACACACTTCCTCTAACAAAGCCACACTCCTAATAGTGCCACTTCCTTTGGGGGTCATTTTCTTCCAAACCACCACACCCAGAGGCTGAAAGCACCTGCACAGACATCATTCATTCACTCTACAAATAATTCTCAACAAAACCTAGTGGTTTTCAACCTATGAGTTGCAACCCCTTTAGGGGTCGAATATCAGATATTTACATTATGATTCACAACAGTAGCAATAAAAATAATTTTATGCTTGGGGTCACCACAACATAAGGAACTATATTAAAGGATGGCAGCATTAGGAAGGTAGAGAAGCACTGATTCCAATCTGTCCTGGGCACTACGTTCAGGATAGACCAGGAACAATGAGTTACATGTTTTGTCTTTGTGTAAAAACTGTTAGGCTAAAAAAAGAAAAGAAAGCAGGGAGGGTGAAGAGTGGGGGTGGGGAGGGGCAGAATGCTCAGAGTGGCAGCACAGATTGAGGACAGGGCAGCCCTTGGGCCATAAGAGGATGGGAACAGTGAGGGTGAGTTAGAGAGATGTAGAAAGACAAGGAAAGTGAAAGCAAGCCCCGCCCCCACCTCCCATGGCAGCTTTGGTTCCCAGAAGACATTTCAAGAAAAAGGCAGAAGGAGATCTAAAAAAGACCAACAATAAAAAGAGGGGACTCAGAGGCTCTACAAAATACCCAAACCAGCTTCGGTGAGCATCACAGCTTTAGGGCCACTCCTGTCCCAGAGGATTATAGCTCTCTCTCTCTCTCTCTCTCTCTCTCTCTCTCTCTCTCTCTGTGTGTGTGTGTGGTGTGTGTGTGTGTGTGTGTGTGTGTGGTGTGTTGTCTATCTTTGCAATGCTTTGCACCAGGGAAGAACAAGCCCTGGGATCCTCTAGATGGCCACTTCCATCCCTCACACCCCCTACTTCAATCCCCAACCTCCCACTCCCTGCTCCCAAATCTACTACCTACCAGCAAGCCCCCTCTGGTACCCCCAACTCCCTTCTCCCTACCCTTACCCTCCACCTTCACTTCCTACCCCCACCCTATCTCTATCCCTCGAACTCCCCCGTTGTGCTTTACAACATGACTGTGAGTAAGGGAGGGAGGAAGTGCCCCCCACCTGCATCAGTTACTACGGCGACTTCTGGGCCTTCTGACCTTCTGAGTTTTGGTATGGGATTAGTGTTGCTGCTTCTGCTAGAGTGACAGTGGTGGTTCCTTCAGGCTGAACTTGAGAATCCCAACAACTGTAGGACCTTGAGGCGTCCAGAACAGCTGAACCTCAACAATGTGCTTAACTTTTGGCCTTAGGATGCCTCCATACTCTAGATTACATAATGATCTGCACCTTGACTTATTTAAATATCTGAGTTGAGTTTCACAGCCCTGAGCACTGATGAGCCTTGAAATCCCTCCAAATTAAAGGAAAACTCTCATCATCATTTTAATAACTGTGATACTCTGTAGTGTGTGTGTGTGTGTGTGTGTGTGTGTGTGTGTGTGTGTGTCACCTTAATGTGAAGGAAAACTGAAAAATCAATGGAAAGCCCTATCCAGTCTGAATCACTGCTAACTTCCTAAACATACTTTCAAAAATTGTTCAATTTCACTTGAGATGGTTGCCTCCACATCAATCATGTGTGCAAATTTACCTGATTCTGATCATCTTCTTTTTTCTTCTGCTGCTACTCGGCCCGCCCCTTTCCTTCCCCCAGTCACTACCCACGGAAGTAACTTAATATGTGTTGTTTTCTCATATATATTTCCTGAATCCTTTATATAACCTTTACATACAGTGAGTTTGACTCATTTACGAAAATAGAATTCTATTACAAAATGTTGGCTTTCCTCCCTCCTTTACCAAATCTTGTTTCTCACCCACTGATGAGCCTTGAAATCCCTACAAATTAAAAGCAAACTCTCATCATCATTTTAATAACTGTGATACTCTGTGAGATATATATATATATATATATATATATATATATATATATCTCAGTTAGGAGCCATTCTATTATTGGTGTGTGGTTATTTTGCTTTTGATACCTCAAAAAACAATGCTGTAACACGCATTCTTATAGATAGCTATTACATTCTACACAAAACCAGAGAAAGTGCTTATGTGTCTGATGGGGAGGGCCACTCCCATCTCTGCACCGGTTCAGATGCATGTCATGTGCATACACTCCATAAGAACGTCTCCATGTGGTTATACAGACATTTGTAACTTCAGAGGTTTGAGTTTAATTTTTTTATGATGTGATGTGTGTTCAGTAGGCATCGTATTTCACATTGTGAAGTTAGTGGGTGACTGATATCAATATGGTCTAGGCAGGAGCAGCAGGTCCTAGATGGTCACATCACTACATGGAGAACTAGTCTCTTCTCTACAGTGCTGTGTTGCTAGGTGTATCAGTCAGTTTTCTGCCATTAGACAAAAAAACAAAAAAACTAAAAAGGAAAGTTTAATGTCCCTCTTTGCTTTCTATAGCTGTGATAAAGACCATGACCAAAAGCAAGTTGGGGAGGAAAGGTTTGATTTGGTTTCCAGAGTATAGTCCACTATTAAGGGAAGTTAAGGCAAGCACTTGAGGCAATAACATGGAGGCACAAACTGAAGCAGAGCCCACAGAGAAATCCTGCTTACTGGCTTGTTATTCATGGCTTGCTCAGTTCACTTTTTTATACCACCTAAGACCACCTGCCCGGGGATATCAATGCCCCAAATGGGCTGGGCCCTCCCTCACATCAATCATGAATCAAGAAAATGCCCCCACAGACTAGCCTACAGGCAATCTGATGGAGGCATTTTCTCAATTAGAGTTCCTCTTCCAGGATAACACTAGCTTGTGTCAAGTTGACATAAAATTAGCCAGAATACTTAAGAACTGGAGAAATGGCTCAGCAGGTAAGAGTACTTGCTGCTCTTGCAGAGCACATAGGTTCAGTTCTCTGCCCTTCAGTGGTGGCTTACAACTATCTGTGACTCTGGTTTCAGGGATCTCATGCCCTCTTCTGTCTTCCACAGGTCTCAAGAATGCACATGGCACCAGCCAGGCATTGGTGGCGCATGCCTTTAATCCCAGCACTCGGGAGGCAGAGGCAGGCAGATCTCCGTGAGTTCGAGGCCAGCCTGGTCTATAAAGCTACACAGAGAAACCCTGCTTCGAAAAACAAAACAAAAACAACAACAACAAAAAAAGAACGAACATGGCGCACACACATGCATGTAGGCAAACATTCACACATAAAGAACAGATAAGTACATTTTAAAGAAGAGAACTATTTTGGGGGTTTTGGTTTGAGAGGGTTCAGCTATGCTGAGTTGATTTCATGTTTCTGGGCCTGAGTTGAGGCAGTGCATCATGGGAAAGGAAGTTACTCACCCTATTTTAGCCAGAGGGAGGAGGGAGAGGGACAAGGCAGACACCCAGCAATTTAATTCCTCTAACCAGGCCCCTCTTCCTGGTATCTATCTCCTCCTGACAACATCAAAATATGACTCCATAAATCTGTAATCCACTGATGAAATCAGAGCCCTCATGATCTAACCACTTCCCCAAGCCCTGCCCCGGAACACTGCATCAGGAAGCATGCCTTGAACACTAGCTTTTGAAAAGAACAATAAGAGTTCACAGCCAAGCCATAATACAGTGTTTGGTAGGTTAGATGTATGTAGTATTATGATGCATGTTTTCTTTACTGTATTTTTTATACTTGGAATGGGTGTTTTAGATAATAACTACAGAATAGGCTGAAGAGCATGTGTGCCATGTGCATATGTGATAGATACATCCTGTGCGACCATAACTGTGTGAACAGATTACTCTGGTGACTAACGCCAATCACAGAAATGTCTGTCTTTCCTCCTGGGCCTGTGGTTTGATTACTCTCCTCTGTCTTCTGGAATCCAGGTGCCTTTGGAATACATTTCATACTCAACTGTAACAGCATGCTTACCACAGCACAGCTCACACCTCTCCTGGGCTCTTTGCCCACCTGTAGGCAGCCAGATGATTCATCTCAGTCCGTGAAATGTGGGCAGAAGTGGTAGATGTCCCTTTCTTCCTGTTGCCTCTGAAATCAGCAGTGTTCACGCAATGGAGACTCAGTCTATGAGGTCCAAGAGGAAGAATTATACAGAGCCAAGCTGCCAACGGCTGGAGATGAACCTGGAGCACAAGCATTAAACACACACACACACACACACACACACACACACACACACACACACACACACACGCATGCACACACGCACGCCCACACATACATTGTGCACATACATACATGCAGGCAACACATACACATAAAAATAAACATTTCCCCCAGGGGCTCGGAGGTGGCTCTGTCAGTAAAGTGCTTGCCTTGTACGCATGAAGCAAGCCCAGAGACTTGAGTTCAATCCCCCAGAATTTATGAGAAACACCAGGTGTAATTGAGTACACTTAGACAATCACAGATCCCAGGGCATTCTGACCAGCCAGCCTAGCCCGCTTGATGAACTTTAGGCCAGTAAGAGACCCTGACTCAAGAATAGGTCAATGGAACCCAAGCAGCAGTAGCTGAGTTTGTCCTCCAGTCTCCACATCTGTATAACAGAAGAGCACAAAATAAATATGTGTGCATCATGTCTAGATGGAGAAGCCACAGCGTAGGGCTTTGTTGTTGTTGTTGTTTTGTTTATTTCCAGTTTTGAGACAAGGTCTCACTATATAGACCAGGCTAGCCTCAGATTCACAGAGATCCACCTGCCTCTGCCTCCGGAGTGCTAAGATTAGAGGCGCGCACCATGGTTTCTAGCCCCATAGAGGAATTTGAACAGTAAAATTTTAATAAACAGGGCCTGGCAGTAGTGACACATGCCTTTAATCCCAGCACTTGGGAGGCAGAGGCAGGAGGATCTCTGTGAGTTTGAGGCCAGCCTGGTCTGCAGAGCGAGTTCCAGGACAGCCAGGGCTACACAAAGAAACCCTGTCTCCAAAAACAGAAAACAAAAAACAAAACAAAACAAACTTCTCTGAAGAATGAGAGAATATTATCAAGAATGCATGTATGTAGTGAGTCTTTCTCTGTTCTGCCAGCCAGCTCCCAAATCACAACACAGAGACTAATTAATAATTATGAAAGCTCAGTGGATAGCTTAGGCTTGTTTGTGGCTAGCTCTTAGAAGTTAAATCAACCCATTTCTATTAATCGATGTGCTTCCCTGAGGCTTGTTTACCTCATCTAAATACTATCCATCCTGCTTTCCTGCTTCCTCCGTGTCTCCCGTGCCTGGAAATCCTGCCTAACTATTGGCCATTCAGCTTTTTATTAAGTCAATCACCATGACATATCTTTATACCATGTAATCAAATATCTCACCACACATGTAGAAAACAACAACAACATAGGCTGGAGGGCAGTGATAGTTGGCTCACTTAGCCTACTCAATAGTAGTGAAACCACCACAAGAGTGTCCCAGAGAGAGAGCTTGTCAAAAGTGACAGTGCAATCCTAAAGCATTCCATTAGTTTTATGAAGGAGAAAAAGGTGTTTTCCTGTAGGATCATCTGCCTGGATTCTTTTTGGTTTTGAGTAACAGGAACTCAATGTAAACTGGTCTCAGCAGAATTTCAGTCTTTGGCTCAAGAAACTGGAAAACCCAGCTGAGCTGTGACTTGAAATCCAGATGGAGCCAGATGTACCTGCAAAGTGGTCAGAGCTGCCTCTTCCCTCTTGGCCCTGCTCTCCTCTTGGCCCTGCTCTCCTCCCAGAAAGCCCCTCCATGTGTTTGCCAACATACCTGCGCAGAAGTTCCAGTAAGGCTCTTAGACCATACCTGTGTTGAGTTAGTCAGGGCTTTGTCTGTTTGTGTTTTTGTTGTTTGTCACTGTGACAAATACTTGAGATAAATTAAAACAGTGGTTTTCAACCTTCCTAATGCTGTGACCCTTTAATACAGTTCCTCATGTTGCGGTAACCCCCAAGCATAAAATTGTTTTCATTGCTACTTCATAACTGTAACTTTGCTACTGTTATAAACCATAATGTAGATAGATATCTGTTTTCCAATGAGGACCCTGGTGAAAGTTTCGAAGGAGTCATGACCCACGGATTGAGAACCATTGACTTAAAGGAAGCCGATTTTATTTTGGCCATTTTAGAGGTTTTAGTCCATAGCCATCTGGTTCTGTTGTGTCTATCTCATAGTCAGAGGCACACAAATCATGGTGGAGAGTGGGTGATAGGGCTAAGCTGATCGCCTTCTGGAGGGGAGGAAGCAGAGAGACAGGAAGGGGCTCCCAAACACATGCCACCAACGTCCCACTCCCTCCCCCTAGGTCCCATCTCTTCAAGTTTTCATTGCTTGATATAGTTCCCCAGCTGAGGACCAAGCCTTCAACATAGGTGACTTTGGAAGACATTTAATATTTAACCACAACAACGTGCACACCACAGCTGCAGCTCACACCCACACTGGGCTATTTGCCCGCCGGTAGGCAGAGCTGCACTGTGATGTTTTTGGATTCTTGCCATTCTTCCCTTTGTGGAACCCTTCCTCCATAAAAGACGCGTTTTGTATTTATATTTTTCTATTTTTCGTTACATTTCTTTACTTTTTGGGTTGTGTGTTGGAGAGGGGACACACATGCATAACAAGGCAAACACTGGAGGACAGCTTCTGAGGGTCTGTTTTCTCCTAGTGTGTGAGCCTTGGGGACTGAACTCTGGGAGTTCAGGCTGGGGGTAGCTGATGAGTGTCTTTGGCCAGTGAGATAGCTCGGACATCTCTCAGACCCCACGAGACAATGTGCATATATTTCACAGGTCACAGACAGAGGAGGCGTATGATTCCACACGAAGCCATATGAAAACGAACCAGGGTGTCCAAGAGGCAAAAGACAAGAGTAAAGGGCAGGCTTACACTTTACTTTTATTACGGTCTTCTCATGAAATGAGAAGGGGGGCTGTCAGATGATTTAAGACTGGTTGGTTTGAAGAGTTTCAACAGGTTCTAAACTAGGGCAGGGGTGGTGCTACGGCTGAGTGTGCCCATAAAACACATATGCTGGAGACTTAATACCCAGCGACAGAAAGGCCCAATAGGAACCGATTAGGTGGTGAGTGGCATGCTTTTAGTGGTAGAATAACCGCCATCGTTGCTAAAAATGGGTTGCCATTGAGAGAATTTGTCACAAGAGGTGGCCTCTTCTTGTTCTTTCTCTCAGACTCTTGTCATGGAGATGGCACCGCTTAAGAGCTCTCACCGCCACTGGCCCCTCGGTCTTGGACTTTGCAACCTCCAGAACCATGAGCCAAGTAAACTTCTATCGCTTGTAAATCACCTAGGCTGTGGGGCTCTGTTATAACACAAAACAGGCCAAGACAGGTGTTCCCTCAGCCCCTTGTACCTGGTTCTGGGAGGTAATTAAGGCCCAGTCCTATAGCCTCTGGGATGTTAGGGCCAGATACAGGATGTGCCAGTCTGACTGGTCACTTTGTATACCTCAGGAATGCCCCTGGCTAAGTGTGCCCCATCCTTAAGAGTTGGCTAGCTCTGGAGAGCTGATCTCTTCAGCCAGAAGAAATCTTTTAAGATGCTAAAATACCAAAATGTTTAGAAAAAACTAAATATATATGATACAGTATATCAAACAATCTATTTTGTGGGGTTTTTGTTGTGTATGTGTATAGTGTGTGTGTGTGTGTGTGTGTGTGTGTGTGTGTGTGTGTGTGTGTACACATGCATGTGGAGGTCAGAGGTAGACATCAGGTATCTTCTTCAATCTCTCTCCACCTTAGTTTTTGAGGCAGTCTTTCACTGAACCCAGAGCTCACTCAGCTAAACTGGCTGAGTAAAGGCCCAATCTGTCACCACACACTCCCCTTCCCAGCACTGGGGTTACAGACTCATTGCTGTTCCTAGCTTTTCCATGAGTGCTGGAGACCCAAACTCAGGCCTTCATACTTCACAACAAGGATGTGCCTACTGAGTCACCCCCAACCCCTCCCTCACAGGATTTATTTTTATGACCTCGCCAGTTTAAAGACTGATATATAATCTTTGACTAAACGAGTTTTTTCACATGTAATCTTAAAACAACATCTCCACGAGCCCCTAACAGTCTTGAGGCCTAAGGTGCTATGCCTACTGAGCCTAACAGCTGAGTCAGAGCCTGCTGTGGAGGGCTGTTTGCTTCACCAGGTCTGTGATCACATGCTCACCGTGAACCTAAGAAATCATGTGAGGTAGGAGAGGGAACAAAGCATTCGAGCACGCACATGCGCACACACACACAGGTCATCAAAGAAGGTGCAGTGTGTGTTTTCAACAGTCAGAGTACATTCTGAGAAATGCTTTCGTAGGGTGTTTCTCACTGAGTGGACATCAGCACGTACTCATACAAAAACAGATGGCCAAGGTCCATTGTTTATCATGACCTCTTGACACACTCAAGAGATATGACAAACCCAAGATGTTTGAGCTACTACTACTATGCTATTTCACAGCAATCTTTCTTATATAAGAAGAAATAGATGTGGGCTGAAGAGATGGATCCATTGGTAAAGTACTTGCTATACAACTGTGAGAACAAGAGTTCAGATCGATAACATCCACATAAAAGCTGGGCAGGGCAGTCCAGGCCTCAGCACTAACAGGAGAAAAGAAACAGACTCGAGTCCCACCCCTAAACAAGAAGATATTTACAGGTGACACCTGCTGGGGAAATCAGTGTTCCCTGATGGGTGTCACTCGGTATTTCAACCACACTCCAGGGCAGGCCTCATGCCCAGAAGTAGTTGGCCAACACAAAATGGACTCCATGTGGCTTGGAGTTTTGTTTTGTGGGTGTCCACTTTTTTTTTTTTGGCTTGTTTTGGTTTTTTTTGTTTTTTCTTTTTCACTTGCTTTGTTTTGTTTTGAGAGAGAGAGACACACACAAAGAACATGAAGTTGGCTGGGTAAGACATTGGGAAGGATCTGGGAGAAATTGGGGAGGGTAAAGAATATGACAAAATACATTGTATGAAAATAAAGAAGGAAAAAAGAGCTGGGCAGGGCAGTGTGGACTTGTAATACTAACTTGGGGGAGGTGGAGATGGGAAGGGCCTAGGGCTTGCTGGCCAGCCAGTCTAGTCAAAGTAGCAAGCTCCAATTTCAGTGAGAGACCTTGTCTCAAAAAGTAAGATAGAGTGAAACGAATTATCAGGTCAAAGTGTTTGCCACACAAGCCTGGAGATTTCATTTCTATCCCTAAAACCCATTTAAAGGTTAAAGGAGAGAACTGTGTAGACAGAAGTTTCTGTCCCGCCCAATCCCAAAGCCATTTAGTCCCAAATAATCACACAGAGGCTTATATTAATTATAAACTGTTTGGCCAATGATTCGGGCTTCTTGTTGGCTAGCTCTCTCTTAATTACTAACCCATTCCTATTAATCCATGAATGTCCACATTGTCTTGGCTTACAGGAGATGCCCAGGTCTCTTGCTTCCTCGACGGCTACATGGTATCTCCTCTTGGCTCACTCTCCAAGTTCCTTTTCCAGCCTTTCTTAGCCTTGTAGCCCCGCCTACATTTCCTGCTTGGCTACATCCTGCCTGTCCATTGACTGATACAACTTTATTCATATAAGAAAAACATATATTCACAGCATACAGAAGGACATCCCCCATCAGAGCTGATTCCACAAAGTTGTTCTCTGACCTCCATGTGTGCCATGGCCCCCATACCCTCCCACACATAATAGCAACAACAACAATAAAGTGGAGATCAATAGAGAAAGATGCCCAACACTCATCTCTGCCTCTACATGTACACACACACACACACACACACACACACACACACACACACACGTGTACACTCCCACCCCCGCATAAAAAAGTAAATAATAATAATATCTTAAAAGTGCCAGAGAACAGTGAGACGGCTCATTGTGGAATTGCTGCCAAGCCTGGTGGCCTGAGTTCAATTCTCAGGATCCACAAGGAAAGAGTTTACAAACTTCTACAAATTGTCTTCTGACCTCCACACATATTTGGTGGTACACACACACACACACACACACACACACACATAAATAATTGCAAAGCATCGGGAGGCTGAGGTAAGAGGATTGCTGTGAGTTAGAGGGCAGTCCAGCATAATCCCTAGATTACAGAGTCAGACCATCTTTCAAATAAAGATAAGAAATATAATACAGAAAACACATAGACCAGGAAGATAGCCCATCATTATGATCACCTGCAATGCAACACAGTAAGTTTGTTTCAACCAGCATGACCCTGTGCTATTACTTGACAATAGGAATTTTCCCATAGGATTTCCAGTCATAGTTTTATGAGCAGGTTCATGGTTACAGCCAACTGAAAGTTATTACATATGTCATTAACTACCGTATGTAAAAGTCTTGGGCAGGCAAACTGCAGGTGACCATAGATGACCCCACAAGAGATGAAGCTGAGGAGGCTGCTGTCTGTGGCCTGCACTATTCCCATATTCACTCTGTCTCTGGATGGCTAGGGACTATGAAACTCCCCCAGCAAACACCAAATCTATCAGCACCTCAATCTTGGATTCTTCACCCTCTGAGCTGTGAGGTTGTATAAACTGCTGTGTTCACGCAACAGCTGGTCTATGATACTCTAAAGTAGGTGAACTAAGACACCGGGTGACAGCTGTGCATGTGTGCTCATGCGAGCTAAACTATCTACCAGAATAGCTGACGTATGATATATACACACTATAATATTTTCCAGAAAGCAGGAAAGGCCAGAAAGGTAAACAAGAGGGCAGAGCAGTGAAGCAGAAAGAGGGCAAAATGGGAGAGAAAGGGAAGAAGAAAGGAGGGAATAATAGAGAAGGCAATAGGTCTTCTCCATGGCTGAAGATAGAACTAGGTAGTGGCCACTGTGTGCTGAGAATGTCTACTCAGAGCCCACCCTGATTGCATGCAGCCTGCTCCTTCAGAAGGATAATGTGGGCACATAAGCAGTGTAAGCAATCCTGTCCATCTTCCAGCCAGGGACCCAAGGTTAACTCAGTGAGCCTTGGCATTTCCTCATTGACCCTTCCTGTCTGGGATTCTTGGGTAGGTATCAAAATTGGCTGAGGATTATTTCTGTTATATAGGAGAGAGAAGTCCTTCTCTCTGCCTCTTGAGCAGGAACAAGGATGTAGGCTGCTCTGGTTGTGGCTGGTACTTGGTTTACAGCAGTGGGAGAGAGAAGCCTGGAGCCAAAGTTAGTGCATGAAGAATGGATATGTAGCTGTCAGTCTTGAGTCTTTGCTGCTTCTGGATTTCCTTCTCAGGTGAGCCAGTCCAAGGCAGGTCTCTGGTTCCTTTTAGCCCAAAGCAACCCAATGGACTGCTAATAGGTCTCCTTCCTGCCCAGGCTGCTCCTGGGGAGTGTTCCAAGGCCCATTCTCCATTGTGTGGGTGCTGGAGAGGTCCTGACTCTGGGACTAGGACCAGAGCAAGCTACCTGTAGTCACAGGGAGTGGGTTCAGGCGTGTCTGTTATTTTATGTTCTCAGAGTTACACCAAATTCCTTGGGAAATCCTTCTGTTCCTCTCCCCTGCCACACAAATAGCTGATCCTTCCAACTTTCCAAATACCCACATTTCTGTCCAGAGGTCCCCAAAACTCTCTTAATTATTGTACCATACTTTGCACAACTCTCAGAACTCTGGAAACAATGGCTTAGTCTAATTTTTGTTACCGTAACAGAATACCACAGAATGGATAATTTACAAAGAAGAGAAATTTATTTCTCATGGTTCAGGAGGCTGAAGTCCAATATTAAAGGGCCAACATCTGGCAAGCCTTCTTTCTGGGTCATGACATAGCAGAGGGCATTGCACAGAAATGCAGTGGAAAGATGAAAGCAACAGAACACAAGGGGGTTGACCTCACTTTTCTAATAACCTACTCTCAAGATACGAAGCCTGCTCCAGGAGATAATAACATTACCCCATCATTTCTTAAAGCCCCCTCCCACCCGGTACTGTCAGAATAACAGTTAAATTTCAATATGAATTTTGAAGAGATATTCAAACCATAGCACAACCATTAGAAGATGACTATAAGGAATATAACATAAGACAAGTCAAATGCAAGAGATGCATAAGGCAAGGTCTTAGGATGGGAATGTGGAGTTCCTATGCCCCTTCTGTGGATGTCTCCTACCAGTTGTGTCGATGTGTTCACCAACCAGTAAGCTCTCGGGACTTTGAATTTAAGGATTTTTTATTTTATTTTATTCTTTACTGTATTTGAGATTAATGTAATTATAATATTTCTCTTCCCTCACTTCCTTCCAAATCCTCCCATATACCTTTCCTTGCTCTCGTTCAAATTCATGACCTCTCCTTTCATTAATCGTTATTATATGCATATACGCATATATATATATATATATATATATATATTCCTAAATATAATCTGCTCAGTCTGTATAATGTTACTTGTAAGTATGTTTTTAGGGCTGACCATTTGGTTTTGGACAACCAGTTGGTGTGCTCTTCCCTGAGGAAGACTATTTCTCCCTCTCTCAGCATCCATTGGTTGCTTGTATATACATCTGAGGCCTACACAATTAAAGATTTTGAGGTTTCCTTGTACAGGCCTAAGTGATTAAATCACTGGCCATTGAAGAATAACTCAGTCTCCAGCCTTTCCTCCTTGAGAGCTTTGGCCATAGTGTTGAGTAGTTCAGTTCGCCTAGTCACATGGTTAGTTCCTTTGCCAAACAACTCCCATGTAAAGCTATCTACAAGTCCACCAGTTATTTATCTAATTAGCATATCAAAGACACAATTATCCAAAATCCCCAAGGTTTTAAGAGTTGCACTCTGAGAACTGGGAACAAAGATCAGATATTTAGGGTTTTTTGTTTTTAATTCAATCACACCATCCATTCTCAGTCCACAGGGTTGTGTCAAGGTTTCTCTACTTCTGCTTTTCAGAGTAAGAATGTATACTACAGAAACGGGGAATGATGGTGCACACTGAGACTGGCCGTGCACACCCGTAATCCCAGCACTGGAGCAGTGGAGACAGAGGGTCAGAAGTTCAAAGGTTAGGAAGGAGAGACGATTATGATGTAAGGAACCCGGAGAGAGCCTGTTGGGATGGAGTGGGGAGGCCCCTGGAAGACTTAGACATGCTTCCAGCTGCTGTCTGGGAGTGTGAATCTGGGGTCCCTTCTGACTGTAGGCATCTAGAACAGCAGGTTACACCGGGTCCAGAGACTCCGGTGCATAACAGGAAGTACTAGACTCTTAGTTTTTGAACTCGTTCTTACCTCCTCCTTGTTAATTAGCCCATGCCAAGTAGCCCCTGTTCTCTCTCAATTTTCAATGTCAATAGGAAGTTCCCTACAAAGCAATTGAGTTGTTTCTGTGGCTGTGCTGGGTACCAAACCTAAGTTCTGGCATATGTGAGAAACAACTTTTTCCTATCAAAGATGGCTCACCTGCCAAGGGCCAGCAATCAATAAAGCTCTCCATCTTATGAAACCGTTGAGCGTGTGCCTGTTTGCCCAATCCCTGTACACACCGGAGCTCTGAGCCTGTCACAGTCTTCC
This sequence comes from Cricetulus griseus, assembly GCF_003668045.3. Classification (NCBI taxonomy): domain Eukaryota; kingdom Metazoa; phylum Chordata; class Mammalia; order Rodentia; family Cricetidae; genus Cricetulus; species Cricetulus griseus. Next base: position 64,455,822 of record NC_048600.1, read on the forward strand.
CTACTTGAAGATTACGAGTTAGCCAAGACGATGAGGTAGTGAGGTCCAGCTCTCACCAATAGAATGAGACACAGTCACTACCTTCGTTAAAAACAAAGTGGATTGCCACCCTAGTGTGCTTGCTCATCCAGTTTGGGTCATGGCACACCCTTTTTGCAATAGGAAATTTCCTTGCCAGGTTGCTTTGAATTTGTTCCTTTTTCTTTGTGTGATTACAGGTGAGTGCCATTACACTTGACCTTACAAAGGAATTTTAGTTGTTTCTTTTGGACCTGACAAAAAGTTCCATTATTTTTAAGACAGATATATCCAACAAGATTTCAAATGTATATATCAACTTTTAATAAAAGTGAATTGACCACAGAGCTTTGTTATGGTTTAAATCATAAATGTACACCAAAGGTTTGATCCCCAGCTGCTGGTGCTGATACAGGGGAATCTGAGGACCCTTCTTAGAGTCTTAGTCTCATTAATAAAAAGAATTTAAGGATGAACTCAAATGGAGGCTTAAGGACAAATTTTTGTTGTTGTTGTTGTTGTTGTTTTGTTTTTTTTTTTTTGAGACAGGGTTTCTCTGTGGCTTTGGAGGCTGTCCTGGAACTAGCTCTTGTAGACCAGGTTGGCCTTGAACTCACAGAGATCCACCTGCCTCTGCCTCCTGAGTGCTGGGATCAAAGGCGTGAGCCACCACCACCTGGCTGACAATTTTTTTATATTTAATTTTTTTTTCATTTTACATACCAACTCCAGTTCCTTTTCCTCTCTGACAATTTTACTAGAATTTAAAAGAAAGACACCCCAAGGCAAGCAAGCTATAAATCTCAGCAGCTACTCAGAGACCATGGAGAAGAGAAACCACCATGGAGGTCAGACACACAGTGAGATAGGGGGTATTTAAAGAATAAGTAAAGAAGCCTATGGTATCACTGAAAGCACACTTACATTCTGTCCAACATCTGAATGGAGACTAAAAAAGAGAAAGGAAAAGTGGGCAGACCCAGCCAAACCTCAAGATGGCTGGCAGAGACTACAAATTCTAGGGGGAAAGGTGTCTCATTATAGGAAAGAGTATTTTGTCTGCCTTTTTAGCATAGCTTAAGGGTGATTGACCTGGCCCAACTGGAATGTTAGGTCTCCACCTAAGCCTGAGTGAGATTCTATTCTCTTGACCAAATGGAATTCTTTTTATTAATGGACCTTTATTGTTACTCTAACATTCCCTCTGAAGAAGTAACCCTAAAGGTCATCTATGAACCAGATTGGGGTTCAGAGCCCCCAGACATGTTTGGCATCTGTGATCTGTGGCAAGGATGAGAATGCCAAGAGGCTTGGGGATGCTTCTGGATTTTAGCTGAGGTAGAAACTGGCTACTTTTATTTTATTGTTTTTATAACCTTCCCCATTTAATCTCTCATTTCCTCTGCCTTGGGTTTGGTGTTGTTTCTGAGACAGGCCCTCATTTAGTCCAGGCTGGCCTCATACTTGATACATAGCTGAGGATGACCTTGAACTTCTGGTCCTCCCCACTCCACCTCCTGAGTACTGGGATTGCACTGGTTTTATATAATGCTGGGGATCAAATCCAGGGATCCATGCATGTGAGGCCAGAGCTCTACTAACTGAGCTACAACCCTAGCCCATTGCCAGCCTTCCATAACTTACTTGTGTTAGAGCTATCTGAACCTGTGTTTCCCGCATTGCAATTCTGAAGTGCTCAAATATAGTCCTTTTTCACTCCCACAGTCTGAGATTGTGACCTGTGAAACTGATTGACAAGCCCATCTGAGGATACGTCAACCCAGAAGAAATCAAGGCTGAGCCAGAGCCAGAACCCAACTCTGGTGTTATCTTTTAATTTCCTAGATGTAGTGTGTTCCTGGAGAAATAGAGTTTCTTTTAGGGGGTTCCTAGTCTCAGTGATAAAAAAAATTAGATATGTACTCAGAAGGAAATTCAAGGACAATTTTATTAGTGTTTAAGAAAAAAAAAAAACCCACACAGTGTAGGTTAAGTGAAAAGCCCAGCAGCCTTGGGGAACTGAGATGAAGGAAACGTCATGTCTTGTAAGTTAGGCATTGTCAGATCCAAAGCTCCCCACAATGTACTGGTGACATTGTCCAAAAAGAGTTGAAACCAAGTTATATACAAACATGCTGTATAAAATTAAGAATTCCTATGTATGGATTTTTTTAAAACTGTCAACACTTTCTATTACCAGTCTTAAGATAACTTTTTGTTACAGATTTTACAGAATTTTTTGTTTACTACACCGAGTGAACTTAGGAATCCTGAAATACAGAAAGTTTACACAATAGTCTTACACATCTTGAGATTATACTTTAGCCAAAGTTTTAGAGCTATAAGAGAGGGGAGTACTTGGAAGTCCAGTAAAACCCAGAAAAGGAGTGAGATAAGCTATAGCAATCACTTTGGGGAATAGTTCACTTGTTAGGTTTCAAAGCACATGGTGTCTTTTCCTGGGCTCAGCTGCTTTGCTTTCCTTCTCCCTGTCACAGAGTCAGGTGCCCGGTCTGACCCAGGATAGACTTTGGAGGAAATTTTTAAACAAGCATGCTTGGGTCTGGAGACGTGGGGCCATAGCCAAACTCCAGAGCCAGCTTTTTAGTAGAGTAGAACAGCATCGTTATATCTCAGACCTGGGACAAACTGCTGAGGTGCCTATTTAACATATATCACAGTAGACCTGGCCACCAGGTTCTCCCAGCGTCCCTCAGGCTCTACCTATTACAGGGCATGGCTGGCATACCCTGACCTCTACTCCAACTCTCCAGTCCAGGGCCTTGGCTATCCTGCTGCTGGAGGCTCTTCCCTTTATAATCCAGACATTTGGGTTACCTGACCTTTTCATACCTTTGCCCTCTTGGCTGCTGCACCTGATCCCCCTCTCTTCCCTCTTCCTCCCTCTCACCCAGTCCTCACCTGGCTCAGGATCATGTCCACTCTGGACTATTCCAAATGTCTCTGCCTCTGGCCTTGCTCTCCCATATAACTACAACAAACTTTCTCCTCCATCACCTGGGAGCAGCCACACCCTTTCCTTTGCTTCTATTTTTTTTTTCATTCAAGCATGAAATAAGTGTTCGATATTATTCATACCCAAAAGACTTTTGAATTCCTGTAAGACTGGAGTTAGCGGTCAGGGGAAAGATGAGAGCAAGCAGAGAGCAAAGAAAACTTAGAGATTCAAGGTTTTCAAGAGTGGGGACTAGAGAATGCTTACAGGTGAGGAGATTTGGAGAACATTTGCTTGTGCAGTGGCACTTGTCACAAGCTGAGAATTTGGAAATTGAGTGTGCCATTTTCTGGGGCTTGAGACTGATTATCTAGTTTGCAGTAAAACAGCATGCCCTTAATAGATTCTTTGAGCATGAGGAGGGAAGAGTTTAGAGAGGGGAGGGGAGGCGTCGAGGAGTCTAACTCTGCATGGGCAAGCACGTGGTTAGAGATGGTGAGCTAAGAGACAGAGCAAGCAGGAGAGACGTCCTTCAGAGGAGTGAAGGGGAGGGAGGGGAGGCTTAGGGAAAGGGATGGCAAATGGGAGCTCTGCCGGGGGGAGGATACCAATATTGTAGAGGGCCAGGAGGGCACAGATAAGCCTGATGTACCTGCAGGGCTTCTGTAGAGTAGACTCCAGGAGCAGAGAGGGAAAGCAGTGAGCCAGCAAGAGGGACAGAGACAGAGCAGGCAGCTCCTAAGGGGAGGCAGGAAGACAAGTGGTTTGCCATGGTTAGAGAACAAGCGGGACTGCAGCCAGTAAGGGGATGCGCGAGATGTGTGTGTGTGTGTGGGGGGGGTGCAAGCAGGAAGTCCATCAGAAGAAGGATTCCGATATAGTGACAGAAACAAGGAAGCTGACACATTAAGGGGTAAGTGTTGTGGGACAAGAATTTCAATCCAGGGTGTCCCCAAGCTGACTGAGAGACCCTGGATCGGTGGAGAGACATCTCTCCTTCACGTGGTGGGACACCCAACGGGCACAAGGAGGCTGCCTGCTCCACCGGTGTGATTTTGTGGTAGGCTCCAGGAGTCGAGAGAGACCGAGCAGGCAGCTCTGAGAGAGGAACTTACCAAGTAGGAGAGGGGAAGCTAGTGGTTACGACAGGTGGAGAAGAAGTGACTGGAGAGTTGAACTCTAAAACTTGGTGTCAAATATAGTGGGTGGCAGGAGCCAGCAAGAGCAAGTGATCCATACCCAGGAGGGTCAAACATCAGCAGTTTGGATCGTAATGAGAGGCCAGGCCTTTTGAGAGGGTTCCTAGGAAACAGGAACCACCTTAAAAGATCTGTTTTCCTAGTAGACAGAAACCCACCATTAGGCTTGTTTACCCAATGGCAATCCTTCTGTTTACCCAGCCAGAGTCCTTCAAGTTTAGGACATCCGTCACCACCACTGCCATTAGGGGTGGGGGGCAGGGGCACTTTGGACCTGACAGGCATGGAAGACAAACAAACAGCTTGTTAAGAAAGGAAATAAAGGGGCTGGAGAAATGGTTCAGTGGTTTAATAGCACTGACTGTTCTTTCAGAGAAACCAGATTGAAATCCCAGCACCCCCATGGCAGCTAACAACTGTCTATAACTTCAGGATCAGGATCTGATACCCTCACACAGACATACATGCAGACAAAACAGCAATGCATATAAAACAATAAAAAATAAATAAATTATTTTTAAATAAAGAAAGGGAGGGCTGGAGAGATAGCTTAGTGGTTAAGAGCACCGACTGCTCTTCCAGAGGTCCTGAGTTCAATTCCCAGCAACCACATGGTGGCTCACAAGCATCCATTATGAGATCTGTTGCCCTCTTCTGGTGTGCAGATATACATGGAAGCAGAATGTTGTATACATAATAAATAAATAAAATATTTTTTAAAAATTTAACAAAAAAGAAAGGGAAAAAAGCCTGTGGTGTTGATGTATGCCTTTAATCCCAGCACTCAGGAAACAGAGGCAGGCAGATCTCTAAATTCAGGGCTAGCCTGGTCTACAGAGGTAGTTCCAGGACAACCAGCACAACAGAGAAAAACCCTGTTTCAGAAAACAAATAAACAAACAAAAAAAGGCCCACCTATGGTGGTACATGCCTTTAATCCCAGCACTTGGGAGGCAGAGGCAGGTGGATCTCTATGAGTAAAAGGCCAGCCTGGTCTACAGAGCAAGTGCCAGGACAGGCTCCAAAACTACAGAGAAAACCTGTCTCAAAAAGCCAAAAATAAATAAGCAAATAAATAAATGAAAAAAATAAAAACACCACCAAGATTGAAAGGAAAGATCTCAAAGCCTCAGTGGGTGTGATCTTTTATAGCCCCTCTCCTTTATTTTGTATTTCCTAGGCTGTTTTATGAGCATGCTGTGTTTGTTAGATGAACTTGCTCTGTAGACAAGGCTGGCCTGGAACTCACGGAGATCAGCCTGTCTTCCGGAGCTTCTAGTCTTCCTCTGTGAACTGGCTTGTTTTACATGTTAATCTTGATGTCTTGTAGTGTCTCCTCACCCCCCCCCAGTTCCTATTCTCCTATCATAGTTGTGCCTGGGCTGAGAATAAGTCCCAGACTTTGGAATAAATATCCCAATAAATCCTGACTGAGCTGGAATTTCGGCAACTAAAATGAGACCAAATGATGACATGCCACCCTGATTTGCAGGCTACAGTCCTACTCTGAGACCCTCCCAAATGCCCTCCCTCATAGCCAAAGACCTCAGGTCTTTCTTGGCTCAGTCAAGAATGGCTCGTTTCTCTAGACAGGCTTAATCTAGGTGTCTTAAGCAGTGTGGGAAGTCTCCAGATGACAGAAACCAGATTCTAGGCTCAGTGAATCTCTCTCCTTTTAATTTATTCCCTTTTAATCCACTTATATCAGTCAGAGCTGCATTTTGATGCAATTATCAGGAAATCTTTCACACAGTGATTTAGATCGAGAAGAGGAGAAGAGGGGGGCTGGGTCAGCATCTATGCTAAGAGAACTCATGAACCTTCTCCCTTGCCTCTTCACCTTCTGAGTTCACAGCTTCCGCATTAGCCAGACTGTCTTGGGTAACAAGAACACCCAAGAAGCAACCTCAAGAAGGGAAGATTTATTTTGGCTCATGGTTTCAGAAGTGTCAGTCCATGGAGATGAGATAGGAAAGGTGTGGTAGAGCAGACAGGAAGTGGAGGGGAGGGAAAGGAAGGAGAGCAGGAGAGGGATGAGAGAGAATGACTCTCCTACCCTGAAGCCTTTCTCCTGCCCCCCTACTTCATCTGGGCCTGTAGCCTGTGGATCGATGCTGCCCAAACTCAGAGCAACTTTTCCCTTAGTCAAGTCTCTGTGGAGACACCTTAACAGAAGCACAGAGGAGTAGCATAGCCACCCTCCCACTGCTTCTCAAATCAACAAGTTGCTGATCACGATGCTTGGTTTCCAAGTGGTCTGGAGGAAGGAGGAGATGAGACAAGAGCAAAGCTCCCCTCCTAACTGTGCATGAAGTACAACTTTGCAGGGAATAACATGTACCACGAGGGTGGGCATCTTTGATTTCTTGCTGATATGCTCTACACACCCAGAGTCATTGCTTTATAAAGTTGTGTTGGGTGAAGAGGTAGATGGATGCTCATTCAGGAAAAATGAATGCAAGTTTTATCTCCTAGAGCCTATAAAGCAGAATCAGCATGGGAGAAGGGATTATGGTGAGCACCAGGTGACCCTCCAACAGTATCTGACACCTTGATCCCCAGGCAATCTCTTGATGCCCCTCATGGGCCTTTATCTTCCACAGAAAGTTTCTTGAGGGATATTCCCCCTATGTCTAAGCAGATTTGGATACCTCATCCCACCCTTCTTTATTAGGAAAGTCTTACCCTACAAAGCATGTGTTTCACTGGGAAGATATGTCCCTCAATCCTTACAACTCTCCCAGGCAAAAAAAACTGGCAGATTTAGTATCCAATCACAACTCCAGCAGATGCTGTGGCCTCTTGCCTTCTCCCTTTAGTAAAGACACTGGACACCAAATGGATACAGTTTTTCACAAGGGTTTTATTGCAGGAACACTTCTAGCATTCACATTCCATGTACAGAAATGATGGTAGATTTTCCTTTAACAGAAGTAAAGACAGTCAAACCAAATTTATGTTTCTTTTTTCCCTCGAAGAGATGCAGCAAGAACCAGCCAATATATGGAGACTATCAGAGAGACTTCAGTGTTGTGGACTAAAGTATGCCTCCTCACCCTAAGCGTAAGGGGAGTGTCTAGGGGTACGCAATATTCTTGGGATTGGTGAGGTTCCAGGCTTGGCTGACCTGTCCTGTGTTGATTGGTCAACTGGTTGTTATGGCCTGAGACTGTTGCGGAGGGGGGGTACTAGACACTCCCCTTATCCTGCCCCATAAGTTCCCCGACTTGGGTCCCTTGGTGATTTGGAGGTTCAGAATCACAATTAAAAGTCCTGGCTGCTGTTCCAGCAGACCCAGGTTCAATCCCAAGTTACTACATGGCAGTTCACAACCATCTGTAACTCCAGTTCCAGGGAATCCAACACTCTTTTCTGGCCTACTTAGACACCAGGCATGCACATGCACAGAAATACATGCAGCCAAGCACTAATACACCTGAAAATATATATTTAGAGAACTCTGGATAATATGGATTGCAAGGACCAACACCTAAGATTGTCCTCTGACCCTCATGTCTGAGGCGTGCACATACTCAGACTCATGTACACACACAAAGATAAAACATTTGTCATTTAGGCCATCCAATTTAGAGGAGCTTGTTAGAATGGCCTAGTAGACTATAATACATGTCTATGGAGGAGGATGTCACTTGGGGCCATCACCTGACTCTGGCAGCCTCAAACTTCAGCAGTAGTTATATATTCCCCCTACCTTTGGTTCTTCCTTCTGCAATCTGACTACTCTCATTAGGTTCTCCTGGTGCCTCTTGACAAGTCATCAGGAGATCACCGTTTACCATTGCAAAACAGAATATATTTTGAGAAAATGAAAACAAGGCAACTGAAAAGTCACTTATAATCCTCCCAAAATAAGTGCAACTATTTTTGTTTGCTGGTTCCCTTCCAGTGCTGGTTCACATGTGTGGACTTACCCAATGCAATGGCAACTAGGTATTTTGCATTCCACTTTTGCACTCAACAGAATATCAGAAGGACTCTCTGTGTTTCCCCAGCTTCGTGATGTATTAATAGCCTCTAATCATCTTCAAATTTGTTGCACCATAATTTTCCTCACAGACAAACGATCTTATTTCCAACTTTTTGTCCTTATAGCAAAGCTGTAATCAACATGCTCGTGCACTGTGTTTGTTTGTTCTTGTGTTGGAATGTTGGTTTGGTGGCAGCCTGGACTCTGGCATCAGCTGCGACTGGCAGCTCATACTGTCCTGTCCCTCCCAAATCTCTAGGCTGCTGGTTATGAAAGCGCTTCATGGTCCCAAGCATCAGACTCTCCATTGAGCATAAGTGACCTGGAAATGACGTGGTCCCCTTCCTGGATGATGTCTCAATATGGTTTCCCATGCTATAACTGAATACTACACATCAGGAAATTTACAGGGAATAGTTTGTAGACATATATGATGGCACAGGTCTGTAATTCTAGCCTGTGGGAGGGGGATGTAGGAGGAACAGTGGTTCAGGATCAGCTTTGACTACATTGAAAATTCAAGGTCAGCCTGAGCTACTAGAGACCCTGTTTCAAAAAACTAGAATCAGAGGCTGAGGAGATGATTACTAAGTAAAATGCTTTTCAGGCAAGCACAAAGACCTGAGTTTGATCACAAGAACCAAACCTGTGTGTGTGCATGTTGGTAACTCTGAGTGTCCTGGAACTTGCTCTGTAGGCTGGGCTAGCCTCAGACTCATAGATATCCCCCTGTCCACCTGCCTCCACCTCCTGAGTGCTGGGATTAAAGGCATGTGCCACCACTGCCCATTCAAGAACCCAGATTTTAAAAGCCTCGTAAATGGATGCTGGGAAGTCCCTTGTACCAGCTTGGTATCTAGGGAGGGTCATGCTGGTTGGGACACCACAGAGTCCCCAAACAGCATAGGATGTCACATGGAAAGCCAGAAGCCTGCAAGCTTAGGTCTCTTTCTCATTACCAATGCAATCACAGGAGCCCCTTCCAAATTACCTCCCAAATGTGCCAAGTATTATCAACATACAACTTTGGAGATTAAGTTTCAACATGAGTTTTTAGGGGTGACATTTAAGCCACGACAGATGACATGTCTGAAGAGAGACCTTCATATCCCCACTTCTACTTCTGGAAGGAAGTGGCCAGATTTCACCTAGCAAAAAGTGAGACCAGGGAGATTGTGCCAATCTGTCTGCATCAGATAAAGGCTGCCATTGTTTGGTACATTCCTGTTGAGCCATGCTAGCCCCAGTAGGGCTACTTCTCTGCCATCAGATGCTCCCTGGACAAGGGTTGTGGTCAATGTGTCTTGTGTGTCTATACTCCAGGTGTGAGCACCTGGCTCAGATAGAGAATCTGATGCAAAGCCTGGAGGAACATATTGATGACTTAGCCGAGCAGCAGTATCCTAACGAAGTTGCTCCAAGAATCCAGCTGCTCAGGTGTCGAGGTCCAGGTAAGGGTGTCCTATCCTTTCTGAAGCCAGTCTGACCACCTTCCCTTTAAGCAGAAGAGCATCTGGGTAGCTTCCCCAAACAATCGTTTTTCTCTATTGTTGACCAAATCTGTTGCTCTTGTTTACATGCTGAAGGCCCCTTGGGTACAATAAATCTCCTGGTGAAGGAGCCATTATAACCCTAAGGATGTCCACTTCAAGTCAGTCTGACTGCCAGTGGTCCGACAAGAGGGCCAGCTGGTCCAGGCTGGCTCCAGCCAGCTGTCACCTACTTGCTCTCTCAGCTTTTTGTGACTCAATCATTCATCATTCCAACCAAAGGGATCTTGACAAAGGGCAAAGTGATACCTTCGATTCTGCTAAAAGGGCAGCCACCCTGGCAGATCATCCCAGCTCAGCATCCCAGGGGAGGGATCAGGCTCAGGACCCACTCAAATTCCTGGACAGAGCTCAGTTTCAAGTCTCTAGCTTCCTGGACTGAGCCAAATGCAAGGAAACACAGAGTTCATCTGAATCTTGAGCCTGGCGCCAACCTGGTGGTGAGATGCAGGAGGGACCTGGGATCAGCCAGGATTAGGTTTGTGTCCTTGGCCTCTACTTTAGCCTTGTCTATGGAGAAAAGACATTACTTCTCTAGGCTTTGATCTCCTCATCCAAGTATCCTCTGGAAAATTAAATTCTGCTCTGTAACATACAACAGGCTCCAAATATGACCTCAAACTTCCTATGCAGATCTTGACTTCTTGGTCCTTTGACTCTGCCTCTCAGATGCTGGGATTACAGGTGTGTACCACCCTGCATAATTTATGAGGTGATAGTGATTAAGCTTAGGGCTTTCTGCATGCTAGGTGAGCACTCTACCAACTGAGTTATATCGAAGTCCATCTGTTTATAGAAGTTTTGGGGTTTTTGTTGTTGCTGTTGTTTTTGTTTTTTCAAGGGTTTCTGTGTAGCTTTGTAGACCAGGCTGGCCTCGAACTCACAGAGATCTGCCTGCCTCTGCTTCCCAAGTGCTGGGATTAAAGGTATGTGCCACCACAGTCCACCTTATCTATAGAAGTTTTTAAACTATCATCTCACCTGACCCCAAGGCCACTGTATCACAATATGGTCTGTGAGCCCTGGGCTTGTGGGTATGGTCAGTGTGACAGGTCTTCTCTCTATGCATTCGGCCATATGGCTTCCCTTAAAAGAGTCTAGCAGCAAAAGGAGGAAAGCCAGCTTCCTTCCTCTAGTCTGTTCCCTGCGAGGTAAGGGGGGGGGGTCTGACCACTTCCATTTTTTTGAGGTTCTTGGTATATGAAAATTAGGAAGGTTAGAGTAATCATCACATAGTTTCAGTATTTAGACATGAAAAGAAAATCAATGCACTTGTGTTGTTAACAAAGTAATTGAAGAACTCAGTATGTTTCTTGGTAAATTTTGAGTGGTGTAGTCCTGCAGGAGACAAGCTTCAAGACTCAGGAAAACCATCTACTTCTTTGAGTGTGGGAGTGGGTGGGTGCACGCATGTGAGAGCACGCTCATGTGTATGTTGGGGAAGCATGTGCATGTGTGCACGTGGCAGCCAGAGGTCAACACTGGGTGTTACTCTTCAAAAGCCACCCATATTTTTAGGAGACAGGATCTGCTGGCCTAGAACTGTGAGCTGAATAAACCCCACCTCTTTATAAAGGTCCCCTCCTCAAGTATTTCTATAGTGTTGGAAATGGACTATCATCAAATAATTCAGGCAAAATATGAAAGAATGTAAAGATAGAGCATTTATGACCAAAGGGTAATAACCATGGCTAAATTCAAGTAGCGAGAACACAGGTGCTATTTAAAAAGCTTTTTAAAAAGCGTTTTTCTCATATTGGCTATTCTTTCTAAGTAACATTAAATTTTGGAAGGAATCGCTGTTGTGCAAACTTTTCTTGGGAAAGCATAAACAAAAATTTCCCCACTACATTAAGCACCAACAGCAAACCAAAGAAACAACTCCACTTGAGTGAAGAAACAACTTCACTCAAGTCTAGCTTGGTGAAGCAATGCGTTTATTGAACTTGCTTACAGACATATGAGTGACAAGTCACCCACAGAAGGAGCACAAGTGAGGGGTCACTCACAAAAGGAGAGTGAGGGGTCACCACAGAAGGAGAGAAAGTGAGGTGTTACTCACAGAAAGAGTAGGAATGAAAGATTACTTAGAGGAGTGTGGGTGACTCCAAAACAGCAATGTCATTAAAGTCTCACCAAAGCATGGATGCAGAAGTTATCGCTATGTAGTTGAAGTCCCCCCTTAAGTTAACTTTCCACACTCAATGAACTCCAGCATCTCCCGATACCACATGCAGCTGCACAGAATTACATAGTACAGGGAGAAAGGTGCAAGACTTGGAATGGCTGAGTGGAAGGTGAGGGTCTCATGACCCTTGCTCCCCCTTCCTTTGTGGAAGGTTCTTGTGCTCACAGATAAGCAATGGGAGATCCAGGTATGTTAAACATACAGTTCTGGAGTTTTTTGTGGGTTTTGTTGTTGTTGTTTTCAAAGGAAGGGATGCATAACCTTTCATCTGCCCAGAAGACTGAGCCCAAAGGTAGTTAATACCCTGGTAACCTTTGCATTATTTGTATAGCCAAGATCACACCGGATCCTCCCCAAGACCCTTATTGAAGATTGTCAGTCTAGAGAGCCTATCTTCTTTGTTTGTTTTGCTTTTTCAGGACAGGGTGTCTCTATGTTCTGGAACTCACTCTGTAGACGCAGAGAGCTCCACATTCCTTTTATGAGGGAAGTCAACATTTGTGACCTTGGTCTCTTGTGATCACAGCTGCTCTGACTAAGATGGTAATGGCTGTTATACTTGGAAGACAGCATTCCACAACAACTGCTGACACAGATATGTTGTGGATTTTCTATGTTGTTGTGTCCTGCCAGCAGGGTGGTACCAGGTAACCAAGTGTGCTGGATGCTGGTCTACCTGAACGCCCATGCACTCAAGTTGGCTTATTCCAGGGATGTCTGTGTGAGAGCAGGACCTCAGACTCACCTGACCATGACTAGATCTTTCCAAAGTCCTTGTCTTCCCAGCAACAAGTAAGTCATGAGGAAGTGTGCTGAGTAGTGGCTACAGTTGCAGATGCCCATTACCAGATGAGCAGCTGTTAAAATTAGAGGGGTCAGGAACTTCATCTCTGCTTTATACAGAGATGCTGACCTAAGTCAAAGGGACAAGTAGACACTATGCAGCAGACCTGTGACCAAACACTTATGTGAACCACTGGTATTGATATAAATCATCCTGAAAAATAAGGAAGAACTAGAGAAAGAGGGAAAAGGGGAGTATGTAGAGTCCTGAGAACACCCCCAATATTACCCCAATATCATGGTCAATTTCACAGTACCAGTGGTTCAACAATTGGCTCTCTAAATTTATGAATACGTAACAACGGGCTCTAGTGCACGGTTGATGTGAACCCAGACCTGGGTGTCTTTCTCACACTCCTCTTCTTTTCTATCAGTATGTCCTATATTTCAACTTCTAAAAACTCATTTTCAGATTTTCACTATGTTCATATTTCACTTAACTATTACTCAAATAATTTTTTAAGATCCCTCCATCCCTTCCCTTCTTTTCTCTTTTCTCCCCCACATGCTTTCTTTTTCTTTGTGGTTAGGGATAGAAGCAGGAAGATTAGAACTTTAAGATCATTTTCAGCTACATAATGAATTCCTGGCCACCCTGGCCTACAGGAGACTATCTCAAAAAAAAAAAAGAAGTACTTTATTTGAAACAAAATCTCACTCTATCATCCTCTCTGGACTAGAACCTTTATACCTTGAGCCATTCTCCTGCCTAAGCCTCCTGAGTACTGAGATTACGACTGTAAGCCATCACACCTGGCTAAAATGAATGAGAATGGCCCCTGTGGGTTCATAATATTTCAATACTTGGTCACTAGTTAGTAGAACTGTTTGGGAAGTGTCAAGAAATGTGGCCTCATTGGAGGAGGTGTGTCACTGTGGGGTGGGCTTTCAGGCTTCAAAAGCCCACATCACTCCTAGTTAGTTCTCTCTGCTTTCTACTTTCTGATAAAGATGTAAGCTCTCAGTTAGTGCTCTAGCAACATACCCACCTGTCTGCTGCCATGCTCCCCGCCATGATGATCACGGACTCCAGTCCTCTGGAATTGTGACCTCCTAGTAAATGTTTCCTTCTGTAAGTTACTTTGGTCATCGTGTTTTGTCACTGCAATACAAAAGCAACTAAAACACTGTGTGTTGGATCTGATGACCCAAAGACAGGACTCTGGGACCCTAGAGCCTGTCCCTGTAGAGCCATTTTATGAAAAGGACACAGCTGGTCACATCATTCCCAAGGAGGAGAGAGGGAATCTGAGGTGAATAGCACTAGAAGCAGTCCCTACACAGCTCTAGGATAGGATTATAGACCACCTGTAGCATTCTGAGGATTGGAGGACTCACAAGACACACCTCCAGCACAGCATGCTCCACAGCATTGGATCAGTTTCTGTAACAATTTATCCATGGTCACCGCTTGGGGATAGGATGTGATCAGTAGCAACAGTGGAGGCATCAACATAGAGACAGAAAAGAGAGATTCAAATGGGGGGCCAGGGAAGGCAGCTAAGAAAAGACAGTGGCACTTATTCCAAAGCTAAGTGCATCCCTTGTCTTGGTTCTAAAGCTCACACTTTCAGTGATGCAAGTAGGCAAGACCCAAACATGCTGACACTGTCTGTTTTCTGTTGCTATAACACATTATCTGAGTCTGGGTGATTGATAAAGGGTAGATGCAAATTTGGATTATGGCTCTGGAAGCTGAGAGTTCCAGGACCATGGCCCCAACATTTGTCGAGGGCCGCCTTGCTATACCCTATTATAGTAGAAGGCACCTCGTGGCAGGGCAGAGACAGCAAACTAGAGAGTACTTGCTTTGATAACTAAGTCACTCCTCAATAACTCATTGGCCCATTACTCCACAAATCCATAAATGGATCAATCTATTCATGAGCCTGCACCCTCCTGACCCAATTACCTCCAAATACCATCAACAAATGACTTTAGGGATTAAGTCGCCAATAAATAAATACTTGGGAATAAATATTCAAGCCATAGAAATGAGCTGTATACAAAGCTTAGTAGTAGAGCCATTGTCCTGAATGTAAGGTTACAGGCTCAAAGTCCAGTAGCATGAGGAGAGGAGGACAACAAGGAGGCAGCAGCATAGCAAACATACAGGTTTCTTAACGCCTCTGTTTGTCATAGTCCCAAGAGAAAAATCAATAACAGTGCTCATCAGTAGAAAAATGGATAAATCAATAGTGGAATACTACACAGAAAATAAAAAATAACTATGACTGATTAAATTAAAATGAAGTAAAAAGAATTTCATCCATGATGTGATAGACTTTGGGGAGCCCCTTTTGAGGGCCTTACCCTGCCTGGGGAGTGGAGGGGGGATGGCTAGGGGCAGGTGGGATGTTGGGGGGAGGGGAGGGAGAGGGAGAAGGGATTGTCATGTGACGCAAGCTTGATCCTAATTTGAATTAATAAAATAAAAAATAAATAAATAAATAAGAATTTCATCCATAACATTAAGAAGCCAGTGACTGGAGAGATGGTTCATCAGTTAAGGGTGGTGACTTCTCTCCCAGAGGACCTGGATCCAATTCCCAGCACCTACATGGCAACTCACAATTGTCTGTAACTCCAGTTCCAGGGCATCTGATGCCCTCACACAGATATATATGCAGTGTTTACCAATGCACACAAAATAAAAATAAATAATCTAAACAAGAAAAGAAAAGAAACCAGACACCAAAGAGTATGTGTTGTATGGTTCCATTTGTGTAAATCAAACTAATCTATGGCTACAGAAATCAGAATACCAGGGTGCTTGTCATTGAGGAGGCCAAGATTTTCAGTGGTGTTAGTGATGTTCTGTATTGTTCTAGATAGTTATTACAAAGGTGCTTTTACCTTGGAAACATTTGTTGGGTGTACACACAAGATTTCTACACTTTCCTTTTTAAAAGATCTTTGTGTGCTGTGTGTGTGTGTGTGTGTGTGTGTGTGTGTGTGTGTGCGCGCGCGCGCGCGCGCGCGCACGCGCATTTTCACTGTCTGTGTGGTGGATGTGTTCATGCCACGGTACGTGTATGGATGTCTGTCCTTGCCTTCAACTTTGTTTCAGGCAAGGTCTCTTCTGGGTATTTTCCTATCTCCACCTGCCCTTTTCCTATAGGAATTCTGGCATTACAGACATGTGGTAATGTATCTGGCTTTTTGTGAGCTCTGGGGATCAGAACTTAGACTCACAGTCACCACTTCACCCCAGAGCCATCTTCCCAGTCCCTGGATATTACTTTTCAACATAAACATTAATAAATATAAAGCTAAAAACCCAGTGTAGTACTGAATAAAGAGACTGAAAGACAGAAGATATTCATAACCTGGTAGTATTTAACAATTTAAAAGTACATGATATTAGAAAACACACATCTTGGGGAAAAAAACACAGAGACGCATTAAGTACATTAGAATGGGTGTCTGTGGGCAGGAAATGAGAGTGGGAATCACAGATAGAAGTAAACATAGCACTAACAAAATAAGAGCAGGGTCTTGCAGGATCAATGGGGATCATTCAGAAAATTTAAGAAAATAGACCAGAGGGCGTGGTGGCACGTGCCTTGATTCCTAGCACTCAGTGAACAGAGGCAAGCAGATCTCTGTGAGTTCAAGAGCAGCCTGTGAGTTTCAGGATATCCAGGGCTGTTCTACAGAGAAATCCCATCCCCCAAAGCAAACAAACAGACAAGAAAAAGAAAATTTAATAAACAAGAAAGCACAAGAAAAGGTCAGATATGAAAGAGGAGATGGAGGAAGAGAAGAGGGAGGAGTAGGGAGCAGAAGAGGAGGAGGGAAAGACAGGACAACCCTTTGAGAGTTTCAGCACTGCCCCTGGGACCATGCTGAGGCTTTAACCCCTGGAGTCCCCCAAGCACTATTCAATAAGCCTTAAACACAGGATCTGTGTCCATGATCCTGAAGAAGTAGACACTGTTCTGAGGTACAGATCAGATCCTGACAGACTGAAGCCCTTAGTGGAGTCTGGAACCTTGGAAGTTGATAGCTGAGATCTCAGTGGCACTCTGGGAAGAGGAGACTCTGAGCTGAGATATACAGGTGATATAGGAGTTCTTATGAACTGGGAAAGTGGATGAGAGGCATGTGAACAGGCTTGCAGAGACAGAGGAGAGTGGTGCTTGGTGAAGACAGAGAGATGACCCTGTCAAGGTGGACACGAGGGCAACTCACTCACAGGCAACTGCAGCTCTATTCAGACCTCAGTCCATGTCCTCCAGGAGACCTGCCACACTCAAGTACCCCAAATGTGGTGCTCTTATTTACTAAATACCTTCATACCTTTTGTTTTTATGACAGGATCTCATGTATCCCAGGATTGCCTTGATGGCCTTGAACTCACTATGTAACTGAGGATGACTTGATCCTTTGCCACCATCTCCTTTGACTGCTGGGATTCCAGGCATATAGCACTATACTTGGTTTATGTGAGCTGAAAATTGCACCAGGGCCTTATGCATGCTGGGCAAGCATTCTAGCAATTGAGCTACATCCCCAGTCCTTACTTTATACTTTTAATTAACTCATCTTTACCTTAATTTTTAGGGGTGAGTACATAGAGAGATGCTTGACACATCACTAATCAATAAGAAAGCAAATAAAAAACCCCAAGGAGATACCATATCACATCCACTCCAATGGCTGCTGTTAAAAGAAAATAAAAGAGAAAACAGGTGTTGGTGAGGATGCAGAGCGAGTGGAACCCTGGCACACTGTTGGTGGCTATGTAAAATGGTACAGCTGCTGTGGGACATAGTATGAGTGACCCAGCCTCACAAAAAAAGCAGCAAAAAATGACAGATCGGTCTAGAAATTTCACTTCTGAGTACATACACAGAGAAACCTAAAGCAGGCACACACCTATGTTGACAACCCCCTTTCTTGGGAATAGCTAAACTGGAAGCAACTCAGGTGGCCATCAGTAACAAATGAAAGTAAATCAAGACATTGTTCAGCCTTAATGGAGAAGGAACACGTGTGACACATGTGACAACATGGATGAATCTTGAAGATGGTAGAAGAAAAAATACTGGGTAGTTCCATTTCAATGAGAGGCTACAGCGGTCCAATCCAGAGAGATGATGGAAGGGCGGTTGCCAGAGGTTGAAAACATGAAGAATTTGGAGTTGTTTGGTGAGTACAGCTTCATTTTGGGAGATGACAAGTGTTCTATAGATAAATAATGGTGATGGTTCCACAAGAGTGAGCATTTAGTGCCACTAACTGTGCACTCTTAAAGTGTTAAGATGCTGGTGTGTGTAGTGTGTGTGTGTGTGTGTGTGTGTGTGTGTGTGTGTGTGTGTGTGTGTGTTTTACTATTTTAAAATAAGGTAACTTTGTGTCCCTATTATAGTGAAGTCCAAGACAATGATACCATCCAGAACAAAGGGCTCTTAACATCACCTTAGATGCTGGTGTCTACTAAGGCATCAAGACCTCCTCTTTCTTCTTCTTCTTCTTCTTCTTCTTCTTCTTCTTCTTCTTCTTCTTCTTCTTCTTCTTCTTCTTCTTCTCCTGTTTGTTTTTTGAGACAGGGTTACTCTGTATAGTTTTGGAGCCTATCCTGGAACTTGCTCTGTAAATCAGGCTGGCCTTGATAGAGGCCAGAGAGACCCTAAGACCTCCTCTTAAAGTGGAGGTCATAACTAGATGTGGTAGCACACAGCTCAGCACTTCAGAGGGAGAGACGGGAGGGCATCTGTGAATTTGAGGACAGCCTGATCTATATAGTGAGTTTCAGGCCAGCAGGGCTATATAGCAAGACCCTGTCCCAAACAAAAAACAACGGAGGGGGGGGTTGCCTCTCAGTGACTGTCAGGGGAAAGTTACAGGCACCCTGGAGGACTGGAAAGTTGGCTCAGCACAGTGTTTAAAAGCTCATACTGCTCTTGCAAAAGACATGGATTTTCATTCCCAGCATTCACATGGCAGCTCACAACTGTCTGTAACTCCAGTTCCAGGGGATCCATTTCCCTCTTCTGACCTCCATGGGCACCAGCATGTATGTGGTGCACATAAACTCATGCAAGCACACAAACATACATTTTTTAAAAGTTTTTCAGGACAGGGTTTCTCTGTGTAGCTCTGGCTGTTACGGAACTTGCTCTGTAGACCAGACTGGCCTCGAACTCAGAGAGATCCGCCTGCCTCTGCCTCACAAGTGCTGGGATTAAAGGTGGGAGTCACCACTGCTGGGCAACACATGAATTGTTTTAAAATACATTCTTAAAAAGTACTCTCAAAAGCAGACACCCACAACTAATCACTGAACTGAACTGGAACCCAGTTGCAGAGAAGGACGAGTGAAGAGCAAAGGGGTCCAGACTAGGCTGGTGAAACGCACAGAAACAGCTGACCTGAACATTCCCAGACTGATAGCTGGGAAACCAGCATGGGACTGATCCAGACCCCAGGAACATGGGTTTCAGTGAGGAAACCTCAGAAATCTACGGGACCTCCTGTAGTAGTTCAGTACTTATCCCTAGCATAGGTGTGGACTTTGGGAGCCCATTCCACATAGAGGAATACTCCATGAGCCAAGACACACGGGATGGGCCTAGGTCCTATCCCAAAGGATACGATAGACTCTGATGAGCCCCCTTTTGGAAGGTCTCACCATCCAGGGGGAGCAGAAAGGATATGTGATAGGTAGGATTTTTGTTGAGGGGGGTTGTAGGGGAGGGAGTAAAGCAGAACTGGGATTGTCATGTAAAACAATCTTGTTTCTAATTCAAATAAAAAAATAAAATCAGAAAAAAGTACTCTCAAATAAATTTTTTCCTTAATAAACTCACAACAGCTGAGAGAGATGAATTGGAGTGTCCCCTTCTGGCCTGATTTAATAGGGTGGTGTCTATGGAACTCTGCAGAATTACCTCCTGCCGGTTTCCTGAGCGCGCACACACACACACACACACACACACACACACAAGACCCTCGTAAGGGCAAGAACTAGGGGCCATAAGCATTTTTTAACAAAGAGAGGACAGAGCACAAATGGGAGGGGCAGAGGAGATTCTTATTAGAGAAAGCCCTAAATATAGCCTGCGACTGTCTGGGCAGACAACTCCAGGGTCTTAGGCCTGAGAATGGGTACTGTAGAACACTTCATCCTGTGCAGAGAGGCCCAGCTACAGGAGAAACAGAGCAGAGCCCTTGTTAAATGCTGCAAGTACTGTACCATTTTACAGAAAGGAAGCGAGCATCTGTGGATTTGGGTATCCTGAGGGGGAAGAAACCATAGTACCAACCTTATGAGGTTTGCATCTGTCTCTAAAGGATCTTTCTAACCACTTAGATGCCTCTACCGGGTCCAGGTCTCCAGGGCCCCAAAACACAATGACACCTCCCAACCGATGTCAATTATTATACAATATGCAACCGACCCAGTGGGAATGTTGTTTCTCAAAGACATTTAATTTAAAACGTTTAGCTGGCTTATTTTATAGTCGTATCTCTAACATCTCTACAGGTCCTTGGAAAGCTTCACGGATCCAGGTCGTAATGGCTATGAAGCCCGGGACGGTTCACGGAGCTCACTGCCAGCAAGCAGGTGACTGGACCGCCCTGGCCCTCGTGCGGGAGGGCGGGAGTAGGCAGAGCCTAGCGCGCATGCGCGGTGGTCGGGCTTGCGCTCCGGGCTTGCGCGTTGCCGCTCGGCTGGAGTGGGGACCGGGCGTCAGCGGGCACGCGCCTTAGGCGGCATCGCTGCCCTGAGGCAGTCGGGACCACTGCTTTCCATCCTCCCCGAGTCCTCTCGGCCTCCCTGTCCACAGGCCTGGTCCCTCGGCGGTCGAGCTGCCCTGAAGAGACAGCACGCAGCCTGACACGCCATCTTCTCCTCAGGGAGCCACGGGCGCGTACCCGCGCGCCGGCGCGGACGTGAGAGCGGCGAGCGGCGGGGCCGCGGCGCCGAGGAGGGCCGTGCTGGTGCCGAGGCGTCGCGCGCGCGCGCGCGCCCCGCCCCCAGGCCGCGCGCCCGCCTCTCAGCGCGGCCCGAGCCCCCGCGAGCGGCGGCAGCGGCGGCGGCGGCGGCCGGAGGGACGATGAGCGGCGCGGCGCGGCGGGCCCGGCCCGGCTCGCGGCTCTGGCACTGCTGACCTGCAGCCTGTGGCCGACGCGGGCGGACAACGCGAGCCAGGAGTACTACACGGCGCTCATCAACGTGACGGTGCAGGAGCCCGGCCGCGGCACCCCGCTCACGTTCCGCATCGACCGCGGGCGCTACGGGCTCGACTCGCCCAAGGCCGAGGTCCGCGGCCAGGTGCTGGCACCGCTGCCCATCCACGGAGGTGAGACTGGGGCCGGAGCCGGAGGCCGGGCGGGGGGCGGAGAGCGCGGGGGCGGCGTGGCCCGGTGTCTGCGCGCGGTTTGGCCGCCAGCTTAGGGAATCGGGGTCCCCGCGCTTTGGAACCTGGCCTGCTGCTCCCCGCTAGGGAAAGAGGCTCCAGAAAGCCTGCTGCATCTCTCCCCTAAAATGAAATTTAAAAAAAGACTTAGAACGTCCCCCTCTTTTTCATTTAGGTAGCTTGTTTACTGGAGGGCATTGGAATGCGAGTTTGCAGGGACAGTTGAGACAAAGGAGGTGGTGCAGGGGCGCAGAGCTACTTCATGGTGGACGAGATGCTTAACCTGTATTTTGGAACCCGCAGGTTTGTGCTCGAAATCCCACGGATTTATCACTGCAGTGAATCTCGAGGGATGAGAGCCCCCCGTCTCCCTGCCCCCCTCCTCCGCCCGGAACGTCAAAACGTGCCGGTTTTTCTTTAGTGGCTAAGAGGAGGAGGGTCCCTGTTGCTTTTGGCTTTCTCTGGCCCCGGTAGTTTTGCTGTCATGAGACGCTGGGGATTTTCACACTATAAAGAACGCGAGAGTAGCTGAACTAGTATCCAAGTCTTCGTTCACCGGTACCTACCCAGAGGGAAAGTGGTAAAATGGTCAGGAATCGTCTTTGAAGCCATTTGATGTAGCCTCACCTCCCTTCCCAGTCCCCGTGTCCTCGTCGTCCCCCTCCCCACCCGACCCCCACGCCGACCCAGTGTATTCGGTCTGTGCATAGCTAATGATTTAATGTAAAACTTGTATCGGTTGATTACTGGTAGTGTTTAAAGGCCACGTTTCTCTTTGGAGTGTATTTTTTTTGGGGGGGGGACTTTGGCAGGCAGAACTTTGGGAAAATGTCTCCTATCTTCTCTACACTCTCACCTTTAGAACGTTGAGAGGGTTTAAAAACCAAATGCTATTCGTGTTCTGATGACCTAATCTAGGCACTCTTTAGGGTAATAATGTTTTGCTTTTATAGTCTAAAATATTAAAAAATAATATGCCCCCCCAGCTCTAGACTTGTATAACACATAATAAGCAGGTTTTTTGTTTGTTTGCTTGCTTGTTGTTTTGTTTTTGTTTTTTACATACTGTCTGGGAGTGAGGGTCACATAAGATTTTACTCCTACCTGTATTTTTAGACTGGGCTTTTAAATGTTCATTTTACACCAATGAGCAAATGCTTATGGTGTATTTCTTCCCACTAGGTTAGAAGCAGCACTTAAGGGTCCTACTTGACCATAGAAACAGTTTTTGTCTTTGCTCCACTCAATAAATATTTGCTGCCTGCTCTGTGCCAGTCACTGTGGTTGGGACATGTAATGTTGCCAAACTATGGCGGTAACAATGCTATACTATTTTCTGGTGGGGCAAAGAACTGTGAGGGTCATGTGGAAGGGAGGAAGAGGAAGAGACAGGCTAGCTCCTCTGCAGCAAGAACTTCATAATGTTGCGAAACCTGTGGTTTGCACTTGGGGCTTGGTTCGCCCAGGCATCCCAAGACCACCGCCCTCACTTAAGACGCTGGACTCCAAAGTGTTTCATGTGCTACTACTATCTCTTGCTTGTCTGTCACCTCCAAATTAAGCCCCATCTTGGAGAATGCTTAGGGGCTTCAAGAACTGAAAGGTGTCTTATCCTGTTACTGGGGAAATGGCATTGTGAGGTTGAGGGCTACATATCAGACCTGTGCTGCACATATACTGTGTGATATGTGCAACATAATCCTGCCTAGTGGCTTCATTTCTTATCCACAAAAAGAGACTGATAATGTATTTGCCTCTCCTGTGGAAAAGAGGTGTCATTATTGTATCTTTATTTATTTATTTATTTATTTTTATGTGTGGATATTTTGCCTGTATGTTTGTGTGCATTGTGGGAGTAGTCCGTCACCCCCAGACCAGACAAGAGTGTTGGATCCCCTGGAACTGGAGTAAAGAGCCATCTGTGGGTGCTGGCAACCAAGCCCTTGTCCTCTGCAAAACCAACAGCTGCCCTTAACTGCTGAGCCATATCTCCTGCCCTTACTACATGAGAATTGTTCCAGGATTTCTCAGGGTGATGATGGTGGGACCCTGTGGGTGGCTTCAGTCAAACTTTGGACAAATGGTCTTCACCCATGTGGTCTTTCAGTCTAGCAAGTGCTGATTGAAACCCACTTTGCCAAGCACCATTAAAAACCCTGGTGAAAAAGGAGGGCAGTAAAGCTGTTAAAGGCATCTTTATGAAACTCCCATTCAGAGAAGCTCTTTTTCCAGGTAGTCTACCTGTAAGTTGTTTCCACACCTGTGAATTTATACAGACTCCAAGGTGACATTCTGCTTGTGCACTCAAAACTCAGTAATGTGTTTTTAAAAGAAGACTGTGGTAGAAGACTGGTAAAATTATTCATGTTTAAGAAAACCATTTAAAACTAGGTGTGATGGTGTATGGATGCCTGTTATCCCAGCAGTAGAATTGCCCGAAGATTGATGCTCCATAGTTGTCACAGGACAGCCTGGGCTATGGTGTGAGACCCTGGTCCCCAAAACAAAACAATGATACCTATTTTAAAAGATCAAAGAGCTTTACAGTTTTCCTAATGCTTAGAATAATGGCTAGCTCTGTATCTGTAGCTTGATGTGTGAAGTTAGAAAGCCTTGTTATTTTGCAGTGCTCTTTTCAGATAGTATGAGTTGCACAGTTAGGCATGTATGAATTACTGAGTTTTACTTGTCCTATCTTTATAAATGATACATTGGCTTTGTTTTTCCTGAGAAGCTTTGCTATTTTAAAAGTGCATTTTGTAAAAATGTTACCATTGTACTTTGTAAAATACTTCCTAAACAAGTATACTTTGAAACAAATATTCTTTATTGAACAAAATGTATCAGTAAGTGGAGATGCTCTTTGTTCTGGGCTAACATTTACATTTTACCTGATAAAGTACTCATTTTTAGAAATGGAGTTTTGAAGGAGTGTGTACTAACATTTATGAACAGATCATAGTTGCTTTTTTGCTGCTTGCTGTAATGGTCAGCTTTGAATTAGGCACACTAATCTCTTTGCAGAGCAGACCTAGATAGTGTGTGGCACAGACATTGTAAATGTGCTTTATGTGCATGCACACTGGCTTTTTGTTTGAGCCCAGAGTGGGGGTTGGGGAAGGAGAAAGGCCTGTGGTGATGATGTAATTAGTATGTATGCAGATTGCTGGCAGCAAGAGTTTGGCATTGGTCACTTTATGCCTTGTACACTAAATTTCAGGATGGGGTGTTAAAAGCTTAGAGAACAGCTTTGCCAAGTATTAAACCTTACTGATACCTTGCTGATGGTAGAGTTACAACCCAGTTTTTAAAGTGTTTTTAATCTTAGGTTTTTATGTTTAAAATTGTGGTCCTGTTGGAACCCTGGTGCTTCCTTTAGCAGATCTGGAGTTGGATTTAGGAATTTTCATGAGCAGTGAAGGAGACTGACATAAAAACAGAAGGTGACAGAGATCATGTAACACTAGAGTTGATATTAGCACAGGAAGGCCACCAGACATAGAGATGTCACAATAGTTACAGAAAAGGTACATATGATCCTGGGAGCAGGTGCTCTGAACATTGAGAAAGAAAACTCAGAAGAGCTGAAGGCTTTGAAGACAGTGCTGAAATAATTAAATTGCTCGGCAAGAAGAACATGTGTGGGGGGTGTTATATTTGTATATTTGTATTCAACTTTATAGTGTAGACAGTATTTTACATGGTATATTTTCCCCTTCACTTTTGGATGATTTCTATTAGCATATAAATGTTAGGGGAAAAAAATCTAGAATCACCCACCCCCCTTACCAGGCTCCCAACATGCTACCTTCCTATTTCTGTTTCTGTTAGAGAAAAGTGTCTGACACATGTTTCCCTACTTGCTGCCTCTACTTTTTCCTCCTGCTCTTTCTTACATGGTGAAAGTCTTTGCTATGCTAGTGAATAAAAAACAACAACATATTTAACTGATATGTTGGATGACATGGTCAGGATTCCTAAAGTCTCAATGTATAAGGTGATAGGGTGAAGTTAAAACAAAAAGTTTTAACTTTTTGTTAAAGATGAATGTACTTATTTACATATTAATTAAGAATTAAGACGCATTGCCTTCTTTGAGGGTTGTTCATGAAGATAAGTTTCAGCCATGACATAACATGTCAACTGTCATGGCCCTCCCATGTCGAATGACACAGCTGGTAAGTTCTCCTGACTTTGCCCAGGCCAATACTAGGTTGCATCTGAATGTAGGGAGGCTCAATCATACTTCATAGAGGCCATACACACTTTTAGTTTATAGTTAATTTTGATTACAAGTTGTAAGAGATGAAAGAACTGCACAACTTCATTTTGAATGTTATAAAAGAAATCCTTCACTGGTAAGAATAGACTAATGTCTTCTAAGATCCTCTCACCTGAAACAAGGTGTGACTGAAAGAATAAGACAGATCTTTTAAGAAACCTTCCAGAATATACTCTTTAAAGAGAATATTGTTCAATTTTCTTTTGGTAGTGCTAGTGGCTAAACTCATGGCATCACCTATGCTTGCCAAGCACTTTATCACTGAGCTGTATCCTGACCCAAGATTATTGTTCTTTTTGTTTGTTTGTTTTGTTTTGGAGCTAGGAGCCTGTCCTGAAACTCGCTCTGTAGACCAGGCTGGCCTCAAAGTCACAGAGATAGGCTTGCCTCTGCCTCCTGAGTGCTGGGATTAAAGGCATTTGCCACCACCACTCAGTGAATATTGTTCTTTTTAAATCATTCACAATGAAAGACTCTGTGTACGTACACATTTATAGCAACAAGTCCTTAAATATTGTTAGTATTTGCTTTGTGTTTTTTAATTAAACAATTCAAAAATTTTAATATACCAAATCTTTAATTTCTAGGTAAATTTGAATTTTGACAATCAGAAATCACTTGTAGGCAGTTTGGAGTAGTTAAGTTTTATTTAAAACAGAAGAGATGGGACTAGAGAGATGTCTCAGTGGTTAAGAGAGTGTACTACTTGCAGAAGACCTGAGTTTGGTTCCCAGAACCCTTAGTGGGCTACTTACAGCTGCCTGTGACTGCAGTTCCTCTGGCTTTCATGGGCAGCTGCAGTCATGTGCACATACCCTCCATGTAATTTAAACTTACTTTAAAATATTTTTAGAGGAGTGGAACAGAAAAGTCGTGTGTGTGTGTGTGTGTGTGTGTGTGTGTGTAGTAAGCACTTACTCAGGGCTGTAGCAAGATTAAGAGTTCAAAACCAGCTTGGCTCCATAGCAAAATAGTTTTTGAAATATATATATATATATATATAATATATATATATATATATATATATATATATATATATGAAGTGTATGTGTGGTGTACACTTCATCCTTTAAATAATTCATGAAAAGGCAGGTTTAGTGGTCCAATTATATTAATGTCAGTGGGATGGGAGGGTCTTCGTGTCTAGTTTTTTGTTGTTGTTTTAAGTATAGCACTCTTGACCCATTTATACAATGTAGCCATTGAGTTTGTCTAGATTGTTACCCTTTGTTTTTTTATCCTTAAGTTTTTTGTGCACTAGGCATTTATTATTTTCCATAAGTTTAATAATGCAGCTTTCCTATTGTTGGAGGTCATTTTGAGTAAAACAGAAAGAACCCTTCAAATACCATCAAAAAGAACTTAAAAGCCTACTCTGTGCTTGTGCAGTGAAAGCTCTGTTCGTGCACAAAAAGGACATGTGTATAAATACCGACCTGAAAGAACGTTGGGTCATCTCATTGACAAGGTCAGCCTAGGCTGGGTAGCACAGCTTACGCACCACATTCTGAAAGACTGAAGGCTTTCTGTGGTTTGCAGGTGGATTTTGTTCTGAAGCAGGGTTTCCAGAGCATTCTGTTAGAATACAGTTATGCCTATGTGTTACCTAGCATCAGTAGCTGCTTTCATGCTGTACTTGCAGAGCTTGTTTGATATGAACAGCCTACAGGACCTGTGATACGTTTCTCTCTGGCCCCTTTAAGAAAATTACCATATTTCCCCATTGAGGACTGTATTATAACTGATGCTTTGGATGCTAAGTTGTCCCTTATCATCTTCATTTGAACCAAGTTAGTAAGGTTGTGCTTGAGACTAGGAAGTGATTCAAATATGTAATCGTGTTTAATATTGTGGTACTTTGTGTGCTGGTGAAGCTGACAGCAGGATAGTAGGAGAGGGTAGAGCCCGGGTGGACAGAGTAGGACTCCATCATTGTACTGTATTGAACTTAAAATGAAAAATATTTAAACTTATGGTGTAGAAAGGTTTCGTTCTTAAAATGAGATTTGTTTAGTTGGGTGTGTTGGCACACAATTTTAGTCTTATCACTCAGGTGGCAGGCAGTTCTCTGAGTTCAAGGCCAGCTGGACATACAGAGAGAGCCACAAAGGGGCTTGAAGTCAAATCTGAAAACTTCCTCTTCAGACTGTAGTAGATCAGCTGGCACTGGTTCCCTCTCCAACCTTAAGAGATCAGAAAACTGGACAGCCTGTGAGCAGCAGTTTTAGATAAGGTTAGTAGGCAGCACAGGCTGTGGGTCCCTGAGAGAACAGAAAGGTAAGGCAACCCCACCACTGTCTGCTATGGAATTTCCAGGCTGCAGTTCAGAGACAAGCAGCCCAGATGCAGGCAGATAGTCTCATGTACTCATGAGCCAGAGCTCTGGGAGCGTGAGGCAGTGTTGGAGAGGAGGAGTGGGGCACAGAGAGCAGAGGTAATGCTGCAGGGGACCTTCCTTGAGTCTGGGCACTGACCTGCATGAAGTTACTGGAGGCTGGGAATCCATGAGGTTCTCATTCATCAGAGTAGAAAGCCCTTCTGGTGAACAGGAGCTTGTATGTAGTGAGGCCAGATTACTCCTAAGGGCAGAGCTGTCCTGGGACCCTCTCCCCATTGAAGCTTAAAAGCAAACCTATAAAGAATCTGACTGATTGAGACCATGTAGTTTGTTCCAAAATGGCAGGGTGATATTTAAAGGAATGCCTTAACATATATCTCCAAAAACCTTAAAATCTGAAACTGTCATCCAGTCCAGAATCACCAGGCCTATGAAGAAGCAGAAAAATAGAATCTATAACCAGATGAACAGGATTGCAGATAGGAATGTTAAGCGAATCTTTAGAAGTATACTCAGAGTGTTTAAGAATGGAAAAGGAATATGTAAATATGAGTAATTAAAAATAATAAAAAAATGCCTCAAAAAAAAAAAAAGAATGGAAAAGGAAACGCAAACACAAAGACAGAGAATGGACATTAAAAACATCGTAGATCAAAATTCTTTGTAGAGTGCTACCCTTGAAAATGCCTAAGATTTATACTGACTCGTGGGTGGGGGTATGTTAGTGCTCTCAGTTTACCCAGACAATAATGTAGGTAACATGTGTTGGGTGTATGCAGTGTTCCACAAGTAGTGCTGATGTTTCACGCTGATTGTGTTTAATCTTTCTAAGAGCTGCAGGTGGTACTCTTACCCTCTCTGTGCTTGGGGAATTCAAGGCACTTCAGTCTTTCATTTGGTGCCTGTTTTCTTTATAGCACTTAACACAACTGAAATTATGTATCTATTTCCTTTGTTTCTAAGGGCAGGGAGCTGGTCTCTTGTGTCCACTCTTGTATATTCAGCGATGCATATGATATTTGGAACATAGTAGAGTGGTACTGAGCAATTAGTGCTAGGTGGATTAAAGAGAGAGAGGCAGAACACTGTGGCCTCGGAAATTGGGCAGGGCTGGGGCTTGAGGTAGGCCTGCTTGATGGCAGTGCCCATACTCTAACCACCTCTTTGTGTTGCTTCCCAAGTGAGTTTAATAAATTATGATACATCCACTCAGTGGAGTGTTACACAGCCATAAAAGAGGACATTATTAAAGCTCTATGTGTGCTACAAAAATAAATACAAAGTGTTTGAAC
Source organism: Cricetulus griseus (assembly GCF_003668045.3). Taxonomy (NCBI): domain Eukaryota; kingdom Metazoa; phylum Chordata; class Mammalia; order Rodentia; family Cricetidae; genus Cricetulus; species Cricetulus griseus. The sequence continues at coordinate 64,484,845 of NC_048600.1, forward strand.
TATGGCTGAGTTAAGTTCGTTTACAGTGGACGAGGACTCAAGGTAATATGAAAAATAAAAGGGGGTTGTATTGATTAGCTCATCAATGGCATTTCTCTGAATTAAATCAAATTGTTGCAGGTCCATGAGTAGAGCTCGATGAAATGTTTGTGCCTTGAGTATGAGCTCTAGAACAAACACAAATTATTAGTTTGCATTGAAAAGGGGAGGAAGTAGGCTGGTGATGTAGATGGCTGAAAGCAGTTGCTGTACAAATATGACAACCCGAGTTTGATCCCTAAAACCCAAATAAAAGTAGTCAGAGAGAACCAGCTTCACACAGCTGTCCTCTCACCTCTACATGAATACGGTGACATGTCACCCTCACACGGAACAACTAATATTTTAGAAAAGATGAAAGTGAGTGTTCATGGGGACAAAGGGGGTACTTACTGCCTGAAAGGGATGACTGAGGAAGAAATATCTGGGAATTTGGTTATTTTGCAGTGTTTGGCCTTGAGCCCAGGACCATGTCCATGTTAGACAAGTACTCTACTACTGAATTTTACACCCATCCCTTTAAGTTTATTCTGCACTTCAGTAAGAGCAGGATAACTTCAAGGTTTGGTTAGCAGGAGCAGGTACCAAGAATATGTTGAAAGAGTCTGCTTCTCTTAAGTAAAATAACTACTCTAAGAACAGCTAACACTGGTCCAGATGTAAAGCAAGCTAATCTAGGATATGATTTTGAGTCCTGGAAAGGGAAATGAGATCCAAGTGCAAGGACTCAACTTTTCTATGTATTTATAGGATGGTGGTAACGTTTATTTTAGTTGTGTTTGTTTTTCACTGTGTAGAAATACTCTGGTGATTAAACATGGGGGATTAATACAAACTCAGAGCCAAAAGTCGGTGTTTGTGACCTAAGTATATATAAGTAGATGACAAACACATTAGATAGCTCTAAGGGATCCAGTGTTACCATCTCACAGGGTTGCAGACATTAGAAAGGGTTAACCACACAGAAAAGCAAAGAAATAATAAAATCAAAACAAATTTAGAGGAATAAGTGAATTAAACCCTGTTTTGTGACAATCACAAATCCACAGGTGCTGTGTAAAGTTGACAAACAAAGAAATAATGGCTGCTGTCTTTTTAGAACTGTGAAGGTTGGCCCCCCAGAAGAGCTAAAAACAGAAGTTGGTTGTCTCTGGGGACCAGAGGGGTGAGGGGTAGGTACACTTGTTAGTGAGCTGTTGGGTGAATTTGTCTTTTAATGTAAAATCCCACCCTTTCCCCTCTGCTCACAGCAAATGAATCTGCTTCCTATTTTTCTTTTCCTCCTTTGAAGAAGTTCCCTATTTTCCCAGTGTCTGAGATTCTGTTTGTCTCTAGTGGCATGCTGTATTTAGGACTGTGTAGAGACCATGCTGTTTCTCAGGGTCTATTTGATCTATGAGTTCAGGAGATGCAGTTGCCTTTGTTTTCCTAAACAGATCTAGGTTCATGAACATAAAATAATTTACTGTGTAGTCACTAAGTTGCTTGGCAAGTCTTATTCTTTCAGAGGTACCTTCCTTACCACTCTATTGTGGTTCAGACTTAGTGTTCATTGAACTGTTTCCCTGGTCCCACTGGACAGAATGAGTTTCTGCCTCTTCTTGACTTCTAATGTGATTCTTATTCTTCCTATGTATCCATCCCTTATTTCTCTATTCTAGATCTCCTTGGCAAAAACAACCATCATGGATGAGGCATGGACTGATGACTGGCTTCCTTCTTTCCTTTTTTCTTTCCTTCCTTCCTTCCTTCATTCCTTCCTTTCTCTTTCTTTTTTCCATTTCTAAGTTTCCTATTGCCAAGGCAGCTGAATGCTAGCATGGGGAGTGGGGTGTGGTGGCAAGGAACCTTAGAATAATCCAGCTGAGGTTTGAGATCATAAACTCTAAGCAAAACTCAATGGCGCTTAATATCCAATAATATTTTTTTCTTTTAAGGAAAGGTATGTAGCACACATGTGTGATTAATGTCAGCTAATGCAAGAGAACTGCAAGTTCAAGACTACCCTGAGCAATATACCTTGTCCCAAAAAGTGGGGTTAGGAATGTAGCCCTGAGTATAGAACATTTGTCTAGCACACATAAGGCTCTAGATTTGATCTCTAGTACTACTAATTAAACTCTCTGAAGGCAGTTCTTTTTTCGTTCCTGTGTACTTCCTGTTATCCTCTTTTTGTATGGTTTGACTTGGCCTTAGCTGAGTTGTAGATTCTAGATTTATATGTTTAATTCTACTTACTGTCTTTACTTAAATATCATAAAGTGTTTCCAAATGATTGGTCCCAAGTGGAGTTTTAGTTCTGTTTTCATCTCCCAGTCTATTACCATTGCTGTGTAGTATTCCCAACCCAGTAAATATCATCACTGTCCATTCTTCTAATTATTTAGACAGAATTAGGAGTCATACTTACTTACTTCTCTGAAACTCCACCTATTATCTGTTCCTTAAAGTTTATTTGTTTAATATGTATTTATCATTTTCAGAGCCTCCGATAGGCAGCTGTTGTCCCCGCCCCCACCCCCACCCCCCCTTTTTTTGGTCTCTGATTTTTTTCTTAACTACTATCAGTATCCAGAATTTGCAGTATCCAGAATTTTCTTAAAATTTTATACAGCCATGTCACTCCTTGCTTAAATTCCTTCAGTGGCTTCTCATCCCTAGAATGGGAGTCTGAACTCTGATTTAGCTCTAACTTCACTCTCCCTCATGCCATTCATTCATGTTACCATTAGCAATTAGTTACTAAAACCATTCAGTACCCCTTTGGTTTTGAGGACTTGTAAATTTTATTTACCATGTATACGTTATGACTGGTGTCTCACACACACACACACACACACACACACACACACACACACACACACACACACACGGTGGGGGGGTTAGTTTGTGTTCTTGGTGGAGCTTTATAGTTCTGTATACTTGACATTACAGAGACAGACATGGGAGATCATCATAGACTCTGAATTTAACTTATCGATGATCTACAAACCCAGCCCTCCCATCAAAGCTGCATCTTACCAACATATGCTTGAACAAAGGCAGTGACAGAGATCTACCACCCTCATCCTTTGAAAACTTAGTGTTACAAAGTATTTTTCATCCCAGAGAAAAGTTGGTTTAAATGTTTGTAGATAGTTGGGAATTTCCTTATCTGACTCAAGTCCTCTAACCTTTGGACTTCATATTCTTGTTTCTTTTGATTGTTCTTAGGAGCGTAGCATCTTAGGTCTCAAAGTGCATCCATTTTCTATTAATATTCCACCCAGGGGGTCTTTTGTGTTGACTGTGGTCTGAATGTTGTTGTTCTCCCAGAATTATTGTGCTGGACCTTGGCCCCCAGAGTGACAAGAGGTGGTACCCTTTGGAAATGATTAGATAATGAAGACGGAACCCTCATGAATGGGACTAGTGCCCTTATAAAAGAAGCTGAAAGGAATGTCATGTCCACCTAGAACCTCAGTGTGACTTTATTTGGAAGTAGAATCTTTGCATACGTCATTATTTAGGGATTAAGATGATATTTTCCTAATTAACATGAGCCAAAATTCTAGTAACAAGTGTGTAATGAGAATATATGGAGGGGCATGTAATAGAGGACCAGAGGGAGGAACTAATCAGAAATTGTTCACAGCCAGTGAGCAGCAAGGATTGCCAGCAGGAGCAGAAACTGGAAAAGAGGCCTAACAGGGTTTCTTTGCAGCTTACAAAAGGAATCAACCCCTGCCAATACTTTGACCTTAGACTTGTGGCTTCCAGAATTATGATACAACAAACTTTTGTTGTTTCAACCCAACAAGTTTGTGATATTTTTCATAATAGATGTGGGAAACTAATTAAAAGAAAAATCCAAAATTAAACAGTCTTGCAGGGTTTGGTTTTGTGCATGTAGAAGTGCATCTCTTGTTATCTCTGGAAAATAGCCTAAAGTTCTGCAGATAATTTTGGTGATCTGAATCACTGATTCATCCTAAGCTTACTCTTGGTTAAACCTGGGGTCTTTTTTCATAGAGTCTCATCCTAAGCTACATGATTTTTTGTCTTTGCTTCATTCAGCCTGTTCATTCAGCCTATCAACAAAATTTTTAAATCCTGATTTGTCACTAGTCTTTGTTCTTTCTGGTAGACTTGTATCACTATTCAATGTCATGAACATATTTTCTGCATCTTAATCCAGTGTTTTGGGCTTATAGATAGTGACAAAAAGCTGTGGCCCTTCCTACAGGAAAATGTATTCTATATATAGATGTACATAGAATATGTGAAAAGGCATAGGAGGTTGGATTGCATCTTGAAGCCTTATGTGGTTCATGGATCTAGAGTTAGGTTTGGCATGGTGATACACATCTGTAATCCCACCACTTGTGAGGCTGAGGCTGATCCTGAGTTAGAGGGCAACCTGGACTAGGTAGTAAGACCTGCCTCAGAAAACAAACAAAAACAGCCCTCCAGATTACATTGAGTATCATTGGGCTAGGATCAAGGAGTCTGAAAGTTTGCACTGCTTCCATAGGCTCTAAGGAAGATTGTTCCTTTTTTAGCATGCAGAGGTTGCCTTGCATTTCTTAGCACACAGCCCTTCCCTCCATCTTCCAGTCTCCCACACATTCTGACCTGCCTTTTCCCCCCACTTAAATAACTTTGTGATTACATTGAGCTCACTTGGATAGTCCAAGATGGTCTCTTTCTCATAAGGTCAGGTGACTACCACCCTTTTTGATCTATAACCTTATTTTCCTCCTAGCCTTATAAAGAACATTGTCACAAGTTCTAGGGATGAGACATGTGCAATTTGGGGGAATTGTTATTATGTCTTCTGTACCTCAGCACTGACACCCTGTGACTACTGTTTTCTCTTTCACAGTATCTACAGATTATTTCTTTATGATTATGTTTTAGATTTGCTAATCCTAACTGGTCCTTTGTTTGCACATTTCTTCATTGTTATTTGTAAGTGTTGGGGTGCTATTTATGGTAGTTTCTTATTGCTTCTTTTTGGTGATTCCTCAAAGGTCTTACCAATAATGAAGTTTCTTGTTTCTGTGTTGTCACCAGACTAACTCATGAAACTGGAAATTCTACATTTAGTGGTGGCAGTTGCTATAAGTATTCATTTGTCAAGTATTTAAGTATATACTGGGCCTGTGTGCTGTTGCTCGGAAACATAAGGTAAGTATAATATGTACTCCATAGTGGAGAAAAGAGACAGGAAACAAAATTTTTAAAGTAATTGTTAATTATCTCTGTGAGCATTCTATAACATTGTGATACTAGCAGCTCAACCTGCATCACTTCCCTAAAGAAATTGTATTTAAGCTGAGGCAGAAGCATGTACACAAGCAGATATTAAAGAGGAGGACAGAAAGGAAGATTACTTCCCTTTTTTGGCATGAAGACCAAAAGGTCCAAAATACGCAATAAAAGACATTTAGAGAGTAAGGGGAGAACGGTATACAGAAGGGTGGAAGAGAGAGGCAGTGTCTCTTAGTCTGTTGGGGTTGGGACTTTATAAAAGTGATGAGAGATAATTGGAAGACATTTTGTGGAAACTATTTTTTATTGTAGTGTCTGTCCCTACCTTAGTGTGGTAATCTTAGTGAAAGTGTCATTCTGAGTGAGCGTTCAGAACTAAGAGAACAGACTGGTCAGCAGTATCACCTCCAGCTAGCATATGGCTCAAACTTCAGTTCCCAGCATCACAAATGTAAAAAAAAGAATGATAGAGTGAGCTTGTCAGGAGGTGTTGCTGCCTTGTTTGTATATCGGGCATCTTTATGAGCACAGTGTACAAAATAATTGGTTTCCTTATGACATTTTCATTGGTGTATTTGATGTATTTTGATCACATAAAATTAGCAAACTTTTAATTGTGACAGAGTATAGATATAAATTTAGCATTTTAATATTTTGAAGGGATAGCAGCTCACGAGTGTTAAATACATTGATGCTGTATGAACTCAATTTCTAGAACTCTTTTAGTCTTGTAAACCCAAGTTCCATGAAACTGGAAGTATCTGTCTCCTCTTGCTCCAACTCCCTGCCCCCACCAGTCTCAGGAAATAGTGTTCTTAACAAACACAGCCAAAACACTGCTTTACAAATGTCCTAAGCATCATTCAGTTCCTTCAAGTTGACAACAAAGATTAACCATTGGAGCTGGAGAGATGGCTCAGTGGGTAAAGTGACTGCTGCATGAATATGAGGACCTGAGTTTGTGTCCCTAGTACTCATGAAACATCAGTGTTGGAAGGGCAGTGTAGATGTGTAGATGGAGTTTCTGTCCCACCTGGTCCCGCAGCCATTTAGTCCCAAATGAACACACAGAGGCTTATATTAATTATAAACTCTTGCCGGGCGTTGGTGGCTCACGCCTTTAATCCCAGCACTCGGGAGACAGAGGCAGGCGGATCTCTATGAGTTCGAGACCAGCCTGGTCTACAAGAGCAAGTTCCAGGACAGGCTCCAAAGCCATAGAGAAACCCTGTCTCAAAAAACCAAAAAAAAAAAAGAAGAAGAAAAAAAATTATAAACTTTTGTGATGGCTCAGGCTTCTTATTGGCTAGCTCTCTCTTAATTATTAACCCATTTCTATTAAATTATGTATTTCCACAAGACTGTGGCTTACCAGTAATGCCCTGGCATGTTACTCCTTCTGCAGCTACATGGTGTCTCCCTCCAGACTCACACTCTGCCTTTCTCTTCCCAGCATTCTCCTCATCTGGTAGCCCTGCCTATACATCCTGCCTGGATACTGGCCAATTGGCATTTTATTAAATCAATAAGAGAAACATATATTCAGCATACAGAAGAACATCCCCCATTATCTTGTCTTTTCTGTCTAATATAGTAAAATTATATATGTAATATATATATATATGTGTGTGTGTGTATATGCATATATATATATATATATATATATATATATATATATATACAGTAATCAAGCAAGAACTTTAGTTAATATTTAGTCCATTAACATTGGGCAAAATTTTAAAAAATATTCTGTCATCTATCTTATCTTTGTGAGTCTAAAGTTTTATCTGTAACTTATCTTTTATCATAACTAAGGCAAACCATAACTGTCTGTCTTGAACTCCATCAAAGACCTCAAAAGGATAATATATAAACTCTAGAACTGACAGAGAAATCTCGCTGTCTGGACAGTCACCCAAAGTTTCTCTGTAATGTTGGGGCATCCGTCTTCAGCCTATAGGCCTAGAGTGTTGGGCAGACTTCTCAGCAAAGCAGGAATTTAAAACTGTCCCACCTGTATTGGCAGTTTGTCAGTCATTTTTCTCTGTGTCCTGCTGAATGTCTGGCAGACTCTTCCATGAAACAGAAACCCTGAAGGGCTAGCCCATCTTGTTTTGGCAAGTTCAGCAGCCACTTTCCTGTGATTCCTGCATGTCCAGTTTGGACAGCATACTTACTGTCAGCAGTTGAGGCAAGGGCAGTTCTTTGCTCAAAAGCCAGTTTTGCCACATTGAAGGCAAACTCCATAACGAATTTTTTCGATGCCCATCTTCCTCTCTGATGTAATTGGTGTTGCCAGGAGCAGTTGTGTCTCATTTCGATGAAAGACCCTAATAAACCATTCAAAGACCATATTCTGTAGGTCTTTGAAAGGTTTGAAGAATATCTATCCATCTCAAATACATCTCTGTATATCTAGAAAACTAGCATGACTATAAGATTTGATTGTTATAGGTGGCTATAATCTGTATTTAATCACACATTATATGTTTTCATTTTATTTTATCAGTTCAAATTAGGAACAAGCTTACTTCAGATGTCAATCCCTTCTCCCTCCCACTCTTCTCCCCGCCAACATCCCACCTGCCCCTAGCCATCCCCCCTCCACTCCCCAGGCAGGGTAAGGCCCTCAAAGGGGGCTCCCCATAGTCTACCACATCATCCTGGGCCAGGCCTAGGCCCTACCCCACACACATTATATTTTTAAATGAGCTGTATAAACACAGTACTTAAACAAGAGTACAGATATACATATAACAAAATTGACCTTAAATTTGTATCAACAAACCAAAATCCATACCAATGCAAAGTATTCATTTCTATATCATATTCCCTTTTTTCTTTAGAAAGAGATTGATTGTGATCATTAATCATTTATAACCCATTTAAATGAAGACAAACATTTATAAACAATATTTGGGAATGTGGGTACAGTTCTCGCCAAACTGCTTCCTGCTGTTTGGGGGTACTGTCAGTCTCAAGGGGATCCTGGGAAAACCCAGAACAATGGCTAAATCCTGGCTGTAATATTCTGTGGGGCTGCATCATCTCAGCTGCTTTGGATGTTGGATCACTTGAGCGACTGCTTCAGGGGGTCTTGCTTGATCAAACCATATTAGTCTGGAAGGAATCCACAGCTTTTCATCTTCTGTGGAAACAAAAGCAGAATCTCTTTTCCAAAGTAACTTATCTTTTAACTTAAAATTTGAAGTTAAGGCATTTTCAAATATGTAAGTTGGATTAATCCAGCAGCATTTATAATCAAATATCTTTTAGCAGCTGTTTCTCCTTCCTTAGCAATCAAACAATTCAAAGACAACACAATAACATACAATATCCAGACTCTGTGTATTTTGCATCTTTATGTGGCCTTTTATTTTCTACTCTATTTCTTTTACTTTTTTTTTTTTTTTGTCTTTTTTGAGACAGTTTCTCTGTGTCACTTTAGCTGTCCTTGATCTCACTCTGTAAACCATGCTGGTCTTGAAATCACAGAGATCTGCCTGCCTCTACCCCCAAGAGTTCGGGTTTAAAGGTGTGTGCCACCACACCCACCTACTCTATTTCTTTTGTTAAGGACTTTCTCTATCCTTTTGCTTTTTTCTCCCAATCCTCCATATATATTTTTTTATTTGAATTATAAACAAGATTGAATTACATGACAATCCCAGTTCCCTTTTCCCTCCCTTCCCCCCCACCACCTCCCCAACTAAACCCCTACCTATCGAATATCTTTTCTTCTAATCTACACCCGACTCAACCTTTCTGCTCCCTCATGACCTCTGCACCTCCATGTATTTTTAAACATACTATAAACCATTTAGAGGTTTTTCTTCATCTGAATCAGTCTTTACTGTATATCTCTTATCTTTTTCTGACCACATAAGTCTTTAATCTGCTAAAAAAGCATGGCTAAGATTAAAGTGGCAGCTTGCCCTGCCCTGTTCTTTGGCTTTCTGAGTCTAGGCTTCATGTCAGAGTTTCTAGGTTCAAGTCACCACCAAGAAGGATGCCACCAGCTGCTCATAAAACCATTTATTTGTTTGGTAGCAGGGCCTCTTAAAAAAAACATGTGCTTTTTGCTGCTGCTGCTGCTGCTACTGCTGCTGAGTCAGGCAGCCTCTCTTAAAGGAGCCGTGCCTCTGCTTGCCTCTAGCAAACAGAACCCACCTGAGAAAATGCTGCTACCAAAAAGCCATGCTTACATCTGTTCTTTTGTGTTTAGAATCCCTTTTTAAGCTTTTTTCACATGGATATCACCACAGGGCAGACATCAGTGGATCCTGGGGACTCACTGGCCACCCAAAATGATGAGTTCCAGGTTTAGTAAGAGACCCTGCCTCAAAAACATACTGTGAAGAGTAGTAGATGAAAACAGCCTATGTCAACCTCTGACCTCCACAGTACACAGGCAAGCATACCCACACACTGTGTGTGCACACAAAAATTAAAACTAGATTTAAGAAAAAAAAAAGAGTAATTGTGTCAGCAGGGCCTGCCTCTTTAGATTCTTAGTGGTGTTGCTGTAGCATTTTTTCCTCCTAGGCAGGACCCTTCCATGAATGAGAGTTCTCAAGGGAGAAGGGATAGAGTGACCTTGTTAGGGTTTACACTTGCTTTAGCAGAGAGGGATAATAGTTTCTGTGATTACCTGAGGGAAGAATAATTGTGGAATTCTGGTTTTTCTGAATTGCTTAAAAGGAGAAAGATGGGCAGGAGACTGGAGTTGGACAGACATTCTCTGAGATCCTTCGGAGTCCTGTGGTTTCAAGTACTGCCCTAGAGGGTGTTGTGTCTAAGCCAGCCATACTAAGCATTATGTAGACCAGGCTGGCCTGAAACTCACAGGCCTGCCTCTGCCTCTCAGGGGATTAAAAATGTGCACCACCATGCCTGGTATAGACAGTATTCTTTTTTTGTTTTTTCAATTTTTTTTTGAACCAAGATAAATAGCTTTTAAACATATGAATGCCAAAGGAATCAGAGGGCCAAACCCAAGGTTTTGAAGACAGCACAGAGAATGACTTTGAAAACACAACATAAAGTCCACCAAACCACAGCTCAATTAGTTTGACCCACTCAACAATACTGTCAGGAAAACGGATCATTTGAAACAGAATGCTACTTTTCAAAATTGTAAACAATTTACAAAACAAAACAAAACAAAAAACAACCCACAAAACTCAATGTTAAACAAGTTAGATACCAGGTAGTTGCTTTGATAAGACTGTTACATTTTTCATATGCGTGACAATAGGATGGGCCAGAAGCCTGGCTTCCAAGCCTGGGGCTCCTGGGAGCAGATCCACATTTTTCACTCTTGATTGTGGGGTGGGAAAATCACTGTCCAGACATTATTCCTATATAACCCTCTCCTAAATTAAAAACATTTCTCGATGAGCCACGTGGTTCTGAGTACTTCGCCAAGACCCTGACCCCAGAACCTCATCTATACTCTTCTTGGGAAGGAGTGTGGCCCTGCCTGTATTCATGTCTCTGTGAGGTTGTTGAATCCTCTGGAAATGGAGTTATAGACAGGTGTGAGCTGCCATGCGGGTGCTCGGAACTGTACCCAGATCCCCTGGAAGAACAGCCAGTGAGTGCTCTTAACCACTGAACCATCTCTCCAGCCCCAATATTCTTAAGATGGCAGTACTTTCTAAATTGACCTATAGAACCCTATAAAAATTACTTACTGATTCACAAGGGACTCAAAATTGTTTAAAAAAAAATATGGTCTTGAAAAAGAACAAAAGTTAGGGGTTGGGGAGATGACTCAGTCAGTAGCATCTGCTGCACAAGCATAAGAGCCTATGTTTGGGTCCCCAGGACCCTCCTAGAAGCTGGGCATATCAACACACAGGCAGATAGCTGGAGCTCATTGTCAACACACAGGCAGATAGCTGGTGCTCACTGGCCAGTCAACCTAATAGAATCAGTGAGTTCCAGATTCCTCTAGAGACCCTATCTTAAAACATACTGTGGAGAGTGACTGAGGAAGACACTCAACATCCACCTCTTGGCTTGCTTACACACACACTAGATGATACATATTTCCTGATACTAAAACTTGTTACAAGGCAGTGATGTGTGTGATCAGATGCTTATTTAGATCGGTGGAATGGGACTCAAATCCAAATATCAGCCCTTAGATTTGGCCAGTTGGCTTTTGACAAGGTTACCAAGGCAGTTCTGTGGGAAAGAATAGTCATTTCAACTAAGGGTGCAGGGATGCAAAGCCAAATAGTTTTCCTGACCTGACGCTAGGAGGAGAGTGGTGTGTGGAGATGGAAAAATTCTTTGCATTTTCTGATATAAAACAATGTAGGAATTTGGAGGAAATCACACAAGAATACTTGAAACCAGCTGGGCAGTGGTAGTGCACTTGGGAGGCAGAGGCAGGTGGATCTCTGTGAGTTCAAGACCAGCCTAGTCTACAAGAACTATTTCCAGGACAGCCTCCAAAGCCACAGAGAAACCCTGTCTCAAAAACAAAAACAAAAAAAACCCCCAAAACTTGAAGACCAAGCTGGTGAAACCCACAGAAACAGCTGACCTAAACAAGGGGGAACTCTTGGTTCCCAGACTGATAGCTGAGAAACCAGCATGGGACTGATTCAGATCCCATGAACATGGGTGTCAGTGAGAAGACCTCAGAAATCTATGGGGCCTTTTGTAGTAGATCAGTACTTATCCCTAGCATAGGAATAGACTTTGGGAGCCCATCCCACATGGAGGGATACTCCCTGAGCCTAGACACAAGGGGGTGGGTCTTGGACCTATCCCAAAGGATATGACAGACTCTGAAGATGCCCTGTGAAAGACCTCACCCTTCCTGGGGAGCAGAAAGGGTATGGGATAGGTAGGGTATTAGTAGGGGCGGGCAGGGGAGGAGGGGAGGCAGAGGGAACTAGGATTGACATGTAAAATAATCTTGTTTCTAACTTAAATAAAAATGGAGAAAAAGAATCTTGAAACCACCTGTTTTTGTGTGATTTCCTCTAGCCATTCACACAGTTTTCCCTTACAGTAGCTGAATTAATGGCTGATCTCCTTCTCTGTCCTCTTCCCTACCTCCTGTCTCAACAACTCACCTTAAATGCCTCAACATGTATCTTCTGCCCTGTTAGAATCAACTACACAATTCCGTGCCTGTCTCCTGTATTTCACATCCTTGGATCAGACTGGGCTAGTCTTTGTCGGTCCCATCATGTACTGGAACCTATGGTACTAGAATAAAGACGTGGTTTTAAAACAAAAGTGCACCCATGTCCTTTAGATTTCTGCCCAAGAGTTAATGTCTCAAAAACTATTCTGGATTTTTGTGATAGGGTCTTGTTATATAGTCCAAGCTAGCTTTGACCCCTTGGGTTCAAGTGATCCTCCTGCCTCAGAGAGTCTGGGACTATAGGTTTACACCACTGCATTCAGCTTTCTCTGAATTCTATTGTAATTGTTGAGACGGGACCTCACCATATAGCCCAAGGCTGACTGAAACTTGACAACCTCTCAGCCTCTCTAGGGCTGTGATTACTAATGTGTGTCACTGTCCAGCTTTGCTCTGAATTCTTAGTAGTGTCCTAGATCCCTGTGTACATTAGCTGTGTTGAGTCAGTCATTAACTTTGGTTGGTCTTGTGTCAGGCAAAATCAGAAGACTCTGTTGACTGAGCTGGGTCTTTATATAGTCACTTCCTGGTTTTTAACAGGGAGTCCAGTCTCATATGTTTAAGTAGATGATGCTGTTGGCTAGGAATTTAGCACCACAAGATCACATGAGTAGAAGTACAAACATGAATAGCAGACAGCTAAATGTTAAATGCTAAATTTCAAGAGAGATTTAGACTTAGACATTATTGTCATGTAGGTGACAGTAAAAAGCCATGGGAGTGGATGTGTACATCTTGCTAAGAAAAGTGGGCAGAAGATGGAAAATGAGAAGGACTAGTCAGAGGCAAGAGGAAAGCATGATGGATAGGCAGCAAAGTGATTTGAATACTTAACATTCCTATTGTACTCTGGTACCACTTTTGTCTGAGGTGGTACCTTTGATTTATAGCATCTCTCTCAAATGAGATTATTTGTTACATCAGTTGTAATAGAAATTATTTTTGAACATGACTTTTCATGTAAAGTGATTTGTATTAGCCATCATTTAAAATTGCTTTTAAGATGCTTTTTATTATGTCATGGAGAACATCCAACAAATATATTTGAGTTCTGAGGATGTGAAAAATAATCAAAATCCATTTGAGATGTACAGTAACTAAGTATAGAAGACAAACGATAATGGATAGCTATTGACAGTTCAACTTGCTGACAGTTAAGCTATGCATGACTATTCTTGCAATGCTGTCCCAGCACTGTAGGTGTATGGAAGATATTTTATTGCCTCCTTAAAATTCTGTATAAAAAGGAAATAACTTTTGATATGTTGTTTAGAATATGGCCAAAGAAGTAAAAATTTCCAATTAGAAAAATAGAAGTATATACTTTTAAAAAATTTAAAAGTAAAAAATGAGTAGAATAATGTTTAAGAGCATACATACACAATTCAAACATTTTGTCTTTTTTAAAAAATAAAAGTAGAGGATAATTAGAGGGAACTTTGATTTTTTATTTAATTTTATTAAACATTTAAACTAATACACATTCAAGAATGAGAACAGAAAAATGTTTTCATATGCAAAATGCAAGTTTACTGCTAATATTCTCCTTAGAAGAATTTCTGAGGGGTAGAGACTACAGATGAAAGGAAAGGGGAGATGTGAGAAGGACTTGATGTAGGATATATATATATATTTCAGGAGTGCTGAAATACTGCTCTTACATTGTTACAAGCATTTCTGTGGGAGCAGTTTTAGATGATGCTAACATCTGAACTCATAATTTAGTAAAACTTCTAATGTGAGTGAGCCCTGTGCATTCAGTAGCAGGCTTGTAAAGAACAAAAAGGTCTACTTTCCCCTAATAAGAACATTCTTCTTACCTTCCTCTTGCCTCCCGCCTCCTAACTGCTTACCTGCCTTTGGCTTCAGCCAACCTTCAGTCTGAATCCTCTTTTCCCTGGTTCAGTGAGATACAGAAAAAACAAAACAAACAAACAAACAAAAAACCCTTCTCTCAGATATGTTACTTCAGTTCCATACTTCTTTGTGACTTACTCTATGGTCATCTCTCTGCTCCCATCCCCTCATATCCCTGGGGCTAATGTACAAATAGATGTCGCATGCATTAAAGCTCATGGCTGCCTAGAAGCAGATAGCTGGATTAAGTAGGATTTTTAGTGATTCGTGGTTTAGCTCTGAGTAGAGCACTTTCCTAACATATCTAGGGGTCTGTGATGATTTCTGGTGTTGTGTTTTGTTCGTTTAAATAAGGAGACACTAAAAGACAACTTAAAGAGTTAACTTCAGACTGTTCTGGTGAGAGGCTGGACTATGAGGAATTAGTTTCCTGAGGAGATCTCAGACAGACAGAAAGCATGAGAAAATTAGAATTGTCCGGAGAGATTGAGCTGCTCCAAATGAGCTAGCCTCCCAGTAAGGGATTCCCACCATTCTGATGACTTGTCTCACAAGGAAGGCTGCATGTGCACATTCTCAGGCTTTTGTTTTATCTTTTCTGTAAAAATTGTACACTGTTGCAGGAAGACAGAGCAAAACCAAGAACCCTCTCCCTAGTTGTGACTAGAAGTATAAATAAACCTTTCTCCCTTGTTGGGTTCCTGTCCCCCAGTATTCTTTTGGAAGTGGTCTCCTGGTAGGAGAACAGCTATGTGGTCCTATGGTCTTGCTAAGAAGTATGGCAGAGTAGCCTGTAAATGAATAAGAAACAGAATGATTTGACATAGATGGACTTCTTCCAGGCCTCCTTTTCTGCAGCTGGGTGGAAACATTCGAGAATTACTGTTAGCTCATCAAAATCAAGACCGTAGAATAAGAAGAAATGGATCCCCTTCCCTGTGTAAACATTTCCCATTGTCCTCTCCTGACTCTTGGCTTGCTGTTGACTTGATATAGCTATGTCTGTTTTGATATGGCTGCTTTGTATATGATGTTAGTAAGTATTTTATTCTGGTAAGAAAGGACATATACCTTGGAAAGCCCTAGACCATCAGTTCTCAACCTATGGGTCGAGACCCTTTCACAGGGGTCACCTCCTACCACTCCACTGGCACCATTGACTTACACACTGGTCATCTCATGGACACTCTTTGTCCTCCAAATTGACTCAAGGCAGTGGTTCCCAACCCTTGGGATTGTTGAATGTTCCTTTCACAGGAGCCACCTAAACCATTGGAAAACACACATTTTTACATTATGATTCATAATAGTTGCAAAATTACAGTTATGAAGTAGCAACAGAAATAATTTTATGGTTAGGGCCACCACAACATGAACTGTATTAAAGGGTCACAGCATGCTGAAAAAAAGATACTTGAAACAAACTTAGTCTCTTTTTTTCTTTTCTTTCTTTTTTTTATTTTTTTGCTTAATTTCACTTGATCACTCTTCTTACATCAAAATTTTTTTAATTTTGGGGGGGACTAAGAAGTGAAACCAGGGCATCACACTTTATTAGGCAGATGCTCTACCACTAAGTTATATCCCTAGCCTCTCCCTACATCATGTATGTTAAGTGTTTTCTATGTGCCAGACATATTGGAGGAGATTCTGGATCTCACCTTCTAAAAGCAAAGAGCCAGAAATAAACAGCCAGTTACTGATACAGTACAATGAATGCCAAGAGGGGTGCAATTCTAGGGTACCATGGCAACCTGAAAAATCTACCCAACTCAGACTCTAGAGGAAGGAAACCATGCTAGAGAAGAGTTTCAAGCAGAGCTCTGAAGTTCAGAAACTGGTTAGACAAGAATGTGGTAGGATGGGCATTCCAGGAAGAGGAAATAAGGCACTTAGGCTCTGAGAGCAAGAGGCCCTGTGAGCCCAGAGCAGACTATAACCTGTCTTACCTACACTAGCAGAAATGCTGGGTTCTTGCTTCTGCACCACCCTCACCCCAAGAGGCTTACAGCAAATTGATGGTTCTTAGGGCTAAGGAGTAAACCATTAACCCACATAGAGCAGGGTGACTGTTCCGTATGTGAGGAATTTGATTTTTAAGAGGTGAAATTCTGCTACATTAATTATGTGCCAAGTTTCAGACTATTAGAATTAGAGAATATGTTTTACCCATTAGTTCACATAAACTTCATTTTTACATTTATTTAATAATTTATTTATCTTATGTTTTTGTCTATGAACTAGTGTGTGGCATGGCATGCATGTGGGAGTCAGGACAGCTTGTGGAAGTTGATGTTCTCCTTTTACTGTGTAGATTCTGGGGATCGAACTCAAGTCATCGGGCTTAGCAGCAAGTGCCTGTACCAGCTGAGCTATCTCACCGGCCCACAGCCTTTTAAATATTTACATTTCAAGGACTAGAAGTATAGGTCCGTAGTAAAACACTTGGCCTGGCATGCCTGGGGTGGATCTCCAGTACCACAAATAATATAAATAAAGTAAAATCCCTAAATATTTACATTTTCTTCATACTGGAACTTTTTCCTTCTCCCATTCCAAATAAGGTCTTTCCAGAACTCTGTCATCTTAAATTTGTGTTACAGCATCTGTGTATCCATCTTTCCTGGTCTCATACAAATTCAGCTTCTCCCCCCTACCGTGTGTGTGTGTGTGTGTGTGTGTGTGTGTGTGTGTGTGTGTGTGTGTGTGTGTGTGTGTGTGTGTGTGTATTGTGCCTGCAAGTGCATGTGTGCTTCTGTGTGTCTGGTGGATTTAAGGTTCACTGTGTGTGTGGTTCTTTTTCTACTAGGGATCAGCCTCAAGGCCTCATGCATACTGGGCAGGCTCTCTTCACCTGAGCCCCAGCCCCAGCCCTGTCCTGTATTTTAGTCATTTCCATGCCCCATCCTTTCTGCTTGAACAACTTTTCAAGGGTTCTGTTTGGCTTTCACTGACCCTTTACCATATGTTCTTTTCCTTCCCTGCCATTCTAAACACTCGATTTCCTGGTGTTTTCTCACATTGTGTTGATACTGTGTCCGTCATACCACCTCAGTGAGCTTAGACGTTCTGTGAATTCTAAGAACAGTGTTTAGTCCATTTTATTTTTCTTTGATACTTGATTTGCTTCTGAGTACAAAAGTTAAAAAATATGTTTTTGGCTCAGAAGGTGCTTGGTAAGGTTCTTGCCTTGCAAGCAATAGGACCTGAGTTGGCTCCCCAGAACTCACTTAAAAATTGCATGTTGAGGTTTGTTTGTGATCCCAGAACAGGGAGGTGGAGTCAGGAAGATCTTTGGAACTTACTGACCAGCTAATCTAGCCTAATTGGTGAGTCCGGACCAGGGATCCTGTCTGAAAGATGAAAGATGCTCCTGAGGGTAACACCTGAGGTTGTCCTCTGGCCTCCACATGCACATGCATATGCTTATACACGCACCTGTACACACATGCATGAAAAATTCATGGAGGTGAGAATCTGGGCTTGTTTGATACCTAGCAAGAAGTAAATGAAAGCCTTGTTACTGTTTTTGCATTTAGCAGCAAAGTCTACATAGGAAACAAAATTTGAGGGTTGTTTTTTTACTATCTTTTGGTGGTGCTGAGGATTTACCCCAGGGCCTCACATAAACTGGGCAAGCACTTCACAAGCACTATCCTCAGGTCTGAAGTTCTTATATAGTATAATATTTTGTATGATATTTCAGATTTTCATTATGATTTGTTAGTTTCCTTAGCTCTATAACTAATGAATGCAAAGAAGTCAGAGGCGACACCATCTTAAGTTTGAAAAATATGAAGTAAAGTGGTTCTGAATTTGAATAGAATTGCTAATGACATGTTTTAATAGTCCATAGTAGCATAGATCTTCCATGTTTTAATATGTTTTCACAAAATAAATTGTTTAACACAAATAAATGACATTAAATTTGCAGTAGTACCACTTAATCACAATGGACAGCTGTTTAAGAACTATTAATACAATTTCATTGTTCATTTATTTTTGTAATTAGAAGGAATATTGAGATAGAATACATATACTTCGGTACTAAGTGGTTGTGAAAACCATTTTCTTCTGAATAATAAACACTGCTTCCTGGAACAGGAACCCACATGTCTCATTCTTAATGTTGCTCATTTCATTCTTACTGATGTTTTGCTTTTGGCACCTTTTGCATTTGAGTGAATTTTATTAAGTAGGAATATTCTTTTGCATATATAGTCTGTTGTTGGATGTCGTTTGGGTCCAGCAGTTGTTCTAGAATCTATTCTTAGTGGGTGGGGATTCCTGTAGAATTTCAAAGTTCTCTTCAGTAGGTTTGATGGATTTTGCTTGGTACATCCTTGCTGTCCCTTTATAGCCGAGAACACTAGCAATGTTCTTGGTAGACTGAACTGTCAGAAGGACAGAGCCAGCACTTAGGAGCCAAGAAATATGGAGGATGGCCTGTTACAGCAGAGCCACAGTGGGATTTCACATACACTGGCTTTGAGTATCCCCAGAGAACCAAACTGAATTGCTAGGGCAAGACAGGAGGGACACTGGTGAAAAGAAAGAAGTCGGTTTTTGTTTTTGTTTTTTTTTTTGTTTTGTTTAAGTACTCTACAGAGATTATTACTAGCTTTTTCACATATGTAACTCTGAGATGACAGTATCAGGTTAAGGGTGTAGCTCAGTGGTAGAACGCTTGCATAGTTTAAGTGAGGTCCTAGGTACAATCCCCTATCACCACCAGTAAATAAGTCCAGTTTTTTATTTGTTTTTTGTATGTATGCAGTGTTCTGCCTGCGTGTATGCCTGCAGGCCAGCAGAGGGCACCAGATCTCATTATAGATGGTTGTGAGCCACCATGTGGTTGTTGGGAATTGAACTCAGACCTCTGGAAGAGCAGCTAGTGCTCTTAAGCCACCTCTGAGCCATCTCTCCAGCCCAAATCCAGTTTTGTAATAAGTAGAAATTTAAAATCAGAGAGGTTAAGAAACCCATCACAGTTGCTCAGCTAGTAAGTAGTTGGTTTAGATTTTGTACCCCTTATATTGCTGATTCCATAATTACATAGTTTCCTCTTGATTGCATTGTAAAAGTATGTGAAGCCACAGGGAGAAAGGACGCCACAGAAAATGGAAGTTTCATATAAGACAAATGTGCAGATCCCTTTGGGCATTCTCTGATCTGCATTTTCTGCTAGAGCTTATATAGCAGTCCACTTTGAAAAATAACAGATGAAACACTTAAAACCTGTTTTGGTTGCCCCATTTGGATATGGTGTTGGACAATTTCCTAAGACTTAAGGGGTTATCATAAAACATCATCTCTAAAATATTTGTATTTTAAAACAGCATAATTATCTCTGTAACAGATACTGCTGGAGCTAAACAATCTGCTTCAGAATTTTAAAGTTCCATGATTTGATGACTATGTCTCTCAGTAGTTGAGGAAAATTGTTTGACAGGCTTTTTTCTTTTTTTTCAATTAAATTTTTTCTGCTTCTGGGAGTAGAAGCCAGGGCTTTATACGAGTTACTCAAATGATCTGCATCCCCAGCAATTTGCACTTACTGTGTTACCCTCCCTTTCCACATACTCACACACGCCACCCTTTGTCTCATTAATGAAGGAGTAGTGTATTAAGGAGCAGAAGTTGTAGGCAAGTAGCAGGTACCTATCATGACACATTGTGGAAGCATTTGCCTCCTACTTACTGTGTACCTAAAGTCCTTTCATAGAAAATGTTCTTATATGTCACCTCTCTCCCTCCCTCCGTCCTTCATAAGAAAAATTAATGAACAAAATTTAAGTGGGAATGTTAGGTGTGACTTTTCATATCAGTGACATCTTTACTTTTAATAGACAAACATTACAAGCATCTGCTTTCTTTTGCTTTGTAGCATGCTTACGGAAAACAAATATTTTCCTACTACTGTTCTTTCTTTATAAATTATAATTATCCTTTGTTACTAGCACTCACTACTTAGTTATGATTTGTTTGCCTTGAGGTTACCCTTTGTGTGATCTTCTTTTCTCTACAGTACACACAGGACTGATAATGATGGACTACAGGAAGCAGGAGGTCTCTGCCCTCTGTACCCAGGCTCTCTGCCCCTGCTTGCTGACTGATGGTCTGCAGCCCTGCCTTTGGTGGCTTCTTTCTCCTTATAGACCACCCTTTCTCTCATTTTGACTTGTTCTAAATGGGCAGGGGAAGTAGGGGCTTTTCTGTCGTTTTCACTGTTAAATATAGGCCCAAATTTAATTTTTATTTGTCATACTTGCATTTCAACATAATCACTTGGTAGCTGAATTAAAGATTACTTTGGCCTCCTCACTTATCCAAGCAAAATTCTTCTGTTTCCTCCTGGGTTGTGGCGGCAGCAGCAGTGTGTTTAGATGCTAGTAAGTGCAAATGAATGGACTGGAAGAGGGCAAGAACTGCCACCTGGGTTTCTATGTTTGTCTTTTCTCCTCTCTTATCAACCTATCTACCCTGATTTTTACATTTTTACTGGCCTTTTTTATTTTATATGTAAAGTAAAAAACAAAAACAAAAAGTTTCCATTGTTTTACTTTGTAGTGCAAGTAGCATTTTAATGGAACCTCTCTCTGTGTCCTACAGGTATTGATTAGATTCATTGTGTTGCCCTTTGTGGAAATACGTACAGCCTTGCTGCAATGAGCTGTGGATCTGCATAGTATTTGGAGAACAGAAGGACACTTTGATAAAGACAACGGACTTCATCTTTAATGCGCTTTTCTTTTTGTTACCTAGTTGCTGATCATCTGGGCTGTGATCCTCAAACACGGTTCTTTGTCCCTCCTAATATCAAACAGTGGATCGCCTTGCTGCAAAGAGGAAATTGCACCTTTAAAGAGAAAATATCACGGGCTGCTTTCCACAATGCGGTTGCTGTAGTCATCTACAATAATAAATCCAAAGAGGAGCCGGTCACCATGACTCATCCAGGTAAACAGGAAAGGGGGCTTTAGATTTTGTCTTTCTTTGTTTAAATTATTGCTTTGGGCATTCTTCTACCTTTGGTGAAATCATAATCTTCAGTATAATTCTATGATTATATTAACTTGTAGTATTGTCACTTGTGGAAATGCGTGTGTTGTGTCCCTCCCCCCCCTTGGTTGTTTTTCTTTAATGGTGACAAAAAAGAAAATCTGTAAGGCGTCCTAAAGGCTGGCTGGGATTGAGTTCATGGTAGTTTTGTTCTTCTGCTCTTTGTGTGATGACTTCAGTTGTCCTGTGCTTGGTATGTGGTCCTTTTCCAGACTGCTGTGGGCGCTCAACGGTTACCTGTCCAGGAGGGGTTCTTTCTGTGTCATTAGAATAAGTGTTGAAGCTGCATTAGTAAAAGAGTGCATACAGCAGTGAGATACCATTTCTTCTTTTCCTCTGTGAAGTCCTTAAGGTAATTGTTTGTATAATAAGAGTTGCTTTAGTAAGCATTTACTCTGTGTATGTATGTATATGCCTACCACTTTGCTGTGGGTTCTTAAGAGCATTTGCTACTCTTGCAGAGGACCTAAGTTTGTTTACAAGCATCTGTGTCAGGTGGCTCACAACTGCCTGTAACTCCAGCTCCAAGTGATCTGACACCCTTTTTTCTTCTGGGGACACACATACACAACCAGAGTATATGCACATACATACAAATAAATAAAAATAATCAAAAACATAGATGTTTGGGGCAGTCCTTGTAGTCACATATGATATAGGTTCTACCCCAATCTTACAGAGCAGAAGACTAAAGCCAGTAGAGCCTGCAGATGAGGGTTAGACCAAAGTTTACTAATGTCTATTCAGTTTCATGAGCCTGGCTCTGAGTTTCTGGGATTTGATTTAGCTTTACATTCATGAAGATGTATACTATAATGTCTTACTTTAAAAATTGCCTTTAAAGAAAAAAAGAAAATAGCCCGAGTTTTGTTTTTGCATTTATTTGTGTGTGTGTGTGTGTGTGTGTGTGTGAGAGAGAGAGAGAGAGAGAGAGAGAGAGAGAGAGAGAGAAAGTGAGAGAGAGAGAGAGAGAGAGAGAGAGAGAGAGAGAGAGAGAGAGAAAGAAAGAACAACTAAAGGAATAGATTCTCGACTTCCACAGGGTGGGTCCTGAACACGTGGATCCCAAGAGCTAGATGATCAGCCAGCCTAGCTAAAACAGCAGACTACTGGTACAGAGAGAAACTCTGACTCAAATCAGTAAGAGGGCAGTAGAGGAAGATTCTGGACACCCTGCATCCATGTACTTAGATATTCACATGCATGCACCACACACACACACACACACACACACACACACACACACACACACACATGAAAAGCAGGAAGTTTGTCAGATAATGCAGATTTCTCATCTGCATTTCTCACAACATCCATTTATTCTGATATGCTGTAGAGGGACCAGTGAAGAAAAAAATGTAAAGGGAAGCTTTGGGAAATGTTTGGAGGCTCTTCATGCTCAGTGATATATTGAGGTCTCTGAGATGTCTTAGAGGGAATCACTCTTTGATAAAAACCATTTGCTGGACTTGTTTGACCACACAATTCTTTATCACCAATTATAGTAACAAAATAAAGAGGTTTAGAAGTAGACTATGGGGTGAATTCCCGAGGAACTGCAACTTCTGTAAAGCAAACAATAGAGGTGTACATAAGGGCAGTAGCAAATGGCATTGCATTGTGTCTAGAAATATCTTATGTCAGTCCCATTTAGAGAAACTTTATAAATCAATCATAAGATAAACCTAATATTATAATAGATAAAGGGTTTAATGATTAGACATTTCAGTTATCATTAGAAAAAAAATACAGTCTAAACAATGAGATGCTGTTTCACACCCATTGGAGTAAATGTAACTGCTTTTGGGAATGTGGAGCCAGCTTGGAAAACAGTTCAGCAGTTTCTCTAAAGTCAAGCACAGATTTACCATATGAGCCAGCAGTTTTGCCCCTAGCAGCCAACACAAGAGAAACAGAAAGAAAAGAAAAAAAAAAAAAAGCAAACAGGAGTGGGAAGTGTCCACAGAGGCATACATTTAAATGTCCTAGTAGAGTATTTCAAATAACCAAACTAGAAACAACCAGAATACCCATAAGCTCATAAGTAAGTAAACAAAGCAATATATGTCCATAGAGTGAAATGCAATTTATCAACTAAGTGGAATTAACTGGACTACAGGAAGATTGCTGTGGACTAGGGGGCCAGACCAGGCTATATATTGAGTTTTAGGCTAGCCTGGGCTACAAACTGGGGCCTTGTCTCAAAAACCCCACTGATAAATGGATAAACCTTAGAAGTAGTATGTTAAGTAGAGGAAGCCAAACACAAATCTAACTATTGCCTGGTACCAGTCTATATAAAATACCTAGCAAAGTCAGATTTAGAGAGAAGGAAAGCAGAATCAATGGATGTGAAGGATAACTATTAAGTGAGTGTGGGGGAACTTTCTGGACATGATAGGAATTTCCTGAACTTGGATTGTGGTGATGATTGTACAATGCTATAAACTTATTGAGTTGTGCACTTACAAAATGTCAGTCTGTGCTGAAGAGATAGGCTCAGTGGCTAACTGCACTCACCACCTGTAACTCCAAATCCAGGGGACATGATGCCCTCTAGCTTCTGTATGTACCTGTACCCATATAGAGGCACATATATTTTTTAATCTTAAGAAAAGAAATAGAAATCTATGGCATGTAAATTATATTTCATTAAAGCTAATTTTTAATGCAGACTAAAGATCAAAAACAACATAAAATAAATTTCTGCTGAGAACTTGTCATTTTATTCTAATATGAGGGCACATGAGACAAAGCAAAGCAAACTCTGATTTTTGGTCAGATATAAGCTGAAGTACGCTATTAGAGTGTTTTATTTAAATAAAAGCTATATATTTAGATAAAAAGCATAAATATAGTCTTAATAAAAAGCAGTAGAAATAAATCTATCCATTGAGAAGATTTCTGCAATATAATTTTATTTAAAAGATTTGACAGTGGTAATCTATTTTACTTGGGAATTTGGTAATTGTCTGCAAGAAGGCTCATCTTTGCACGGAGAAGGCCTCTGGGTTGTTTCTTGATAGGAGAGTTTTTGTGCTGTTTTGTTTGAACTCCTAGGTTGTTGCACATTGTTTCCTGTTTTCACAAACCAAATCAATTCATCTCAGCCTGTTCAGTTGGTATGCTGCTTGTTATATACTCACTGTCTTAGGGGTTTTATTGCTGTGAAAAGACACTTTGACCACAGCAACTCTTATAAAGAAAACGTTTAATTGAGGTGGCTGGCTTACAGTTTCAGATGTCCAGTCCATTATCATCATCGTGGGGAGCATGGCAGCGTGCTGACCAACATGGTGCTGGCTACATCTTGACCAAAAGGCAGGAGGAGGTCAACTGACAGTCACACTGGGTGGTACCCTGAGTAAAGGAAGCCTCAAAGCCCATCCCCAGAGTGACACACATCCTCCAACAAGGCCATACCCACTGTAACATAGCCACACCTCCCAATAGTGCCATTCCCTTTGGGGGCCATTCTCTTTCAAACTACCACACTCACCATCAGAAATACATGACAGTGATTTTTGTTCAGCTTATAGATCTCCATTTATAGTTGTCCCAGCCTCTTGTGTTTTGTTCTAGTCTCCAAATCATGTCTAAGAGTTTGTCAAACAGGGCTAGGAAGATTGCTTGCCTAATTACTGGACTCCAGTTCCCCAGAACCCATGTAAAAGCTGGGCACAGTAGTAATATGACCATTTGAGGAAATGGCAGGCAGAAATAGAATCTCCAGAAGCCCATGGACCAGAGATAGCTGGTGTAGGCACAGTGAACAGGAGAGACCCTGTCTTGAACAAGGTGGAAGAGTGGGGAGTAGCATCCAAGCGTGTGCTCTGACCTTTACATTTGTGCCACATCCTGTGTGCTTGCACTCCTGTATACTGACAGGCACACACACAGTTTCTAAAAGTTTATCACAGACTTCACATTTGTCACTTCCGTTGTAGAAACACAATTAGGTTTCATCTTTAAAATTGGGAAAAAGAATTTGACAATTACAGTGTTGGAGTTTGATTTTTATATCCAGTTGTAATTACAAGGCTTATGAGTTTGGACAAGTAACTCTTTAAAATATATCCTCATTTGTAAAACACCTGAAAAGTATCTGTCTGCTTTATCTGCCCACCAGAGTGAGTGTGAAATTTATTGACATATAATTTATTAAGTTATACAATTTTTGTACCTGAAATGACAAGTGCCTCTTAAATCATTATGAAATCAGTATATTTACTCCTTTAAGTTTAAGGCTGGTATTTGTTTTATTTCCAAGCATATTTTTCTTCATTTTTTGACATAGTTTTCAATACAAGCTAATTGTTTCTAGCTGTATTTAGCACAAAAAATAATGATATGAAGTTATATTTGCTATATGGCGAACATTCTGTGAAGCACACTATAGGATCCAGAATGTGTTCCTAAGGATCATGTCCACCATTGGAGAGCCAGACATGCATGAAGTGAGGGAGCTTCTGGGCATAAAGGCTCCTGACTCTCAGATACAAGGGATTTATCAGAAGACTTGATTGTTGAGAAGGTGTCATTCTTCTGGGCCCTAAGTGTTTAAGATTATTTAAAATTTGACCAGAGAGAAAGGTACTGTCGTTAGAGGAACCACATTAGTCCAGACAGTGACTATTGTGGAGGAAGTCTAAGGTTAAATAATAGAAAACTAGGCTGAACTAGCTAAAAGCAAGTAGAGGGATTTGAATTCTTTATGATATTGGGTCTCTTTTTTGTGGTCTTATTAGATTTGTAAGCATAAACTTGGCACACATGGACTTTGGTCATGCATAGAAAATAAACATTGAATTATGATTGCAAGAAGGCTTTAAATTGAAGAGATCTGAGGGAATTACTTTTGAGCAGAAGTCTAAGTGTTTGAAGAAAAAATAGAAGATGCTTCATGAGTAAAGGATCTGTATGGAAAAAAAAAAACAAAGCAAAAATGTTTTTAAGTCTGGGCTAAGGGTGGGAGTAGATGGGAGTACATTATGAATAACCAGTATGGCTGAGTATGGAGGAATGGTCAAGGTAATAGCAGACGAAATTTACAGGCAAAATATGCCAAAGGCAACAACTTTTATTCAGTAACAGTGCATGAGAATTTTGAAAGGGAGATGCTGTTCTCTTGAGTCAGTGAGGTTGATGGCATTTATTAAATTCTGCGTTGTCCCAGCATGGTACTAGGTTTTCCAAGAGTATGAAGCCTCCTATCTGTAGTAGCAAGGTAGCTGAGCAGCCCCACATAGGGTGTCTAGTTTCTTCCCTAACATCTAATAATTGAGTGCTTGGAAAATCCTGAAAGCAGCATCGGGTAGGACTTGTGTGGGCAAAACTGGTCCTATAAAACACAGCTTGCAAGCCAGGCAGTGGTGGCACGCCTTTGATCCCAGCACTGGGGAGGCAGAGGCAGGTGGATCTCTCTGAATTCTAGGTCAGCCTGGTCTACAGAGTAAGTTCCAGGACAGCCTCCAAAGCCACAGAGAAACCCTGTTGCAAACTGTAGTTCACCAAAGTGGATGGATGCTATGAGGAAGAGTATAGAAGTAGGAGAGCCCAGGGAAAAGACCTGACTGGTATCACTTGAAATCTGGTTATAGAACAGTTAAGTATTTCAGCCTTGTGATCTATACCAGAAGAAAGCCTATTAACCTCTGAGAAATGCTGCTAAGGAGAACAAATTTTTGTATGGATCATCTGAAGCCCTCTGGCTTCCAGCCTTTCAAGGAGGCATTCCTTGATTAAGAGTCTATAATTCTTTTTAAATTGTGGTCCTCTTCTAACTCCTACTCCCCAATTCTCATTTATATACATAGTAGCAACTCCTTGCTCTCCACCCCACTAACATGGTCTTAGCTCTAACCCTCCACAGATGTAGCTCTCATCCTGTATGGCAGCACTTCTCTTGTTCAAGGACCTTGTGTCAAAGTTACTTATGGTGCAGCTATAATAAAGATACTAATGCCAGGAGCCCCTCCTTCCCCTGAACCTGTAACTCAGATTCATAAGGGATGGATGCAGAGGCCCATGGTGAGCCCACTTCTGCTCTTACATCATCTGTGCTCTTACATTGCTGTGCATTTGAAGATAAACTAACATGAGCTGACGGTGAAGAACAAAGAAACAAGGTGCCTGCCCTTGGTGAGTTCACAGTCCAAGGCCCCTCACAGTCCAAAGCCCCTGTCATCTTCAGAAACTTCTTTGTACCTGACAGGACTGTCCATCTCCTGTTATGGTTCCCTTTTCTTACTTGATTGGCAGTATGGAAAAGATCCTAACTAAGCCTCCTTAAGGTGAGATTCTGTGTCTTTCCTTCTGTTCATTAGTGTTCTGTGAACAGAGTAAACATGCTGCTCTGATTCCATTGAGCTGTTTGGTTTTGATATTAAGCTTTCTTCCCATATTGCTTAAACTAGACCTTAAAATTCTACATTTTCAGTGAAATACTGTGCTTTCTTGCCTTGGCCATGCTTCCAGAGCTGATGTGTTCTCCTCATGAATGCCCTTCATCTGGTGGCTGAAGGACATCTTCCCGATGCAGAGTCTCTGGTATCAGTGACAGGAAAGACGTTCAATATGTGGTTTTACTTGTTAGCTCCAGTTAGCAGAATGAGTTCTTTGTTGTGTAGCCAGCGGATGTGTGCGGTAGTGTAAGGGAATTACAGACTCTTGGATAGCAGAAATAGAGCACATTTGTCTGAAAACTAAGGCTTAGTTTACTGGTTTTAAATTTTTATATTGATTTTACTGCTGCTCTTTAGTAGTCTTAATGAAATCTTACCAGACCGATGTCTAGATGGAACCTCCATCTATACCTGTATGTATTTAGGAATTTATGGACATTCCTAAACAAATAATGGTGTTGCTTTTTAATCTCCATGTCAGTTGGCATTAGCAATCTTACATTCTCTGACTCCTAGATAGACAGTTCTTGTCCTTTTTCTGTGAGTTCTTTTTTTTTTCTTTTTGTGAGTTCTTACGGAACTCACTTATCTCTATACTTAGCAATGAGTAGAAAATATACGTCATAAAATACAGAAAACTGACTTTGAATATAAAGGCATACCTTACAAAATTATTTTAAAACAGCCACAAAGAAACTGCAAAAAAAAGCTTTACATATCAATAATTTGAACCATTTATTATGAATGAATAAATAATATAATCTTATTGCTGTTTTATCGGGTTTTGGTGGGGGTTGGTTGGGTTTGTTTATTTGTGTAGCTTCTTACTGAATGTGGATTTAATTACCTCAGAAAAGATTGAGGCTGCAGTTTTAATTGTACTGCATGGCAGGCAGAGTTTAAATTGTATTTTCAGTTTTGTCTGTGTTTCCCATATTGCTCCTGTATTTTCTATGCAGTGTATATATTTTTTAAACATAAAAAAACTGTGCCATGTGTGGTGGCATACACTTTAATCTCATCACTGAAGAGGCAGAAGTAGGTGGATCTCTGAGTTCAAAGCCAGCCTGGTTTACATGGTGAGTTCCAGGACAGCAGGGCTACATAGAGATCCTGTCTCAACTTCCCCACTTCCCCCAACTATATAATAAAAAATTAATATGAAGAGAGTCTAAAACTGATAGAGTGAAGCTATAGGGTTTCTTTAAGGTCTATTTTTATTTGTATTGTGTCTATTAAGTATGTGCCACATCTGTGCTGATGCTCCTGGAGGTCCAAAGAGTGCCAGACACCCTGAAGCTGGAGTCCCAGTGCTTGAGAATCACACATAGTAAGTGCTAGGAGTTGAACTCCGGTTCTCTGGAAGAGCAGCTTTTAACTGCTGAGCTATCTTTCCCCTGAAGCAGTAGTTAAAAAAAAATAATAGCTTCAAAAAAAAACCATAATGAATCCATTTAAAAACTTTCCCATGGGTTTTTAACTTTTCCTCAATTTTACATACCTTAAGTGAGTGGAGAAGCCCTTCTACCTCATGGATATTTGAGCATGACCTGCTCTACTTCCTTTCTTGTTTGAACCCATCATTGATTTACTTTTTTTGTCTGTCTTGTGCTTATCTTTTCCCACTGGCCACAAAAAGGAAGAAGATAAAAGAATATTAAGAATCTTCGCAGGTTTGGAATTCTAGTTTAGAAATAGATTTCATGGAGGTGAGGATATGGTTCAGTAAGTACAGTGCCTATTGTGCAAGCAGTGGGACCTGAGTTTAGATCCCAGCACCCACGTAAAACAGCCAGGCTGTGATGTATGCACTAGGGGTATGGAGACAGGCAGATCCCTGGTGCTTATTGGCCAGTCAGCCTAACCAGATCTGTGAGCCCCAGATTTAGCCAGAGACCCTGTCTCAAAAAGTAAAAGTAGAGGCCCAGTAAAACAGCTCCACGGGGAAAAAAAAGAAAAAAGAAAAAAAAGCACTTGGCTGAACAAGGTAAGCCTGACATAACCTGAATCCAATCCTCAGAACCCACGTAAAGGTAGGAAAGTAGAGAACCAACTCCACGGTGTTGTACTCTAACCTCCACATGTGTGCAGTGACATATGGATGCCCCCAAATTATAATAAATAAAAACGTAAAGAAGTTTTTAAAAAGTAGAGAGTGTTAGAGGAAGACAACCAGTGTCAACTTTTGGCTTCCACACACATATGCACACATGCACACATCCTCAGGAACACATATCTACACACAAAATAGAGATCCAATTCATAGGTTACAGACTAGACGACACTAAGAGATATATAGAGTTCTGGTGATTAGTGTGAAAGGTAACATGTAGGCCACTCTCCTCCAGCTTAAATCATCCCTGATTGGTATGCCTGATTGTGTGCTTAACCATCTATTTAAAAGTATTATATATAGAAAGTTATAGCAAAGCATAAATGTAAGAGTTTTACTTGAAAAGGACATAACACTAAGGAGATAGAATCTTGAAACACAGATAACAGATAATAAGGTATTCATTAAGTTGACATGCAGGTTGGGTTATTAAAAATCAGTAACAAAGGTTTGTGGAGATATCTGGCTTAAAGAAGAATTCAAGTGAACAAACCCTGGGACTCTTAATTTCATTATTATTGGCAAATGTGTGCCAGGTTACTAAGAATATGCGTGGCTGTGTTCTTGTGGACATTTTCCAATATAAGGAGGTGGTAGTCTTACACCACGCTTGATATTAGAAGCATTATATTCATTTTTAACATTTTATTTTAGCAAGAAACTTAAAATACTGCTAGAAAAGAATAAGATAGAAAAAACTGTAAACAGTCTCTCCTAATAAGCATACTTGGAATTTGAATGTAAAAATGAACAATGATAGTTAACTATTTTATTATACATATTCATATAAAAGGTAAGAGAAAATGGAAATCTGATGATGAATGGAGAATTTGCCTGATCTCAAAGTGCTTCCTCACAGAATATTTTCTGATGACACAGGGGAAAAGAGTAGCTTCATGGTGCAGATGTCTGGAGGACATTGCTTTCACAGATGATCAGAGTAAACACTGGTAATGGATGGATAAAGCCTGCCCCATCTGGTAGTGAAAAGCATACACCATGGCTTCTATGTTGGTCCTGCAAAAGGTGCATGACCTGGACCTGGCTGTGAGGAAACACCTTCTACAGAGTAGCTGAGAGCTGTAAGCTCTCAAGGTCATCAACATCAAAGAAAGACTGAGTGACTGTTTGAAACTGACAGTAACTATAAAAAAAACCTGATGGCTAAGTGCTTCAGACAACTCTCATCTATGACACTATAAAGGGTCTTATTGGGGAGACATGAAAAGGATTCTGAAATGAGAAGGTATGAGCTATCCATTCAGAATCATTTTTAATTTAGAAGGGTTGTTTCATTCTTCCTCTCCTCCCCACCTTTTTCTCCCCTTCGTGTGCATGCGCGCTCACGCGCGCAGCGTGTGTGTGTGTGTGTGTGTGTGTGTGTGTGTGTGTGTGTGTGTGTGTGTGTACACGCACGTAGGAAAAAATGCATACTATATATCTGGGATAATGAGGTGAGGCATCAGGCCAACAACTCACCCTCAAAGGTTCTAGGTTTTCAATAAATAGATACTTCCAACTTTTCTGAAAGTTTGGTATTTTTTAAAATCAGTGAGTTGGAAAATTTATATGAAAACTACATTGAGATTCTATCTCATCCCCCTCAGAAACAACAAGTGCTGGTGAGGCTGCTGGGGAAGGTAGGATGGCAAGGAACCTTTATGTAACACCATTGGTGGTGCACATTAGTCCAGCCACTATGTAACTCAGAAACTAAAAATAGAACTACTGTGTGATCCAGTTGTACCACTCCTGTAAATGTATCTGAGGGTATCCAAGTCAGCATGTTACTGCAGCAGTCAAGTTAAGAACCAGTCTGTGTGTCCATCACCTTGGTCTAAGTCACCTTGGTCATGGTGATAGAGCAATAGAAATGTAACTAAGATGCCTGCCAAACATGAAAAAAAGGAAAAACTTAAGGACTTAAGCCAGTGGAGCCATCTGTGAACAGACTTGACTGATACAGGTGGAAGCAGTGTAGGACTTGGCTGCCCCTTGACAAATGAACAGAGTGCTGTAGAAAATCCCCAAGTTACTTACACTTGTGTCTGTCATTTCAGTAGCCATTCTAGAACTTTGAGGTGATTTAAGTCTCTTTCACTTAGCCTGTGGTGTTCTGATTAACATGTGAAAGTTCACTGGGTTCTGCAGGAATAACTGCAGTGCCATTGCCAGTAACTACCCAGTATAATGGTGTCGTTGAAGGTGCTTATTATGAGAGTGTATGCCCTTGAGCTTCTATAAAAGGAAGCTTCCTGAAATTATCTGTCCATGAGTTTTTAAACTCCTTAGAGCTTTGCATGATGATTTGAACTTAGCAGACAGATTCAGATTCAATTATTGACCTGTTTTAAGTGGGATCTTACACAAAGATGATATTTTCTAGAAAACAGGTAAGCTTGCAGCAGAAAAGCTAGGCTGCCTTTCTCCATTTGTAGTCTGAGAACTCAGATAGCTCCCCCACCCCCTTTTCCTGGGTCTTTTGCCAGCATCCCAGCTGCACTGGGCTAGTCAGGAAACTTACAGCAAGACAAGGTAAAGGAAGGAATCTCTGTTTTTTCCCTACCGGGAGATGCTGAAGCCTGGATCTTCTTTGCATCAGGAGGGTAGTGTTGGTCTGCAGGACGCTGAGTGCCTCCTGAGCTGGTAGGGAACAGTTGAAGAGAAAATGGAGTCCTACATTCTGTAGTAAGGAGTTCCTCCTTTTACTTTCTATGAATAACAACAGATAACAGATTATCTTATAGCATTTATTACCATCTAGCATGAAATTTGCAGTCAGTTCCTAACTATTTGAAAAGAGAAACTGATATTCAGAAGGATTATACAGCTTACTCAGATTTGAATCTTAGAACTTCTGATTCCAGAGCCCAAAAGGAAGATAGTTCTGAGGTTCCTAATTTGGCACCTCAAAGTTGATTTTATTGTAGGCATAATCCTTTTTTTTCTCACTGGAATATAGACTATCTGGTAGTCAGGTACTCTACTCTTCAGAAAGACAGATGGCCCAGCAGCTCTGCGGCCATTCGTGGTGGTGGCTTTTGTTGTCCTGGGAATTGAACTGGAATGCTACACTTTCCGCTGCCACTTAGCTATGTCCCAGCTCCTTTAAATTTGCTTCCTGTTTATTTATTGTTGTTTTTGAGACACAATCTTACTCTGATTCATGCTGTCCTAGAACTACTCAGTGTAATCCTCCTGCCTCAGCTTCCCCAATGCTGAGACTATAAACACGATCCACCATATCCAGCTTCTTTTTACCTATTTTACTATTGCTTTTGTAGACAAGTCTTGTGTATCCAGGCTGGCCTCATAATTGCTGTGTAGATGAGGATGACCTGGGATTTCTGACCCTTCTATCTGCTGAGTACTGGGGTTACAAACATGAACCATCATGCCTGATCTTGTGTGGTACTGGAGATCAAACCCTGGGCTTTGCACATGCTAGGCAAGCACTCTACCAACTGAGCCACACCTTAACCCTCCTTATTTTTATTTATCTTGAGACAATGTCTTGTTGAGTTAACCAAGCTTCCCTTGAACTTGCTAGCCTCTTGCCTCAGCTTCCTTGAGGAGCTGTAATTAGAAATGCACAACACCAGGTCCAGCTTCATTGTGTGTTTTCATGAAGGTGAAATATTGTTAATGGCTCTGATGACAGAATCACTTCGGGAGATTAGCAAGTAACAGTTTTGTAGATGTCATTATAGTAATTACTTCATCAGTGGGTGCTGAGAGCATTGAGTAAAAGCTTTTTGAGGCTCTGGCTATTCACAGGATCAGAAAGTATTATTCTACAGATTGCTTATTAATTAATAGAAATACATTTATTTATAATAAAATCTGCCAGGTACTAGTTATTCAGGTCATAAAGTTTGCCATCAGTAATAAGAGTAAAACCATCATTTGCTTCCTGAGGTGATTCCCTGGAGAGGGAGGAAGGAAAGGAAGGAAAGGATTACCTCATAGCTCTCTTACCAACAATAAGAGAACATCCATCAGGAACTGATCAAATGAGCCCAAACAGAAAGGCATTTTCACCAGGCAGTTTGGTGGTTCACACCTGTAGTCCTATTCCTTGAGGTGGAGGCAGGAGTATCAGGACCATGAAGTGGTCTTCGGCTGTAGCAAGTTTTGAGGCCAGCCTGGACTATGTAAAGCCTTGTCTTGAAAAACAAAAACAGGGCTGGCGATACCCAAAGACAATTGCCACCAAACAACCTAAGTTTTGTCCCTTGGGGTCCACTTGATAGAAGGAGAGAACTAACTCCTGCAGGTTTTCCTCTCACTCCAAATACATCATGACACATGCATATACACAGTCAATGAATAAATAAAGTTATGTATTTTTAAGTCAGTTTCATGAACAATGGACTAAAAATGACTAAGAAACTATTTTAGATTAAAGGAAGCTATGGGACAAGACAGCCAGGTACAGTGTCCACAGCCCCTGGTTGAATTATTAGGCTGAATCAGAATATTTGAATATGAAATATGTTAAACACTATATCATTTATCAGAAGTAAGTTTTAGTAGAATTAATAAATTGTGAGCATCTGAAATAGCCTTGTTCTTAGTAGATATTGCTGAATTGTTAAAGATTGAAATGTCCTGTTGGTTGTAATCTTCTCCCAATTGGTCCAGCAAAAAGAAATACATGTAGAAAATCTAAACAAAGGGTACATAAATGTTCCCATAGTGTTGAAACTGTTCCATTTGAAAATTCTCAGAATACTGGGGCTGAAGAGATGGCTCAGCAGTTAAGAGTACTGGCTGCTCTTCCAGAGGACCAAAGTTCAGTTCTCAGCACCTACATGGCAGCTCACAGCTGTATATAGCTCCAATTCCAGACATCTTCATACAGACATGCATGCAATCAAAATACCAATGTATAGAATAAATTAAGTTATGAAGAAAAAAAGAAAATTCTCAGAATAAAAAGGAAAAGAAAAGAATTGCTAATTTAAGTAGCCACACTACGGTACTAAAAAGGATAAATTGGACAACTGGAGAGATGGCTGCTCTTCCAAAGGGCCTGAGTTCAATTCCCAGAACTCACATTGGGCAGCTCACAATCACCTGTAACTAGCTCCAGGGAATCCAACACCCTCTTCTGGCCTCCACAGGTACCAGCATAAACATGGTACAGATATACAAACATACATACATACATACATACATACATACATACATACATACAATTAAGTAGTTAAAAAGTAAAATGAAGAAAATTTTAAGTATCTAAAAGCAAGGATCATAATAGTCTTCATTTCATTGTCATCTCTAAGAAATTAAACTATCTGTGGTGATTTGAATAAGAAAATCCTCCACAGGTGCATATATTTAAACACTTGTTCCCCATGGGGTAGTGCCATTTGGGGATGTTTTGGAGGTGTGGCTTTGTTGGAGAAAGTATATATGGAGGCCAGCTTTGAGAGTTTAAAAGACTCCCAACATTTACTGTTGCTCTCTCAGCTTACTGCTTACAGTTCAAGATGTGAGGCTGGAAAGATGACTCAGAAGTTCAGAGCACATTCTATTCTTGGAGAGGACCTAAGTTCAGTTCAAGTATGCACATCAGGCCTTTCCTCTTCTCCTCAGACAACTCCAATTTACATGCACAAACCCACAACATAAACACATAATTGAAACTAAAATTAACAATATTTTAAAAAGAAGATGTGAGCTCTTAGCATCCAGTTCCTGCTGCCTGCCATGCCTGCTGTTCGCTGCATGCTTCCCTGCTATGATGGACTCTTTCCCTCTGGAACTATAAGTCAAATAATCCCTTCCTTCTGTAAATTGCCTTTGTCATGGTGTTCTGTCACAGCAATAGAAAATTAATACATATCTGCCTGGTTGTTGAAATGCATAGAATTCCAAAGCCATGTCTTGGTGTTGCAGAACATAGGTTTAGTGATGAATTTAACAAGTATTTTGTCTGCTTAAATGTTTTCATCATTCTAGTCCAGTGAATCCTCCTCTCCGCCAATCACTGCCATTCTAATTCTGATTTTATCCTGAGTGCTAAACTTTTTCGGTCATCATCCCTCCTCAATCTGGACCAACACTCCCAAGATCTTTTGCTGTTTTGTTTTTAAGGTTTATTTACCTGTTTTTTTGGAATATGTATGTGTGTGCCTGCATGAGTCTATGTGCACCTTGTGTTCAAGAGCCTTCAGAGGCCAGAAGAATGTGTCAGTTCCCGTTAGTACTGGAATTACAGTGATTACAAGCTACCATGTGTGTGCTAGAAACTAAGCCCCATCCTCTGCAAGAGCAGCCAGTGCTCTTAACCGTTGAATCATCTCTTTAGCCTCCATGTCCAAATGAGTGTCTGAGCCATCTTAAGTTAGGTTCTTGGAGCCCAGCCCAGCTATAGGTGTTGGGGAGAAAGGGTCTGCAGTGCACTTTATCAGCACCTGTAACAGTTCACTGCCTTCACTCATATTTGAATGTGCTGCTGTGATTTTTTTATTTGATCATTTTCAGTCTCCTTTGCCAGCACTTCCCAGTCTCTTCCTTGTGCTAGGGTAAGGCTATACCAAGATTCATTCACTCTCGCCCTCCTGAGAATAGACACACTTTTCATGTCAGTTAATATCAGGTAATTTCCTTATCCCTTAAGAAGTGAAGGAAAATAAAAATTAAAATAAGTGAAAGAAAACCTTGATTGTGATCTGTGCTCAATGATTATTGACTGGTGTTGAACTAATTAAATGTTTCTTTCCCAAACAGCTCTTCTGTTAAGATTAGTTGACTCGTCCATTTAGTGTTCGGTTAAGGAAATTGTTGGATTGGTTCCCTTGGCTACCTGTGCAGCTCTCCCCACTACTTTTCCAGCTTGTGTCTTCAAGAGGGAGCCTCAGAACTGATTTCTAAAACCAATTGTACTTGGTGTGATTATAAAGCAATGAGACTGATTGTCATATGTCGTTTGTGGGATCCGTCTCAGTTACTTTATAGCCATACCTGGTATCCTACACCACAGATCATGCCTGTTTATCAACATTGTAAAAGCACAAACTTAAGGTTTCTAAATGGAAATTTACACTGGTTTAGCATTATTTTATGATTTCTTTTTAACTTACTGACCAGAGGCAGGTATTAACTTAATAATGCTAACTTTAATTTTGCACTTTTGTTTTTGTTTATAGATTTTTTAAGCCAAAAAAAACTTATAAGCTGCTACTCTGATAAAATGACTAAAACCATTTTGAATACAATACTACATGAATATATATTCCATTTGGCTACATTTTTCTTGAAACTATTGTTACTGAGTTTCTGTTACATGTCATTTCAACTGCTAAACATAGCAAAACATAAAAACCCAAATAATTGTTTTTGTTTTTTTTTAATATTCGTTGAAGGAGCCTTCAAAAGGTCAAGTTTTGGGGTACTCTGCTTGCTTGTTTTTAGGGAGTATCTTATATTTGGATGCACAACCCTTCTTCATATTCACATGAGTGGTTATAATTTTCTCTTTCCCAAAATAAAATGGGAGGCCTAGCCTCCAATCTTTCTCCAGGTTCTTCAGAAAAGATAGATTATAAAAGTTGCATGTTGCCACTCTTAACTTTCCCTTAGAAAAGGACAGCTGCTGACAGTTGCATGTAGTAGAGAAGTTTCCCTGCCTCCTTAAAATAAAGTGGAAAGCTGCTCCCTATTAGAGGACAAAAGCAATAGTGATCCATGTTATCCTTGGCTGCTTGTTTTGATTTATTACTGGCCCTAGAAACCATATAGGAAAAGGACTTAGAAAAACAATTGAACCATCCTTGTGATTAATTTACATAATTTGTGTCTGTGGACAAACCTCTGTATAGCTACTAAAAGCTGAAGGCTTTGGGTTCCATTCTGGATACTAGTCCAGAAGTTTGAAACTTGGACCTGCCTAGAGGATTTGAGTGCATTGAGCATGGTTAGACACGGTGGGAGACTGAGATAGAATATTCAAGTTTGAGGCTAGCCTGGGCAACATGAGATGCTGTCTTCAAACTGGGTAGGGAAAATCATGTGTTTGAGATTCAGAAGGTCTCTGGAAGGACCTTTACTCCAGTTAGCTCTAGACAGAAGACCAAAGTTCTTTTCAAATATTATCAGTAAAAGATGTTGCCATTTGGGACTTTGTTAAGTCACTCTGTAGCCATGTATCATAAGACATATGTGCTTCCCTCTGTTCCCTGTACTAGTTCTACACACAGTTGTTGCTCAGCAAAGCATGTTAGAATGACTAGTACAAGAACCACTTATTTATACCATAAGTGATAGCACTTTTCTCAAGATCATTTGCTGTAGAAAGGATTTATACTGTAAACCCACCCTGATTAAGTCACAGATGGCTGGCTTCGTAATGTTTCTCAGTGCAGCTGCAAGGCTGTTCATGCATTGTTAAGACTACAGTTGTTACATGTCTTACCTGTTTTTTGTTTTGTTTTGTTTTCTGGAGTACTGCATATGCTCCTACTCCTGTCAGTGTGCACAGCTGCAGCCTCATGTCATCTGACCAGTGGAATCTGCAAACCTTTCTCACTAGCAGAAATTGTAGTAATTTCTCTAGGGTACATATATGTAAATTTATTTGATGTTTCTATGAATTTCAGATGTCGCTTGAGTCTGTGTATTTGTTTTACATTACAGGCACGGGAGATATTATTGCTGTCATGATAACAGAATTGAGGGGTAAAGATATTTTGAGTTATCTGGAGAAAAACATCTCTGTACAAATGACAATAGCTGTTGGAACTCGAATGCCGCCAAAGAACTTCAGCCGTGGCTCTCTAGTCTTCGTGTCAATATCCTTTATTGTTTTGATGATTATTTCTTCAGCGTGGCTCATATTCTACTTCATTCAGAAGATCAGGTACACAAATGCTCGCGACAGGAACCAGGTGAGCTAACCAGTACTCTAACCAGCCATAATCCATGAGAATCCTGTGATCATACAGCTTAAATACTTCTTTATATAATGTATTTCAGAAACAAAGCCAACAACAACAAAATAAATGTACTGTTGTCAGGGATGGTGGTGTACACCTCTAATCCCTGCACTTAGGAGTTTGAGGCCAGCTGGGCTACACAATGAGTTCCAGGCTAGTCTGAGCTAAACTCCATTTCAGTTTAAAAAGAAAGAAGAAGAAAGGAAAGAAAGAAAGAAAACATTGTTTTATATAACCACAGTATGATTATCGAAGTTAGTCATTTTTTGATATATTTCTTGTCGTTTCACACACACACACACACACACACACACACACACAGAGTTTCTCTGTGTAGCTGTAGAGCCTGTCCTAGAATTCACTCTGTAGACCAGGTTAACCTTGAACTCATAGAGATGCACCTGCCTCTGCCTCCCAAGTGCTGGGATTAAAGACATGTGCCACCACTACTCTGCTTGATACATTTCTTAACCTGTAGGCTTTCTCATATTCTCCAGCACTGCTC
Organism: Cricetulus griseus; assembly: GCF_003668045.3. Taxonomy (NCBI): domain Eukaryota; kingdom Metazoa; phylum Chordata; class Mammalia; order Rodentia; family Cricetidae; genus Cricetulus; species Cricetulus griseus. The sequence goes on from NC_048600.1 coordinate 64,524,188, forward strand.
AGATGTGTCCTTGATAGCAAAGATCATTACAGGCTGATTAGGTCAGAATGTGGGTGGCCTTCGGTTATGTTGTCTTTTTGCTCTATTTCCTGACACTGGCATCTCGGTGTTCTGTACTTGTCAGTGTGAAGTGTCTCATGGTTCCATCCAGGTTGTCTGCATTTTGTCAGCATTACCAGCTCTTTCTAAGTGTGAGGGTAATGGTAACCTTGGTCTGATTTGTCAGAAGCAGTAGAGATCTATTTCTCCGGTCATGGCATCTTGCCTAACTGTAGAAATAACACAGCACAGGTCCACTGCTGTTACTGAGTACACTGATGTCTTCAGAGCTGTCCTGTTTGGTTTGTGCTCCTGGATATGCTTGTGCTCTTCTATTCAGCTCCATCACATGTTGATTGATGAGCTTACCACAGTCAAGCTGTAAGGAAAATGTCATCTGTTGTCTCATAACCAGCGACTCCCCTAATCCTTCACCACTACTAACGTGTTCCCCATCTCTGGTGTTGTCATTTCAAGAATGTTGTATAGCCAGGTGGTAGTGGTGTGTGTACTTGGGAGGCAGAGACAGGTGGATCTCAGTAAGTTTGAGGCCAGCCTGGTCTACAAACAACTAGTTCCAGAACAGCCAGAGCTATGCAAAGAAACCCTGTCTTGAAAAATAAAACCAAAACCAAAAAAGAATGTTGTATATACTTTATTTGGAGAGCTAGGTTTCTTCATCTTCATTTGGCATAGTTCCCTAGAAGTCCTTACAAACTGAGTACATCAGTAACTCTTTTTTTATTGGTGAATAGTATTCCATAGTGTGGGTGTACTATAATTTACTTAGCCATCCACTCATTGAAGAATAGCTGAGTTATTTTGGTGGAGTAATAAAACAGCTATGAATATTCATGTACACCTTTTTGTCTGGCCATGAGTTTTCATTTCCCTGAAATAAAAATATAACTTCTGAACACAATGTAAGTAAATATTTGGGTTTTTTTTTTCTTGTTGGCTTTTCAAGACAGGATTTCTCTTGTGTAGCCTTGGCTGTCCTAAAACTCACTCTGTAGACCAGGCTGGCCTCAAAGTCACAAAAATCAGCCTGCCTGTGCCTTCCAAGTGCTGTAATTAAAGGAGTATGCCACTACAGCCTGATGAATAGTTTAGTATTTTTTTTAATGGCCTTTTCCAAATGGACTTCATCATTTTACATTCCTGCTGGCAATGTGTGCCTAGTCCAGTTCCTCCATGTCTGACAGAATTTGGTGTAATAACATTTCTTTTGTTATTGTAATGTGCATTTCTCCAGTGGTCATAATTGAGCATCTTGCGTGTGTGCATGTGTGATTGTTCTGTGTAATCACAGGCACATATATGTGAAAGCCAGAGGTAAGAATTGAGTATGCTGGGGTTATAGGTGTGTCCCACTGCACCCAGGTTTGTGGACGCTGAAATGCAGATGCAGGTTCTCATGCTTGCATAGCAGGCACTGTGCTGACAGCCCTCTCACCACCCTGATCATCTTTTCAGGTGCTTCAATGAAATGTCCACTTAAGTCTCTTGTCCATTTCTTCCTTAATTGTTTATCTTTTACTGTTGAGGATTCTCTTTAACTTTTTGAGATTTTATTTCTTTATGTTTTATATCTTTGCTAAGATGCATGTCTGTTCACCACATGCATACAGTGCTCCAGGAGGCCAGAGAAGATGTCAGATTCTCTGGGGCTGGAGTTACAGGCAGTTTCGAACCACTGTATGGGTGTTAGGAATCAAACTCAAGTGGTTAAGAGCACTGGCTGCTCTTCCAGAAAATTTGAGAGCCCCTTGCTGTTCAGTTTTTAGAATCTATATATGTAAATATGGTATTGCTTTGTCAGACATGTGCTTTGTAGATGCTTCCTAGTCTACAGTTTGTCTGCTCAACCACTTTGACAGTCTTGAAAAACAAATTGTTGGCGGTTTTCTAACTTTGATAAAAAAGTTTTAAGTTGTGTATGTTCCCTTGAAATTATACTTTTGGTTTCAATTGTAAAAAGCTCTTTGTCTCACAAAGATTTTTCTCCTTGCTTCTAAATGTTTAAAGTATTTATTACATTTTGGAGTTAAGTCTACAGTTTGTCTGAAGTTGTTTCTCTTCTAAATGCAAGTATTTTGTGCTATAAATCTCTCTCGGCACTCCCGAAGCTCTGCCTCACAGATTTTGACACATGCTTTCATTCAGTTCTATATTTTCCCGCCTTTGGCTGCCAAGTGCTGAAACGGCAGCTGTGCACCAGCATACCCAGCCTTGTCTATTTTTTCATTTGACACTTCTTTAACCTGGGTATTAAGAAGTGCTTAATTTCCAGTTGTTTAGAGAGTCTGCTGTGAAGTAGAGCTAGTGATGCCTATTTGCAGGCGTTATGATCAGAGAAAAACCGTTTTCAGTGCTTTTCTCATTCTTAGACTGGCTTGTGACCCCAGGTGTGATTAATCATGGTGCCACTGGGGGCATGTACTAGAGGTGTCAGATCAGTGTGCTCAGCTTGTTCCTGTGAGCAGCCAGGGTTGGGAGATCACCTTCCCACTGAGTGCAGGTAGTGCCAGGTTGGGGGAAAGAGTAAAGTTTTCTCTTTGGAATTTGACTAAAATAGAGGAGACAATGCTCTGGAGGTTTTCTGACATGAGTCCCTCTTTTCCATGTATTTTGGTTAGGACAATCAGGCTGATCCTGTAAACAGTTCTGACCGGAAAATTTATTTATACAGCACATTGTTGGGAGTCAGTGAGGTGGGCAGTAAGGGAGCCCAGAGAGCTCAGCAACCAGTGTCCATTCAAGGCCAAGGTGCTAGACAGCCCTTTCATTTTCCCTGGAATGATAATCAGTACTGGCTTTAAAAAAAAAAAAAAAAGATTGAAGATTTGGGTTTATTATTATTAAATAACATATGAATAATAAACAATTATTATTAAATGCCATATGGAACACTAAAAGTAGGATAATATAATCAGGAGTTCTTCTGGAAACATTTTAATCAGAAAACCAATGATAATATTAGAGCTGAATGGGACACATCCAAAGGCCTTTGAGACACTCACAGTTGTCCTAGGAGCCTGGTATTTGATGATCATGCATTAATTGGCACCCTCGGTGGGGCCTGTGTATGATGAAGGAGTAAAACCTTACCATCTGGCACTGGCCACAAAGGGCACTTGTTTCCTAGCATTTGTTGCGGCTCCTTTCAAAGCATCCCTCTGCAGACGACACTCTAGTGGAAAGTGATGTTCTGACCTTTTTTTCCTCCTTCCGTTTTCCCTAAGGTTGAGAAATGCTTAATGAAATTTTTATGTGGCTTAAAAAGCTTAGCTTATTAAAGTTTAATGTGAAGGTGGCAGCAGCTCAACTGGTTGGAACCTTAGGCTATTTAAAAAAGAAGAAGAGGAAGCCTGAACTATTAGCAAGAAAAAAACTGAGTTGAAAGGAAAACAGATTTTCCTCACAAAATTCTGTCTTGATACTGTTGTTTCTACACAGCATGCTACTCAGGAGGGCCACATATTCTAAGTAACTTGGCCAACATAGGATAGTAGTTACACTGCAGATCATTTTGCATGTCGTGTAAAAATCAAATGGTTCACCTTTCAGTTTACTGCTAAGTCTGTAGTGTATCTTCCTGAAAAACTGTCACAATACTTAAATATTGTATAGATACCAAGACAGTATGAAAATTTAGACCTGTTTATTGTGTGTATGTACACACATACACACATACACACACCCTACTACATGCATGTGGAAGTCAGAGAACAACTGTCAGGAGTTGGTTCTCTCCTCTACCATGGGTTCTAGGGATTGAACTCATCATCAGGCTTGTACAACAAGCACCCTTACCCACTAACTCACCAGCCTAACTTAGACCTTTGAATCATTCAGTGATAGTTATTTTATACCAAACAGTGGATGTCTGGTGCTTTTATATTGAAAGGGTTCATGAAGATTTTTTGAAAGATGTAAATTTTTAAAAAACAATTCCATGATTAATATTGTATTTTTGTATTAGACCATTAGTCATTGTGACAGAATAACTGATGCAAACAAGGGATGACAAATATTTTTGTCTCACAGCTTCAGAGGTTTAAGTCCATGGTCACCAGGTTCTATTGCCTCTAGGCCTGTGACAAAGAGGAAACATAGAGGAAGGGCATGGCAGGGGAAAGCTACTCACATCATGGCAACCAGGAAGCAAAGAGGAGAGCCAGGGCATGGACAAGTTACCCTTCAAGTCAGGTGTAGTGGTATATATGCTTAGAGATTGAAGAAGCAAATATTCAAGGTTATTTTTGTCTACATAGTGAGTTTGAGATCAGCCAGGGCTATGTGAGACCTTATCTCAAAAGAAGAGGGGAAAAGATACCCTTCAACTCTTAGTTGCCTGCTTCCTCCAATTAGCCCTGCCTTCTCCAGTCTCACCATCTCCAAATGATCTGTTCAGATTCCATTCCATCCATGGACTTCTTAAACAAATGATTAGGCCAAAGCCTTGATAACCTCATCCTCTGTAGAGATGTGTCCATCATAGGCACCCAGCAGTGTGTGGTGCTAATTTCCTAGACATCTCTCAATCCACTCAAGTTCTCAAGACTAAACAGCACTCTTTAATCCTAAAGCATTCAAATTTGATTCCTTTTTTTTTCTTTTCTTTTTTTTTTTTTTTTTTTTGGTTTTTCGAGACAGGGTTTTTCTGTGTAGCTTTGGAGGCTGTCCTGGCACTCGCTCTGGAGACCAGACTGGCCTTGAACTCACAGAGACCCGCCTGCCTGAGTGCTGGGATTAAAGGCGTGTGCCACCAACGCCTGTCAAATTTGATTCCAGAAGCAGTAAAATGAAATTGAAATTTTAATGTTGAAGAATAAGCCAGATAATAATTTTTTTCACAAGCTAATAGCCTCCTAAGTTTAAAATACCTTCTTGGGAAATTTTCTTTAAAAATTCATATAAAATATTTAAACTTGTAAATACTTTAATAATACTTCTTGGGGTGTGTGTGTGTGTGTGTGTGTGTGTGTGTGTGTGTGCGTTCTTGGTTTTGTAAATGCCTTGTGGCTACTGAAATAACCTTTTGTTGCCCTATTTTACCTTAGCTGGGTATCAAGCATGCTTGATATAGAAACATACTGAATTAAGGCTAGGCATGGTGGCACTCTCCTTTAATTCCAGCACTCCAGAGGCAGAGGTTCTTTGAGTCCGAGGCCAGCATGGTCTACAGAGCAAGTTTCAGGGCAGCCCTGGCTACACAGGGGGGAAACCCTGTCTTTAAAAAAGAAATTATATATATATTGAATTTCCCTGCATCAGGAAAGCTAATGCTTTGCTCTTATACAGTTAATCTTTGAAAATGACAGGTTTTGGGCTGGAGTGATGGCTCAGAGGTTAAGAGCAGTGGCTGTTCTTCCAGAGGTCCTGAGTTCAATTCCCAGCAACCACATGGTGGCTCAAAACCATCTGTTATGAGATCTGGTGCCCTCTTCTGGTGTGCAGATATACATGGAAGCAGAATGTTGTATATATAATAAATAAATAAATAAAATCTTTTTAAAAACACTTTTAAAAAAAGAGGTATTTATTTTAGAATTTTAAGAAAGTAGAGTGAATTTTGTTTTTTATGTTTCTTTGAGGTTTAACAATCTCTGAAGAGCTGGGAAAGGATATCATTTGAGCTGGGTCATTAGTATTTTGTTAATTGTTTTAGTTATTGCAGATACTCAGATACCTTTTCCATGTCTCCTTCTAATGATCTGTTTATGTAAATAACTAATAGTACTTTCCATAGAGAGAATTTGTACCTTCTAAATGTTATACAAGAGCTTACGATTTAATTTTTTTCTGCTTTTAAGATCAGGGTGTTTTGAAGACACTCACTATAAATCCTTATGATTTAGCAAAGAGCCTTCCTGGCATACTGCAAATAGAGAATGAGCTTCTGATCTCCTGAGAAGGCAGACAGGTGTCATCCAGGGACTGCCGGGTAGAATTCCTGTTTGGAGGCAATGATGTTGCTTTTGGTGAGTCATAGACACTTCACAGAGGAGGTAGTGAGGTTCAAACTGAATTTCATTTCAAAGAATGAAAAAGACTTCATCAGACATCTGAAGGGAAATATCAAGCAAGTGGATCATTTTCCACAGAAAAAAAGAAGAGTTGAATAGCGGAACATTAGGAAAGGAGGGTAAAAAAGAAAACAGGGCCTGTCCACTAGTGTTAGATGGGTAAATTGACTACAATGGAATTGAATCACAGGCTGAGGAGTTCCAGCTTTGTTCTCTAAGAAGTAAAGGATCGACCAAGGTTTTCTAAAGGTACAATAATGCTAAATTGTTCCCAGCCAAGGATGGTAGAAACTGGCTGTATTCTGGAGACAGAGACAGGAAGATCAGGAGTTCACAGTCAGCCTGAGCTACATGAGACCCTCTTTAAAAAAAGAAGAAAAAAAAAAACTTTCTCCTGATAGGAGAGCCTTAAAGGAGAAAATGAAGAGCAAAGGCAGAAAGTTAGTAAAGCAGATATATAAAGGTTGGGGAGCAGACAGTTTCCGAAAAAAATCAGACACAATGAATGAAAGATGAGGAAAGGATAGTCTGAATCAAGAGCAAATTAGATTCATAGCCCCTGGATTTCACCAGTGTTTCAAAGAGAAGACCCGACTATGTGCTGATATAAGCCTAATTTTACATCTATGGGAAAGCTCCAATGACTGGAAGTCCTAGAAGAGTAACCTGTCCTCAAAACACAGTGATCCTGGATGAATTCTTGTCAGATTACATACTGTGAGTTGTGTAAGGCTGGTCAGTGGGTTGTCACTTGCCACCAAACCTTACAGCCTGAGTTCAGTTCCCTGGTGGAAGAGAGGACTGATTTCCACAAGTTGTCCCTTGACTCCCACATGTATGCCATGATGAATGAGTGCATGCATGTATATGCACACACACATACTCACACAACAAATGAATAAATGTTTTAGGAAGTTAAATAGAATGGATTGTTTTCAGTTGTGCCCTTCCAATTTAAATCACTTGATACTTTGCATTCAAGTACAAAAGTGGCTCAGCAGTTAAAGAGTTTTTGTTGTACAAGCAAGAGGTCTGGAGCTTGTATGCTAGCACCCACATGAAAGCCAAGTGTGAGATCCTGTACCCTGGTAACCCAAACATGGCCAGATAGGCAGATCCTGAGTGTACAGCGGCCAGCGAGCCTAGCCAGAATGGTGAGGCCCAGGTCCAGAGAGGGACCTTTTCTCAAGGTGGAGAGTAAGAAGAAAGATGCTTAATGTCATTATCCTCTGACCTCCACACATACGTACATAGACAACCACATCTGCACACATGTATGTACCACACATAAATTACATAAACAATAAGAAAAATTAATAAAGTGATAAAATGAAATGTATATCATCTTTAAAATGATACTCAAGCTCTTTCATAGGTTAGATATATAATAAGACCATATTGAAATAATATTTCTTATTGTTCCATTTACCAAAGAAATCTAAAATCTGATGACATGCTTTCTTGGCAAGATTATAGAGATAGTGGTATAGGTTGATAATAGTTCTTGTGAGGAGGCAATTTATAACACCTAGTACAATTATATAAGTGATTATCCTTTGTCTTAACCTCTCATCAGACTAGTAGTAAGTCTAACCTGATGATAAATTTACAGATGATAAAAATGGTAGCAGCACTAGGTGTTGGTGGCTCACACCTTTAATCCCAGCACTTGGGAGACAAAGGCAGGCAATGTGAATTCCAGGCCAGCCTGATCTACAGAGCAAGTTTCAGGACAGCCAGGACTACACAGAGAAACCCTGTCTTGAAAAACAAACAACAGCAACAGTCAGTGGTAGCTGTTCTAGTCTGTTCCTTTAATGTTGTTTATGATAGCAAGACTTGAAGTAATCAAATGACCACCAATAGATACCTGGTTGCTAAAGTAGTGCTCTACACAGCCAATGCTGAGTGTTTGGAGTCATCTGTAGGGAGTGAAGGGAGTGCTGACAGTCTCTCTGCTTCTGTGAAGCAATCTCTAAGGTGTATTATTAAGCAAGATATGCAACTTGTAAGAGGAGGAGGGCTATGAAATTGCATTCATATATATGGATATATAAAGCATATTTATCTACAAGTATGTATTCTTAACAAATATATATATATGCTTATTTTCAAAATGAAGCAATATAAGTAAGGATAAAGCAGCAATTATTATTTGAGGAGGAAAGGAAATGGGATAAAAGAAGCTCAAAGTTAAATTTCCTGTACTTCATTTTATGGTTTCGAGTTTAGAATCACATGCTCTACATACTGTTTTAATTGCTAGAATAAATGGGATTCCAGCTATTCGTAGTCTTAACTACTCAGGAGGATGAGACAGGAGAGTTGCTTTGTGTCAGAGGTTTGAGACTGAGTCAGCCTAGGAAACACAAATGAATAAGTAAAAATTAAAAATAAGTGTAAACAACTATTGGAGATAGTGGCTCAAGTGCAATGAAAGGTTATTTTCAGAGACTCTGTATTAATATAGTATTTTTATTCATTCTTGGGGAATTTCATACCATTTATTCTGAACACATTCACTTCCTAATTCCTCCCAGATCCACCCACCAACTTCCAACTTCCTGTCCTCTTTAAACAACCCTGTAATCCAGTTTGTGCTAGATGTGGAGCCATCCATCAGAGCATGCTTGACCTACCAGGGACCACATCCTTATAAAACTGACTCTCCTCCCCCAGAAGCCATCAGCTTGTCAGTACCTCCTCAGCTAGGGGTAGGGGCTCATGAAATCTGCTTGTAGGCGGATTTTTTTGTCAGGACATAGGCTCCCAAATAATGACTTGGAGACTTATTGTTAATTATGAAAGCTCAGCTGATATCTTAGGTTTTTTTTCTAACTAGCTCTTATAACTTAAATTAACCCATTTCTATTAATTTAATTTCTGCCTCATGACTTTATTACCTTATCTCCATATTGCCCATCCTGCTTGCTCAGCATTTCCTGGTGTCTCCACCCTTCTCCTTCCCAGTGTCCTCTGTACCTGGAAAGCCTGTGTGGCTATTGGTCATTCAGCTTTTTAAAAAACCAATCAGAATGACACATCTTTACAATGTACAAAATGATTATTCTATAACATTTCCCCCTTTGTATCTAAATAAAAAGGAAAGGTTTTAACTCTAACATAGTAAAACGATATACAGTAAGAACAGTTATCAGGTATTGTCTAAATTAAAATGAAAGATACTAACTTTAGCAAATGAAACTATATTCAATAAGAATAATTATTAAGTAAGAATTACATTCATGGGCTGGAGAGATGGCTCAGAGGTTAAGAGCACTGACTGCTCTTCCAGAGGTCCTGAGTTTAATTCCCAGCAACCACATAGTTACTCACAACCATCTGTAATGAGATTTGGTGCCCTCTTCAGGCATGCAGGCATACATGCTGGTAGAATACTGAATACATAATAAATAAATAAATAAATAAATAAATAAATAAATAAATAAATAAGAATTACATTCATAATGTCCAGTCCATTTATATTTGGCATATTTGGAGAAAATACTCTTTTAGTCTTATCTTAATGAATTTAAAGTTTTATATCTAAAACATTTTATTATGACTTGTATTATTTTAAAACTATCTTTTTAGACCTCAAACATTTTTTAGATAAACAACGTAAGCTTTTATGTCTCTCAACCTTATAAACTTTACATCTCTTATGTATGCTTTTTTTTTCTGAATTGGGTAACAAGGAAAACTGGAAAACTGTAACTATCTAGTCTTAGATCTCCATCAAAGACCTAAGAAGGATAAGATATTACTTGAGTAAACAGGAAGTACAGAGCAAACAACTTCCAAAACTATAGAAATGACAGAAACAGTTAGGTGCCTGAACAGTCACCCACATTTCCTCTGTAACATTGGAGTATACATCTTTGACCTACAGGCCTAGAATATCTGACAGATTTTTTTTTATGAAACAGGAACTTTTTGAAGGACTGTCCTACCTTTGTCTTGGCAAAGAAAGCCAGTCGCTTTCTTTTGTGTCCTGCTTGTCCAGTTTAGACAGCATACTGTCAGCAGGTGAGGCAAGGGCAGTTTCTTGCCCAGTGGCTAGCTTTTTCCACAAAGAAAGCAAACTCCATATGGAGTTTCTTCAGTATCCATCCTTCTTTTTTGAAGTAAATTTGTGTTGCTAGGAGCAGATATGTCTCACTCTGATGAAAAGACTATGTTATTAAAACATTTTAAATGCCATATTCTGTAGGTCTTTGAAGTGTTTGAAGGTCACCTATCCACCTAAAATATATCTTTGTATGACCTTGAAAACGTAACCTAACATGACTTTAAGTATGATTGATTGATAACCTGTATTTATTATCCTAAATAGCTTCCAAAAACTAAAACTTTATATTTTTACCTTAAACAAGAATAGAACCATATATACAGTATAATAAAAATAACCTTAAATTTGCATCAATATACAAAAGTCCATACCAATGTAAAATATTTTGATAAGTGGTTGTTCAAAAGTAGACTAACAATACACCCTTTTATCCCATCATTTCTATACTATACTCCCCCTTTTTTCTCTTCAGAAAGAGATCCTTGAATCTAATATCCTTTGTTCAGTTTTGTTTCTGACCATGACCAATAACAATTTGTAACCAACCCTCCTCAACAAGAACAAACATCCATAACCCACTTACCAAAAATGACCAAAAAACACCCACCCCATCTCTTGGTAATGTGGGTGTTATGTTCTCTAGATTGCTTCCTGTTGTCTGGGGGCACTGGCATCTTTGGGGGACCCTGAGAAAATTAGGATAATGGTCAGCTCCTGGCTAGAATAGTCTGTGAGTCTAGACCATATCAGCCAGCAACCTTGAAGCTGTTCTGGATGCAGAACATTGAGGAAATTGCAACAAGCACTCTGAGAGACTGGATCACCTGAGCCACTTGTTTTCATTGGTGTCTGGTCCCCTTGTTCTGAAAACACACAAACTTTCAAAGGTAACATACATATCTGCATTAACACAAATATAGACCGTGTTGTACACAATCCAGCCAAAGACTTTTTTTGTTATTGTTTTATGTTTGAGCAAGTAAAATATATGCCATCTGTCTTGTAGTTTTTCTAGGTCTATTCCTTCATGTCTGTAGCCAGGATTTCTCAGGGGTCCTCCCCTGATCAAATCTGATGTCTATAAACCCTGAATGAATTTACAGCCTTTTGTTTTCCCGTGGACACAAAAACATAACCTCTTTCTCAACATAACATATTTTTTTACTTCCATTTTGAAATTAAGACATTTTAAAAATATATAGATGGACTGGGCAGTGGCAGCACACGACTTTAGTCCCAGCACTTGGGACTTGAGGCCAGCCTGGTCTGTAAGCGCTAGTTCAGGACAGGCTCCAAAGAAACCCTGTCTCAAAAAAATAGAGAGAGAGATTGATTGGTTTAATTTAGTAGTTTTTATAACCCAGTGTCTCTCAGCAGCTATTGTTTGCTCATCAGCAATCAAAAATTTAAAGTCTACAACACCTTACAGGATCCAGACTCCCTGTGTATTTCCCATCTCTATGGGACTTATTCTTTTTTTATTATTTATAAACAATTTACTTTTTTCTATTTTTTTCTTTCTTAAGCCTGTGCATATTTTTAAACACACTGTAACATGCTTAGATGTTTTTTCCTATCTGGATCTGTCTTTATTAAACACTTGCAGCATTCTCAGATCAAGTGAGACAAATCTTAAACTGCTGTGTCGGCTGCCCGGTGTGGCTTAACTTGGCAGCTGGCTCCAGCCCACAATCAGTCTCTGTATGTTGAGCCTACCAGAGAGACCTCAGTAAACAGGAAGCCATGCCAGAAACCCAACTTTGACTCTTGTGTTTTGAACTTTTTTTTTTTTTTAGCTTTCTCAGGCCTTATGTGGATATACATGGCCCCATGTTGAGCACCATATGTAGGCAGATTTTCTTTGGGACCATCAGCTCCCCAACAATGACATTGATATTTATTAATTATGAAAACTCAGCTGATAGCTTATGCTTGTTTCTAACTAGCTCTTACAACTTAACCCATTTCTATTAACTTACTTTCTGCCTTGTGGCTTTATTGCCTCATCTCTGTATTGCCCATCCTGTTGTCTCAGCATCTCCTGGCATCTCCACCTTTCTTCTCAGCATCCACTGTTCCTAGAAATCCTGCCTAGCTATTGGCCATTCAGCTTTTTATTAAACCAAATCAGAGTGACACATCTTCACAATATACAAAAAAAATTATTCCACAATACATGCTAGAATGTTGACTGGCTTGATCTTGTACCAACAACCAGAGCTCCTGTGAATTCATGACGTTTAGTCCTGTCCTGTCAAGGAGATACTGTTTCACTTCAAAGAACTTCTTTAAAGAATTATTTTTTTTACTTTATGTATGGCAGTGTTTGTATATGTGTCTGTATGTGTGTGTGGTGCCCTCAGAAGTCCAAAGAAGACAAGGACATTAGATACCCTGAAACCAGGGTTACTGATGACTCTGAACTTCTGTGTTAGTACTGGGTACTAAATGGATCTTCTGAAGAACAACAAGTACTCTCAACTGCTAAGCCATCTCTCCATCTCCAAAGGAACTTCTTTTAGTAGTACATTTCTTTTGAAGTATAATTTAGGATCTGTTTTAAAGTCTAAGCTGCAGTCAGTACTCTGTTAGCAGTATTAGGATAAAAACACAATCAATGAAATTAAAAATCAGGATTTTAAGCTAGGTGGTACATGCCCTTAATCTCAGCTCTCAGGAGGCAGAGGCAGGCAGATCTCTGAGTTTGAGGTCAGTCTAGTCTACAGAGTAAGTTCCAGGACAGCCAGAGCTACACAGAGAAACCCTGTCTTGAAAAAAGAAAAGGATTGAGGTTCTTACACTTTCTGATTTGTTTGTTTGTTTGGTTGGTTTGGTTTTTCAAGACATGGTTTCTCTGTGTAACTCTGGCTTTCCTAGAACTCACTCTGTAGACCTGGCTGGCCTCGAACTCACAGATATCTGCCTTTTTCTATGTCCCCCTGACCCAGTATTGGTAATAAAGGTGTGTGCCACCGCCATCTGCTTTCTGATTTGAAACTTACTGCCAAACTAAGTCAATGTGATGCTGATATAAAATACAAAGAGTATATTAATGTGGTGCTGGCATAATATATAGAGAATATGAACTCATGGAAATTGGTCAAATGACTTCCAGCATGAGTGCCAAGAGTGTTTGGTCCTCAGCAGTGATGCTGGAGAAATCTGAGGACCACAAACAAAAGGATGAAGTTATGCCCTTAACTGTGTATGAAAATTAACTCAAAATGAACCAAAGTCCTGAACATAACAGTCATAAAGTTTTAACACCAAGAGAGCAGGATTTGGTGTTGATTTCTTGGATATAACCAAAAACATGGGTGACAAAAGTAAAATTGATAATCCTAGAAGGTATCAAAAGCAAGGATAGTGCTCGCTTCGGCAGCACATATACTAAAATTGGAACAATACAGAGAAGATTAGCATGGCCCCTGTGCAAGGGTGACATACAAATTCATGAAGCATTCCATATTTTTAAAGAAACATGTCAGCAGGGCCTACAGTGGCTCCATGTGTGCCAAGTGTGTCCGTGACAGGATCAAGCAGGCTTTGCTTATTGAGGAGCAGAAAATTGTTGTGAAAGTGTTGAAGGCATAAGCACAGAGTCAGAAAGTGAAATGAATCTGCAGCTTTTTAAATAAAAAAAAAAAGCAAGGATATAACCAATGGGCTAGAAAGGCATCCATGAGCCAAACGGTGGTGGCGCACGCCTTTGATCCCAGCACTCAGGAGGCAGAGGCAGGCAGATCTCTGTGAGTTCGAGACCAGTCTGGTCTACAAGAGATAGTTCCAGGACAGCCTCCAAAGCCACACAGAAACCCTCCCTCAAAAAAAGAAAGGAAGGAAGGAAGGAAGGAAGGAAGGAAGGAAGGAAGGAAAGAAAGGAAGAAAGGAGGGAAGGAAGGAAGAAAAAGAAAAGCATTCACAAAATGTAATGAAATTGTAACTCATAGATTTTATAAAGGATTAAAACACATACTATATATAAAGAACTCCTACATTTCGATAACAAAAAAAAATTGTTTGAAAAAAATAGCCAAAAGACATGACTACAAGCTTCTCCAAAGAGAACATACAATGGCCAATAGGCAGATTTTTAAAACACTCAGCCATCTAATTAATTAGGGAGATATTAATGAAAGCCTATCAGGATGGTGTGTGTGTGTGTGTGTGTGTGTGTGTGTTTTATAAAAACAGAAAATAACAACTACTGGTGTGGATACAAATAATGTAATTGTGGAGCATTGCCAATAGATAAGTAAATAAATTAATGTGTCTGATATGGAAATGCATATGATAATATCTAAAAGTGATAGACATTAATAGGAACTTAGTATATTTATAGCAGCATAGTTCATATTAGCCAAAAAGTAGAGGCAGCTCAAGAGTTTATCTGCACATGAATAGTTGAATAAAATGTGATATGAACCAGGCATGATGGCACATGCCTATAAATCCAGCACCTGCTAAGCTTAGACAGAGATGGTCAAATGTGATACCATTATGGGGTACGTAGCAATAGTCTTTGCCAAGAAAATTGATATATACATATAGTAGAATGTCATTCAGCTTCAGAAAGGAAGGGAATTCTGAGGCATGCTACACCACAGCAGTGAACCTTGAAAAATATACTGCTCAAAACTGTGTGATTCCCTTCTCCACTGCTGTGCCAACTTGTACAGCCACTTTGGAAATTAGTATGGTGACTCCTCAAGAAAATGGGAATCAGTCTACCACAAGATCCAGCAATTCCACTCCTAGGCATATACCCAAAAGGAGCACATTCTTACAACAAGGACATCTGTTCAACGATGTTCATAGCAGCACTATTTGTAATAGCCAGAAACTGAAAGCAGCCTAGAAGCCCCTCAACCATAGAATGGATAGAGAAAATGTGATACATTTACACAATGGAGTACTACTCAGCAGAAAAAAACAGCGAAATCTTGAAATTTTCGAGAAAATGAGTGGAACCGAAAGAAACCATTCTGAACGAGGTAACACAATCACAAAAAGACAAACATGGTATGTACTCACTCATATGTGGATTTTAGACATAGAGTAAAGAATTACCAGCCTACAATCCACACTGCCAGAGAAACTAGTAAACAAGGAGGGCCTTAAAGAGACAAACATTGTCCCCTGGAGAAGGGGAAAGGGTCATGATCCCCTGAGCAAATTGAGAGCATGGAAAGAGCAGGGAGGGAGCTACGAGAATGAGAAGGGAAGAAGAGGAAGGATGCAGAGGTCATGAGGGAGCAGATAGTTGAGTCAGGTGTAGATTAGAAGAAAGGGTATGTGATAGGTAGGGTTTTAGTTGGGGGGAGGGTGGTAGGGGAGGACGGGAGGGAGAAGGAAACTGGGATTGTCATGTAATTCAATCTTGTTTCTAATTCAAATAAAAAATGATAAAAAAAACTGTGATTCCTCTTCTATAAGCTACCTAGAATATCAAAATAATAATATTAATTGCCAAGAGCTGTATGAGTGAGTTTGGATACACTGCCACAAATACACTTAATTCACTGAGTCACATACTTAAAACTGGTTAAAATGGTAAATTTCATGCTACATACATGTTTACCAAAAGTTTTAATTCTTAAAAATTCTGAAATGGGCAGTGGTGGTACACAACTTTAATCCTAGCACTTGGGAGTTAGAGGCAGGTGGATCTCTGTGAGTTCAAGGCAAGCCTGGTCCACAGGACAGCCAAGGCTACACACAGAGAAACCTGCCTCAAAAAAGAAAAAAAACTGAAATATGGTTGTAGTGTATTATTGGATTTATAAAATTTGTATAAGCATAAGGAGTGGTAAAATAGCACAAAACACAAGAGGAAGAAATAACGGTGTACTGGCAGCATGGTGGATCACTCCCAGGATCTCAGGAACCAGGAGGCTGAAACCAAATGATTGCATGAAATTTAGGCCAGGTTGGTCTACTTGTAAGTTTTAGGCCAGCCAGCCTAGAATATAGAGTGAGACCTTGTCTCAAAATAGGTTGCAGGGAGACAGAGAACTATATATATATTCTTATACAGTGGTGTAACTGTGGTTAAAGATATATGCATTAACCCTAAAGCAGCCACTAAAATAATATAATAGAGAGTTACATAACTGAGTTTATCAAAATGGCTCAGCTCATAAAGGAACTTGCTATCCAAGTCTGATGACCTGAGTTCAGTCCCAGAACCCACATAATCAGAAGATAGATCCGACTCTTGGGCATTGTTGTCATACCTTCACAGAAGTTCACATATACATATGCAAATTAATTCATGTAAAAATTGTAAGAGTTCTAATTGTACCCAACAGAGGGACTGACTAGGACACATGGAGTAGGAAACAAGCTCCAGGTGAAGCGATTTACAGATAAAAGATCTAATAACCCTGGGATCTGAAATACTTGGTGTAAATGTAGAGATTAAGATAATGGATTTAGGGGGCAGGGAAGGGAGAGGGAACTGGGATTGATATGTAAAACAATCTTGTTTCTAATTTAAATTAAAAATGGAGAAAAAATAAAATAAAATCTGACTTTCCAAAAATATAAAGAAAAAAAGATAATGGATTTTAAAAAAAGACCCATCTATGTACTACCTCCAAAACTGCTCAGCCAGGCAGTAGTGGTACACACCTTTAATCCCAGCACTCAGAAGACAGAGGCAGACAGATAGCAGATAGATCACTGTGAATTCGAGGCCAGCCTGGTCTACAGAGCAAGTTCTAGGACAGCTAGGGCTATTACAGAGAGAAACCCTGTCTTGAAAAACCAAATATGTGTGTGTGTGTGTGTGTGTATATGTATGTATGTACGTACTTATGTATACATATATATAGTATACATATAACATATAAATGCATGGGATTAAGGAGGTATTTCAGGAGCATGGTACTTGTATAAATAAGTGTTCAAATATAAATAGGTTAAAAAACTGGAACATGCATACCTTAGTAACACAAATTAAAATAAACTTTTAAGTGGTTACATTAATGCAAGAGTAAATTTCAGAGTACAGCTGTCTCTGGGGATTTAAGTTATTCTTTTTTTTTGGTTTTTTTTCAAGAAAGGTTTTCTTTGTGTAGCTTTGGAGCCTATTTAAGTTATTCTTAATAAAGCAGTCACTAAACAAGAAGACATTACAGTCTTAAATGCCTAGTAACAAAGCTTTATGAACAGAGGTGAGAACTGGCCTGCCTTCTCAGTCACTAAAAGATGGACAGCCTAGGAGCAGCTAGTGTAGAAAAGACTTAAATGGCCAGCTGATGTAGCCTGGTGAACACTGGTAGAGAACTTCATCCAACAAAAGCAAAATATACATTGTACTGACGTGCATTCTAGGCCATAGAACAACTGAGTCAAGTTTACACAAAATATAATATGTCCACCAACCACTTGAAATTAAATAAATCAATAGCAAAAAAAATCTCAAGAGCCCCCAAATATGTGAATATTAACCTATGGTCTTAGGAAATCAAAAGAGAAAATGTAAACCATTTGAACATAACAGTCCATCAAAATTTGAATAATGTCTCTAAAGCAGTGCATGAAAGTAAACTGTGAGCTCTAGCCACGGGGTTTCTACATGTTTTTAAATGAGTATCACATATACCTTTTAAATGTATGCAGTTTAAGCCCATTGTATCTCTTTAAGGCTGGGGTTTTTTTGTTGTTTGTTTGTTTGTTTGTTTGTTTTCAAGTATTATAGATGGGATTCAGATTAAAGAGACTTGAAAAACATAGCATATTTAGACTTTATATCCTGGTTCATACAAGCCAGCTACCAAATGACATTCTGGGACCTCAGTGATTAAGAGCATTTATTAAGTAAAACAGTACCATCAAACAAAAGCCCCTGTCAGAGATGGAAAATGAAGACTGGATGAAGTGACAAGTTGATATCCTTAAAATACAGGGGGATTGTTAGATGAAATTACAAGCAAGATATTGATAGTTAAAGCTGGGTGATAGATACAAAGATGTTCAGTAAATTATTTTATTTTGATTTTTAATTTTCCCCTAATACTCTCCTGTTTTTCTTTTCTTTTGAAATCCTTACAACACAGTGTGAGGTCTCCCTTGTTTTTTTACCCTCCCCACTGCTTCAGCTTTTTTATCTGCCTCTGCTCAGTTAAAAATCTAATTGTATTTAGAGTGGCTGCCTGAGACAATCTCAGTTTGTGTCTGTTATCCAGTGTGAACTCATACTCATGCAACATTCTGATTCTTTTGTCCAGAATCCCATCCTGTCCCTGGCTCCTTATTAGGTCCTCCTTGCTTAGTTTCCCAAGTCTTAGCTCTGGCATCACTTCCTCAAAGCCTTCACTGGCATTCTTCCCTATTCCTAACCTGTCACTCATCAACACATGAAATGCATTCCTTGGTCATTTCCTAAGTTCAGATGGATCCTTAAGGCTACAGACTCACTCTCATGTCATCTTTGTTTTGTTGGTGTCCAGCATTGCTATTTGTGACTGGTGATGTTGGAGAAGTACAATTTTAGAAATTACCTGAGTTAAAACTAGACAAGCAAACACCCTTTTCTAAGATCACAGAGAATAGTGTGAGCTGAACCAGAAGTAGACATGTCAGTATGTCTATTCTCCGTGCTGCAGTAAGAACTTAGTGGGGGCTTTTGTGGTTTCTTTTGCTAAGACAGTTCATTGGTAGAGCACACTGGAAAGGCTTTCGGGGCAAGAGTGGCTGTCAGTGCTAGAGGATGTAACAACACTGATAGCGTGGCATCACACAGTGCACAGAAACAGAAGTGACTGGATCACGTATGAAGAAGAATCTATGGTATAGCTGCCAGCTTTTTTAATTTGTATTGCTTTTCCAGAATCCACTTATCTAATATGACAGAAGTGGTCTAGGATAATAGAGACATTATATCACTAATTATTTAAAATAAAGATCATATGTTCACTTCAGCATCAGGTACTAAAATGAGGACCATTATTTATAGATCTTCCACTTAATGTCTTTTTATTTTTCTGTTTTCTTAGCGTCGTCTTGGAGATGCAGCCAAGAAGGCCATCAGTAAATTGACAACTAGAACAGTGAAAAAGGGTGATAAGGTATAGTAATGAAATTACTTTGGTCTTTGAAATCTCGCCCATGCTTTGTCTGTCTGGAAAGCCTTCAGCTAGTCTTTCAGCTTTCCTGAACTTCAGGTACTCTTGCTATTAGCAGCGTCAGTGACTACTCACAGTTAACACTGACTGTTTCTCTGTAGTTTTCTGCTATTACAGCCAAGCACACATATTCCAGAAGTTCTGAGACAGTTTGCACATAGAATAGCCAAGAGAAGTACATTATCTTCTATTTCTTAGGACTGCTGCATCTGTTTTGGGTTTTGTTTCTTCTTAGTTAAGACCTGCCTAAAAACCTTCATTTCTAGGGAATTTCAGTTAACAAGGGCTTTACAACAGGCTGACACTTGTAAAAAGAACAGTTTGTCAGTGTTGGGCCTAAAGGGGACCAAGTCAAAAAGACAGCAACAAATAGCAGAGCTGAAACCGTTTTCACAATTCCTCAGTCAGCGCTCAAGTGCCAAATGGCATCTTAGTGTTAATTTCTATACTCAGTATATTCAGACTTAGCAAGTTTGAATTATTATTAAAAAATAAAAAGAAATCTCAAAAGGCAAAAAAAAAAAGACAAGACAATCTGGCACCCAACACCCTTTCAGAGAACTCTG
This sequence comes from Cricetulus griseus, assembly GCF_003668045.3. Taxonomy (NCBI): domain Eukaryota; kingdom Metazoa; phylum Chordata; class Mammalia; order Rodentia; family Cricetidae; genus Cricetulus; species Cricetulus griseus. The sequence goes on from NC_048600.1 coordinate 64,544,028, forward strand.
AAAGGAAGATTTTGTATGTGACTTGTCTATTTTCTGTGTTTTGCCACATTCTTTCTTTCACCATTTTTACTCCTGTGCCTGGGAATACTGGAACTGGTTGCCTTCAGCACAGCTGCAGAGGTAGACACATTCTCACTGAGTATCACTGCACACTAAGGAAAGGGCACTTGCAGAAAACAGACTGCATCAGGACAGTTGCACTTAACCCTAGACCAGTTCCTGGTACAAATGCTTTCTTAGCTTGTCCAACTACTATTAATTAAAAAATCCCTGGATTTGGTACAACCTCCCTATCCTCTTCTACCCCTCCCCAGTACTAAATAATCTTTCCTATAATTATGAAAGCTAGCACACTTTTTGTATCCCTTGGACCTGCCAACCATGTGGCAATGGCTTAGGCTATTGGCATACTTCATTTTAAGACAACTCTAGGGGAACCCTTCTCAGCCTAGAGGATGAAGGAAGTCAATTAACCTGGTGACCAAACAAGTGATTGGTCTTTCCTGATTCTTGATAAATACTCAGTATTGAGTTAAACTGGTAACTCTCCAAGTCTGATCAGAGTGCAGTTTTCATACTTGAGTTAGGACTATAGCATAGGAGTCTACTGGGTACTCCCCATCATATGTAGCTGTGTTTTAGGAATTGATTGGCTGCATGAGCCTCTTGATGAGGATCTTAATATTTTAGATTGTAATAGTGAAACCTGTTGAGCCTAGGTTACAGTAATAGAGGAATTAGGGTAGACACATAATAATCCAAGGTGATCTGCTGTGAATTGTGGAAAAATAGAGCTCTGGCTTATTCTAAGACATATCATAAATAGAATTAGTATGGATTGTGTGACTGGTTCATACATAATTTGGGTCAACCTACTTAAGCAAATGAAAAGTTACTATTTTAGTTCCTTTCCCATTGTAGCCATCTGCTTACCATAGCATTGTTCCGAGCTGAGTTGTAGCTCTTGTGTGCACACACTCAGCTCCTATGCTTTTTGTTTCAGGAAACAGACCCAGACTTCGATCACTGTGCAGTCTGCATAGAGAGCTATAAGCAGAATGATGTTGTTCGGATTCTCCCTTGCAAGTATGTCAGATTTCTTTGTTTGAAAGGAATGGTATTGATGTTTATAGGTCTCCCTTCAAGAGTAGGTATCTACTTGCTCCTCAGAGCCACCTGACCATAGCTCTCCAAGGCCTGAATGCTGATAATGGGAGATCATGGGCAACTCTGACTAGTGTCCCTCCCAATAATTGTTTGCATATGTCTATAAGAAACACAAGGGGCTGGAGAGATGGCTCAGGGGTTAAGAGCACCAGCGGTTCTTCCTGAGGTTCTGAGTTCAATTCCCAGCAACCACATGGTGGCTCACAACCATCTGTAATGTGATCTGGTGCCCTCTTCTGGCACGCACTGTATACATGGTAAATAAATAAATAAATCTTAAAAAAAAAAAAAGAAACAAACAAACAAACACAAGACAGCCTGGCGTTGGTGGCGCACGCCTTTAATCACAGCACTCGGGAGGCAGAGGCAGGCGGATCTCTGTGAGTTCGAGGCCAGCCTGGTCTCCGGAGTGAGTGCCAGGATATGTTCTAAAGCTACACAGAGAAACCCTGTCTTGAAAAACCAAAAAAAGAAAAAAGAAAAAAAAAAGAAACACATGACAAACTGGGCATGGTGGCCCAAGCCTTTACTCTTAGCACTTGGGAGGCAGAGAGAGGCAGGTGGATCTCTTAGTTCAAGGCCAGCTTGATCTACAAAGGGAGTTCCAGGACAGCCAGGGATATACAGAGAAACCCTGTTTAAAAAAAAAGAAAGAAAAAAGAAACAACAAACACAAGACAACATCTAGGCACATCATAACCTAAAAATTTGTATTTAGTGATCCTCCTGGGCTAGATAGAGCACCTGTCTTAACATGTCCCGGGTTGTGGGTTTTATCCCTAGTACAGACAAATAAGACAAAATAAAACACTTTTTATTTCTTTCCATCTTAAATTAGTGTTCATTACAAAGCCCTCACATGACTCCTCCACCTTGCCTACCTGGCTCTAGATTCCACTATGCTAAGAACCTGAGTTATGCAGAATGGGGCACTGCTGTTTGCTTTGTAGCTGCTCTGAGACAGTATACTACTCTGCAGAGGGTACATTTCTGTCTTCTCTGATCCTGCCAATAACCCAAAGGGCCATTTCTCTTATTATACTGGCTAGTTTTTCATTCGGTGGCAAAGTATCTGACACAGCTATTGAAGAAGAGGGTTATTTTGCAGAGTCTTGGAAGTTCTCTGTGTAACATCCAGTGGGCCCTGTTAGGTTAGCCTCTGGTAATCGTGATAACATCATACATAGTGGGAGTCCATGTAGAAGCAAGAGAACATGCCAGCTATACTTGCTGCTTTTGTAATAACCTCACGAGAACCACCAGTAGCCTTAGGACCTCCACTAGGTCCCATTCTCCGGTTCTGCCAATGACCAAAGTTTTCACCACAGTGTACTCTGGGAGGGACACTCAGACTACACTCAAACCATAGCACTCTTGTCAGTGAAGGATAGTGAAGCCAGCTGTAGATTCCAGGTTTACACAGTTCAAATATGGCAGAGCCAGTAAAGGGGTCTGACTTCAATAATTCTTTATATAAGATCTCTAGCTAGTGCCCTCTCTCTTTCCCTCCCTCCCTGTCTCTCTTCCTCCTCTCTATCCTTGCCTCTCTTCTGAGGTATATCCCCAACATTCTTTTTATTTTGAGACAGGATCTCATTTAGTTGCCTATTCTTACTGTGAACTCACTCTGTAGCCCAGACTGACCTTGAACTTGCCAAACTTAAGTTTCAACTTCCCAAGTAGCTGAGATTATACAGGCCTACACCACCAGGCTGGGCTATGCAAATTTTCTTTATGAACATGTTTGTTACTATACTATGGCTCTATGCCAAGCTAGGGAACATGAAACACCAAGATATCCTGTTCTATGTATAAAATGCAAAATTACCTACTAAGAAACCTAAAACCAAAGATTTCTACTTTCTTCTGCCATCTCTTGAAAAGATGCTCACAAGACCATGCCTTGTAAACTTGTGACGGAATAAAATATTTGTAGATAGTTGTATCTTCATGAGGCTACCAGTACTATTTTACTTACTCAGGAAGTAACATTTTGTGCCTAGGAAATATACACAAAATACATTACTTTTTTGTTTTTGTTTTGTTTTTTAATCTTGGATTTCCAGAAAAATGCTGTATACAGAAATAGAAATCCAAGATTCTGGAGTAAGCATTCCAGTTCTAGGTTACATAAAGGAAGATCTTACCAAACACAATGTAAGCAGCCCTGTAGAAAATTAGGTACTGACCATTTTTCTTCTTCCAGTTATTTAAACTCTAAATGTGTGAGTGAGGCTGAAGAAAGTACATTTACGAAGCAGGTCAAGAGAAGGATTGATGGGGTGCATTAGAAAGCAGAGCCAGTAAGTGCCTGCTTTGTCCAAGAAGAAGCTGAGAGTTAAATTTCTTGTCTTCCTATCCCTATCCAGGAACCCCTAGACCCAGCTGGTACCTCAAGCAGAAAGGGGGGAAAAAGTTATTCACTGTTATTATTAAAATGAAAGTGTCTTCCTCAAGGGAGTTTGATCCTAATATAGAGGACTTTGGGCTGCTTGCTCTCATTCTTGCCATCCCTAAAGCCTTGACTTTTCCGGGTTCATTCTGAGTGCGCCCGTTCTCTCTCTCTCTCTCTCTCTCTCTCTCTCTCTCTCTCTCTCTCTCTCTCTCTCTCTCTCTCTCTCTCTAGCTCCAGTGTAACTCAGAGCTTTCTCAACCCGACTGTCAGATCAATGAGTGATTTTATAAAGACTCTAAGTAGTCTTTATACATCCTTATTTTAGTAAGCCTCTCAGTGATTCTGATACCACAGGGTCACACTCTCTCTCCACTGAGGTCCACGGCCTTGTGGGACCTTAGCTTTCTGCAGCTGAAACAAAACGGCCTTTGTGTTTGTGAGCTGCTTTTGAAGAGTACAAATGTTGTGACACTTCAGGGAATAATTTCTTTGCACTCCAGTTGCAGCACTGTCTCCCTCACTGTCTTATCCTTACTTTATGCAAGATGTGCTGTGCTGGCTGTGTCCGTTCTCCATGTTGCTTCAAAGTCAGCTGCTCTCTTCAGTCTCAGCAAGTTGATCCTTTCTCTAAATTACAGTGTTCAGCCTTCTCAGAGCATGTTGTCCCCTCACCTTAACAACGCTACCATCCTCAGGTGCAGTAAAAATTAACTTTTTCCCATTGAGCAACCTTTTGTGACAACCTTTGACCTATACATGGTTTCTCAGCCTTGGCACTGCCAACATTTCAATTAGATGAGTCTTTATTTGAAGGAGAAAGTGAGGGAAACTGTCCTGTACATCACAGAACATTTAGTATTGTCCTTAGCCTCTGTCTACTACTTCCCAAAAGTACCTATGCCACACTGTTTTGACAACCCAGAATGTCTCCAGATGAGAGTCACTGACCTAGAAGAGGTTGACCCAGGAAGTTCTTCTAACCCCAAATCTTCTCCAAGCTTCTTATTTCAAGCCAGTGATTCTCTAGTACCCTGCTGTTCCTGTTCGGTGTCTTTCCACCTGGAACGCCCCTCCTTTTTTTTTATCTGTATGTTCTTTGACCCTGAGCCTTCCCTGGATTTCTCCATCTCATATGGCTCAGCACTTTTGCCCTTCACTGTCTTCCACCTGGTCTTTGAACAGACTGGACAGACAGAATTCCACCCCTGACTGAATGCCAAGCGCTAAGCAGAGCCTTTCTCCTGTCCTAGTTGGCCCTCCCTGTCCATCCCAGCAGTGTCTCCTTAAACACTGCCTTTACCCAATTGTTCTCACTCAGCCAAGTGAGCTTTGCCATCAACTTCATAGAGAATAATTGTTGGATTTCCCTGAGCTGTCTATCACCAGACTTCCAGCATGTCTGCCTCTGCACCCTCCTTGGCACCTCCTAGCATGGAGGATTCAGCTCAGCTGTGCTCTGATGCTATCTGTACCTGGGTCTTTGCCTGCCAGCTCTTTCCCTTTCTACGAGACCTTGATCTATTGTCTGTTCCCTCATCAGCATTTAATCATACTCAAGCCTTTGAGACTCCAATTTTTTTTAAAACTTGCCCATACTACCCTGCAGCTAGCTTTTGGTAGACTTTATTTTCTGTCTCTCCTCAGTAGGAAGATAGCCAGATGTTTATGTATGTTTGTCCTTTATTTTTAACAAGCCTATTCTGAACCAAACTGTTCTCTATCTATATCAAACCTCATGTGAATTGCTTTGTCACAGGACCTTTCCTTTTTGTCCTCTATTGCACTAATTCATTGTGGACAGATGGCAGTTGACATTGCTTTGGGGACCTCCTGCTTGTGTCAGTTGATTACAGTTGATCACCTTTTGGATGTTAGCCATCATAGCTCCAAAACTGAGAACAGTTACCTTATTTAAAGGTTAGCCACAAATTTTAGTAGGTAAAAATACTGAAAAGGAGAGTGCCGCAGCATGATGATGCCAGCCAGAGCTAAAACAGGTCAGGAAGCTGGCTGCTGGCTGGCTGGGAAGTTGCTGCAGTCACCCCCACCTCAGAGGGAGATCAGCTTAAATAGCATCTGCAAGGCCTTGCTGGGGAAGGAGTTCTTGTCTCTGACCTTTAATAATCCTGGATCCTTTCATGTTTGCCAGGTCCTTAACAGGGCACCCAGGGGCTGCAGAGTTGTGAAAACAGCTCACCTCCAATGTAGATGCCTCCCCTACTTTCCTCCCCCCCCCCCCCCCCCCCGCCACTGCCCCAGCCCCACTGCTTTTTGACCTCTATTTCTGGCCCCTGGGGAGTAGGGAGGAGGAGGCACTGCATTTCAGTGTTGCAGGCTTTGTTTCTTACATAGTCTATGTGTTTCCAATTGTGTATCTCGCAGCATTTCTTACAGAAGTAAAGGATGTGGTGGAAGCTCTGATATGTTGGTCCACTGTTGTCTGCACATCCCAGTCCACCATTTAGCCCCTCTCTGCTGCTATGTGTATTTTTATTACAAGAGTTTTTCAAGACAGTAAGGAAGAACTACTTTTCAAGGTCTGCCCCCTGTGGTTCATCCTCCAGTGAGAGGGCACCATGGTGGTGTGCTAGTGTCTAAGGCTTGTTTCAGAAGTGTTCTTGCCATTTATTGGGATGTTGCATGGAACATTAAGATCACTTTGCCTGTTTAGCAAAGCTTTTATCTCTTGACCCTTAGTGCTTCTCAGAGTGTTCCAGGTACAGTTTTCGTGTGCTTCAGTCAGCATCATGAGGTGATCAAGCCTGTCTTTCCCACTCTCCCATCCATGGTCCTTCAGGGCAGACAGCTGAGAGTCAGGATAGTGATGGGCCAAGGATCCAGAAGCTCTGTAGCAAAGCTTTGCTCAGAAACAAGATGAAGAACATGGTGAGTATGGAGAGCAGTAAGCCGAGGAAGTGATCATGGAAAGGTGGAGAAAATAGGTGAATAAGGGGCAGCTGCAAGCCCAAGGGGACCAGGCAGGAGAGTGCAGGGTTGTTCAAGGCTGGTGGATGTAGAGAGCAAGGGCTTAGTTTTACCAAGAAAAGCTGTGGGAGTTAGAGACAGAAGGTCTGGGGTCAGATGCACAGAGGCTGGATTAGTGGAGATCAGAAAAGATTGGCTCTGGATCATGGAAGGCGGTTTGAAGTAGTTGTCTGGGGTGCAGGTGATAGCTAAAAAGAACATTTATTTTTAAAGAGAAGAAATATTTCTTTTAGGTTTGAATTAACTAAGAAAGACAGATTTTTATTTGTCTAAAGATAGCCAGTTAGTCTTTATTGTCTTCTATAATCACACAAAGGGGAACACGGTAATTATCTAACGGGATGGAACAGTTTTTCTTCTAGATCAACTAATCTATAAGGAAATAAGTACTTAAGAATCCCAGCATTTAAGGTCAAAGGAACAGACAAGTTGTAAACCCTTAAAATCAGCATGTGAAGGCCTCACAGCATGTGAAAATGGGTATGGGCACCCCATCATTTGGGAGTTGAAGGCAAGAAGGTCAGAAACTGAAGATCATCCTCAGGTTTAAGGGTAATCTGGAAATACATGAGACCCTGTCCCCCCCAAAAAAGAAGGAAGGCAGGCCAGACAGGTAAGTAATTAAGTAAGGGAGGTACGCCTTTTCTGTATAACCAGTAATAGGAAAAGCAAAAACATTGCCCAGGGCAGGCCAGAGCCAAATCTTAATCCAAAGACAGCTGCTGCTTTCTCACCAGGGTTTCTACCATCTGCTGGTTAAGAGTCAGCTACCACACCCACCTTCATACCTCTCACTCCTGAATCAAAGCAGTCCTTTTGAAGATCACATGACCTCTTCTACTCTGACAGCCGGCCAAATACATTGTCCATCCTGTGGCTAGAACACCTTCTGTCCCACTCTGTCCTGGCGCTAGCTAAGCCCCCAGACAACCATCAGCTGCTCCCAGATGTATGCAGATTAGGTAATTGTAGTTTAGATTCTACTGTTTAGATGAGATCTAAAGGGACCTTTGCATGCACCACAGAGGTTAAGATTATTATTATTATTATTATTATTATTCTGGTCTGGAGAGATAACCTGACGCCCTGAGTTTGATCCCTGGAATTCACATGGTTGTAAGAGAGAACTGACTCCTTCAAGTTTTCCTCTGACTACCACATTGTGAGCATGTGTGTGCATACCCACAAATAATAATGTTTTTAAAAAGAAACAGCAATGGCAGCAGCTTTGTTCTGTTCTATATTGTACTACAGCCCACCTTGGCGCAGTTAAAAGCTGCTAAGCAGTAGCTACAGGTGACCCTCAGTAAGGGCTGAGCCCTCAGAAGGCCCTCATCCTTCTCTGGAGCACTCGCTTATGTCCATATAAGTAGTAAGTTGCAGACATTACACCTTGTATTCTATAAATGTAAGTCTCCCTATGGATTGATAGCTTTCCAGCCTATAAAGCCCCTAAAGAAAGGCACTCAGGAGTACGAATGTCCTATCTGAAAGTTTTAGACTAGGCTGATAAAGCAAGACTTCAAGATCTTGATTCTGGTCTTCAAAGAAGTGTGTTATAAGGCCATCAGGTGGTAACTGTGGTATAGTATGTTACTGAATGAAATTGTCATTCCAGTAAAAAGTTTTCTAGACCATCTTTTTAAATCAAAACTGTATTTTCAAATAGTAACCAAAATATTAAATTATAATTTAACAAGCAAGGTTTTAAAAGTATATGATGACCCAATTTGGTATCTCTCAAATTGTCTTTTATCCCAAACTCACATTGCAACATTTCTTCCAAAACTGTTGATGCCCCTTTGTGTCAGCCCAGTACTCCACGACCCCCAAGCTGAGTTACAGCTTCTTCATGTTCTTGTGCAAGGGTGCCAGAGCTTGGGCATGACCTTTGTCCTTCAAAGTCTTTTCTACAGACTTCCCATAGGAACAAGTTCCTGTTCCAAGAATACAGACCCTTCTGTAGTGGCTGACTCCATCAGGAGGATGTGACTTTCTGTTCTCATGTCATTGTCCCCTATCCTCAGCCCTTTAACATGTCAGCCGAGAATCGCCAACTGATGATCTCATTCTTAGGTAACAGCTCAACACCTTAAAACAGTCCTAACTGCCCTGTGACTTTTACTGTTATTCAACCTAGGTTGAGTTCCATAAAACTGTGACTTAATATCTGTGTCCCATTTTTCTAAATGAGCTATTCTTCTAAAATATAGCTTGTTTATAAAGTCTGGTTATCTTTACTCTTAATACATTTTTCTAGATTTCTTCAAGTCTTTTTTGGAATTCACAGGCAAGTTGGGCACAGTAGTTTACATCTATAGTCCCAGCTACTCTTCCATCACTTGTGATCTTGGGACCATCCTGGGCAACACAGCAGACCCCTCTGTTGGATCTGTGGCACAGCACAAAAACAAGTCTGAGCATCTGTATCCCTCTCACTTACACTACACAAGTGTTATTACCACATGAGATTAGGTACAGGAGAGTTTCTGTAGGTTATATTTTAATATGCCCCACTATTTATCTCTTGTCATTGAAAATCCCCTAAAACAGAAAAAAATTAAAATTCTGATTCTTTCCATTTTGACCTGGCAGTTCTTCAGTGTGTAATTTATGACATAATTCTCTGTTGTTTTCTAGGCATGTTTTCCACAAATCATGTGTGGACCCCTGGCTTAGTGAACACTGTACCTGTCCTATGTGCAAACTTAATATTTTGAAAGCCCTAGGAATTGTGGTATGTTCCCTGTTTGTCACTACGTTCGTGTAATATCATATCACATGCAGTGTAATACAACTGGCATAATACAAGCCATGACCAAATCTCTTTAGAATAGTCTAGCTTTCTTTGCCATATCGACCTTGTTTATTCAACAGTGCCTTTCTTCCAGATGACTTCAGAGTTCTCAAGTACCTCAGGGAACATGAGAAGAGAATTAAATAATTATACTAGTCTACTTTAAAAATTGTGCTTCTGATTGAGGGGACACAAAAGAAATAGGGTATAGAAAACTGTGGTCTAAGTAATTTTCTTATATTTGGCATAATATGAGATGATGTCATATTCTGCCCTCTTAAGCATGCCTTTCATGTCTTTGATTGTTGGTAACTTGCAAGTGGTGAAAAATATGGTAATCTTGAGCAACTTGGCAGCTTTGTTAGCCAAGTATGCTGCACTGAGGGTGACAGGTGCCAGGGCAGTACAATGAAATGTTGGAGACTTCCCTGCGTTCCTTGCTTAAGAAAGGTATATAGAGTTGAAGAGATAGCTCAGTGTTAAAGGTTAAGGCTCACAACTAAAATATCAACAGAAGTACATATGCAGGGTATACTTTTAATAGAAAGAAAAAAAATTAAGTCACTATTGTAAACTGTTCTCTTATGGCCAAGTTATCCCTATGTAAGACTAGTTTGACAGAGACTATCTCACATGGCCAGCATGTAGGAATAGAAACTTGTCCTCTGTCCATTTTTAATGGAGCCTTCTGGAATAAAAGATAGCTGTCCTAATTTTTTGCATGTGATGTTACTGCAAGCATCAGCTCTTACACTGCACTATTAATTTTGTTTTTAGTAGAACTTTGGGAGGGTCTAAAACAGATTCTTTTGCCCTAGAAACAGTAGGCTCTGGGTCTTGGCTGTTCCTTTTGTCAACAATTTTTCTGAGCTCATTTTCAATGTGCTGTCTCCTGCAGACAGAAGGAGCTGCCTCTTACTCTGCTGGGTAGACTTCAGCTGTAGTTGGAGGCTTAGGCTTTGAAGCAAATTATTTTCTTATGGTTTACAAGCCTGAGCTTTGATCTGCTCTTGCTTGTGTGCTTTGTTTTTAAACATAGACATTTTGTTTTGTTAACTAGATACCAAGTAAATGGAGCATTTCAGAGAAGTTACAGTATAAACAAGGTATTTTGTTACCTTTAACAATAGCATTTAACATGAAGATAATGAAGTAAATTTTCAATCTGAAAGTGTCAGCTTGATAAATGATACTAGTCTCCCTCTGCCTGTGACTGAGACCACAAATGGTTATCATTTCTTTGCCAAGCTACAGTGAATAGTTTGAGCTGTGGATTTTGGTTTTCTTTTGTAACATTTTTGGGAGGAAAATCAGCTGATTCTTTGAAGAAAGCTTCTTAAGTGACAGTAGGAAAGGTATAGATGGGCAGGAATAGAAGATTAATTACATGGAAAAGCATAGAGAAGTTCTTGGAGTGGGTGTTAAACATTCAGGATTTTATAAACTTGTTCTTATAATGATTTTTTAATCTGGAAATATTTTGCAGCCAAATCTGCCGTGTACTGATAATGTAGCATTTGATATGGAAAGGCTTACCAGAACCCAAGCAGTTAACCGAAGATCAGCCCTCGGTGACCTTGCCAGCGACAGTTCCCTTGGCCTTGAGCCACTGCGAACTTCAGGCATATCTCCTCTTCCTCAAGATGGGGAGCTCACTCCTCGAACGGGTGAAATCAACATAGCAGTAACAAGTAAGTGGGGACCCTTTGCCCAAGCACCAGACAGTATTGCTGCCTGTGTTGGGCATGAGGTGGCTGTCAAGGAGAAAGTTGAGGCCACGTGGTCCAGCAGTTTTATAATGGAAAAGATAATGTATATTTCATCCACTTTATTTATAATAATGAATGTGCATGCTGGTGATTTTGTGGTTAGTTATTTAAAGGTTTGTCTTAATGGCTGTTCAGTAAACCTTGTTTTGAAATCATTGCATTGCAAAAAGACATTTTAAAGGGAGACACTGGAGTACAATGTGGGCTAGCAGGCAGCAGTGCTGGTATGTTGTATGCTGAGCACTGCTGCCCATGATCTCCTGGACTATAAACAACTTGGTGAAAAACTAATGTAGAATTGAACCTAAAAACTATTCTGGGCTAGTTATGAAATGTCTTGATTGTTGAACTGTTAATAAGCAAAAATGTGCTGTTGCGAGCGAGAGCAGTGCCCGTCTGTATACAGTGTGAGTGGGTTGGTGGTGTGTGTATGGATGTTGTAGACAAGGCATTCATCCTATAACAAGCAAATTCTTTTCTCCGTTTTCATTCTTTACATGCAGTTTCCATCTAACAACCTCTCACCCATCTCTCGTCGCCACTCTGGTGCTGCCTTTTCTAATTATGCTGCTGCTTACCCAGGACTTCAAGCCTAGAGTTGATGAGGTTCCACTTACCTCTGGGAGCCAGTAACAAACATGGGGGACGTAGTTTATGGAATAGCTTGCTCTTCACATGTTAAGGCTTCTGTGGTCTGTTTTGTTGAAATGCATGGTTTTGAACCATCCAGAGGTTGCCATTTGTCTGAAGGCTAAGAGCTTTCATTCTGTCATAAGTAAAACTATTCTTTGATATAGTGTGGCTCATTTCTTAACATTTCCCAGTGCTTGGCTTAGCAGCATTTCATGGTGTTCCAACTTTGGCATTTAGGTTTTATGGTCTAGAGTTTCAAAACTTGGTCTAGCAGTTCGAAAGGAGATAGAAGTGATTTAAAATTGCGTTTTTATAAGTCCTTCATTAATCAGGCATTTATTGAGCACCTACTACATTAAGCACATATCTTGTCAGTTTTATGTGGAAATGTCTTCAAAATCTTGATAATAAAATCTTTTGATGATAAAAATAATTCATATATCAAATAAAACATAAGAACTTACACATAATGTCATTAAAGAAAACTCATGTGATTATCTAGACCCTAAGTACCTCATTTCCTTCCAAATCCCTGTATTACCATAAGCAAGTACAGTACCTTCAGTCAGCACCCATTGTGCGGGAGGGCAGAAGGGTGGTTCAGCTGCCGAAGATTGCTGCTGAGTACTCTTGGATCTGCCAGGTGCTGCTGTGATGGTGTTTCTCACATACAAAGACACAAATAAGTACATGTATTCATAATTCAGGAATATAGACGTGACTGAAGTTCCAAATGTTAGTCTGTGAACAAAGGTTTATGAGAAGGTGGGCTTGGTGGCAGCTCAGTGCTGGGGCACAGTGGCACATGCCTATAATCCCAGCATTCCCAACACTTAGGAGGTAGAAGCAAAAAATTTAGAAGTTCAAGACCAATCTCATCAATCGATAAAAAGAAAAGAAGAAAAATGAATGTTACTCTCCTTGCTGTTGATAATGTTCATCTCTTGAATTTTAAAAATACCAGTATACACTCTTCCCAACTAAAAACATGCATAGGCTACCACAATGGATTTCACATGGATTCTTGAGTGTCCATTTTGACTTCAATAAAAAGCTCAAATCTAATGAGGAGGAAATCTGTAATGTAAGACTTAGCAGTGGCTGCAGTGTTGTGAAAAGAGTTCGTTAAGCATTTTAATCATAAACCAACCAGGACAGTGAAGATTTAGCTTATAGAACAAACTCAGCATCCTGGGAGCCCAGAGAGCAAGTTCTTTTAGCCTTTTCTAGAAAAAAAGCCTGTGCACACACAGTTTAGAAAGTTTTAGGATTCATGAAACCCAAACTAAGAGGTAGTCTGGAAGCACATGATACTCTTTCCAAGGACCCAGGTTCAATTCCCAGCACCCACATGGGGTGCCTCTCCAGCTCCAGGAGGTCCCAACCTTCTGGCCTCCATGGGCACATGTGCTCATATATACATACATGTGCACCCGTACACACATACACATAGTTAAAGATAAAAAAATTTTAAAGAAATAACTATGCCACATATATGAACATATGAAAGATATTATTTTGTACACTTACTAAAAAAAATGTTAAAATGAGGGGCTGATGAGGTGGCTCAGAGGTTAAGAGCACTGGCTGCTCTTCAGAGGTCCTGAGTTCAATTCCTGGCAACAACATGGTGGCTCACAGCCATCTGTAATGAGATCTGGTGCCCTCTTCTGAAATGCTGGCATTCATGTAGCCAGAACACTGTATACATAATAAAGTCTTTTAAAAAAAAAAATGTTAAAATGAAGAAAAGTTCCTGTTAGGAACAGTTTTGCATGTGAACATTTGCCATGCCTTGTTACGGATGTAGAGAAATTTTATAGATTTACTTTGTCAAACTATCCCAATTTAGTTTACCCTTGGCAATATTTTATAGTTACGACTTTGGAGCAAGTCAGATTAGTTCTCAGACCCCAGTTTAGTTTCATGCTATCACCATGTATGCATGACTTTGATTTTGACTTCTGCATACCTTGTCAGTCACAGCCCCTCCTACTTTTCTACAAAGACAGAAGGACCAGTTTTACTTCCTAGCAGGAGTCATGAGCCTATTTTCTTGGCACAACTGTGATGTGTCTTTTTAGTATGAATACTCTAAGTTAACTGATAGATAAGAGAAAATGCAAGAATGAGTAACTCAGAGGAGCAGCTTTCTGCTTAGCATACCCATAAGACATTTGAGTACCCCACGCCCTGTTCCTACCCCTTAGTTAAGATTGAGTATTAGAATCATGCAGAAATGGCAAAAGGGAAATTTGAAAAATGATTATAAGTATGGTTGTTCTACAGTCATTTAAATTCACAGTAATATCTATGTCCATGTACAGTTCTCCTACATCATTTTCCTATGCCTTTTTGTGGTCACACTCCTCATGTACTTCTGGATCTAAACTGAAAGAAATGGTTGAGCCATGCTTTCCTTTCTCCTTGCAGCTTTTCCCAGTACTTCCACTAACCTTCTCTAGTTAGTAGCTTTCTGGCAAACTTCCGCCTGCTTGACTTCCTTGAGCCAGCCTTGGCTTACACCTCCGTTGACGTCTGCTTCGTTGCATTTGAGGGAAGTGTTGACATCGATTTGACTTAAATCTTCTCCCCAGAGTGATTTCCTCCCTTTCCTTTGTCAACAGAAGAATGGTTTATTATTGCCAGTTTTGGCCTCCTCAGTGCTCTCACACTCTGCTACATGATCATCAGAGCCACAGCTAGCTTGAATGCTAATGAGTAAGTAACAATTGTTTTTTGGATTGCATGTGCCAGATGATCCCCAAGAAAACATGTAACTTTAATGACGGTGGTGAGACTTTGCTTCCCACCTGTTTCATGCTGATCCCAATGGGATCATAGTTAGCCAATTAATTTATTTCATGAGCCATCTATTTTTAGTCACACAGAATGGGAGTTCATTTTGTTCAGTAAGACCAGCATACAGGAGCAAAGCTCTGAAGGCTCACTTTAGTACAAGCTGGATCCACATTGTCATGCATATGCCAGGACACCAGAACAGTCTTAGTACGTGAAGAATGTCCATGACCTGACCATTGATAGGAATAGCCCCACACTGTGTGTGCTCATAGGACTTCACCAAGAGCTGTAGTCGACTTTGGGAGAACACCAAGACCTTTCTTTGCTATGGTCAAGGACAGGAAAGAAGTGGGGAGGAAATCTATCTACTGCTCTCAGAAGACTGTTGGGAGGTAGAATTGATGGAATAGACTGTCTCTCCAAGGGCAGAAAGAGGCCAGTATAGGTTATAAAAAGGTGAAGTTGGCCCCCATAAGGAAGAATACCAGTCAGACTTCCTAATGGTGAGATGGACTTGCCACAAGGAATGCACAGAGCTAGGAATGCCGGCAGAAGTTGTGTGTCACTATGAGGGCTACTGTAGGGTAGACATCTTGGTCCTTGGGATGCAGTGATTTTCCAGAAGCAGCATTCCACAGTGATATGATAATGGAAGGGTTTTGTACTCTTTTGTTTTAAATATTATTTGCTATTCAGTCCTTTTTTTTTTTTACCTGAGTATTCATACTACTTAGAGATGGACACAACCTGGGCTCGTGCCCAAATTTGAGCCTACATTGAACATCATGTTCACTCCATATTGGAGTATGGCCTAGCATTTTAAGTTGCCAACAGTAAACAATATCCTTGAATAATTAACATTGTTCAGCTATGGAAACAAAAAAACTTTTACTTCCTCTGACATATTATCTCTCACCTGATCTGTTGACAAATACTTGCAGGAAATATCTTCTGGCATCCATGACCCTGTACATCTTGAAAGGCTACTGTGGTACATTGGCGCTCTTCACCCTTTATATGAATAGTCTTTACCTGTCCATTAGGTCAGTCAGCAGCTAGCTACTTCTGTACAGAACACAGTATCAGTTTCTCAGATTCTAGAGTCCATCACACCTAGATTTGACTCTCACTCAACTCCTCCATTTTCCAGTTGTGAGACTTGGGCATTTAAATTTATCTGAACATTATTTTAATCATCAAAATAAGCAGATAAAAATTAATCCACATCATAGGGCTATGGACTTAGCACAGTGCCTTCTACGTAATAAGTGCTCAATAAATGTTAGCCAAACTAATTCTGCCAAGATTCTGCTACAGTTCTGTGAATAAGAGGGCCATCTGGGGCCAGGAGGGTGGCTCAGCAGGGAAGACACTTGCTGCCAAACCTGATGACCTGAGTTCAATCCAACTTCCACAAGTTGTCCTCTGACCTACACACATACACACCATGACACATGTACGTATGCACATAGGCAAAGAAATAAATTATCATTTAAAATTTAAGAGATAGCCATCAACCTGTATAAAGCAAATTAATTTAATTTTGTCCGTGAAAGTAGATACAGTGCATAGGAACTCTGGGTACCCATGATTTCAAAAACACTTCCATTCAAAGTGAAGTCATTGTTTGGTCTGTAGCCACTAGTCTTACAATTCCCAATCAGCTAGATAATTAGCCCAATTCATTTTTGTTTTGTTTTCAAGACAGGTTCTCACTATGTAGCTCTGACTGTCCTGGAACTCACTCTGTAGACCAGGGTAGCCTCAAACTCACAGAGATCCACTTGCCTCTGCCTCCTGAGTACATGGATTAAAGGTGTGTGCCACCACTGCCCAGAAAAGCCCTGTACTAAGATTTTACCAGTGAGGGGACGGGTGAGATGATTCAATAGGTAAAGGCACTTGCTGCCAAAACTGACTTGAGTTTAGTCACAGAATCTACCTCGTGGAAGAAAAAAAAAAATAATATTCCTACAAGCTGTCCTCTGACCTCCACGTGCATGCCATTGCAAGCACCACATGCACACACACTCATCAGCATGTAAAATAAGTAAATATAATTAAATATTTTTAAAAATTCAACTACGAGTAATAACCAGTAAAAATAAATAGTGATGCCCAGGGCACTTCTATAGAATTACTAGACAATGTAATGGTCCTCTTACTCACTCAGAATCTTCCTAGATGCTCAGTCTATACATCAGAGACTTTAGAGAATGCTAAATAGGAACCCAAGTGCCTGGGTCATACTGCTTCAGTTCCATGCCTAAATGCATTACTCGGAACCTAAGTCACGGGTCTTCATAGCCATGTCTTAGTCAGCCCTTCTCCCATTAGCCTTTGTAGATGGTTGATTTGCAGTTGTTCATTGACTATTACTTCTTTGCCTTCAAAACCATCCTAAGGAACAGTATTCATAATCCCATTTAGAGAGAAAATTGAGTGAGTGTGAGCGTGCATGTGCACATGTGTGTGTACACACCTGAGGGTACATGAAAAGATAGTCACCAAAATATTAGTGGTGAGTATCTTAGGTTATATTTTTAGGATGTTTTCCTCTCCACTGTGAGCTTCTGTGTGATTTGGGGGTTTTGTTGTTTTTCCAAGCATGAATCGCTTCATTTTTTTTAAAGACCATTTTATTGTGGGAGATAAAGATCAGTCACTCTGTGCCAGTGTCTCTCTAAAAGGTGGGTGGAAATTACTAAATTATTTTATTCCAGATAAAAGTTTTTTAGAAGGCCGGGTATGGTGGTGTATGTCTTTAACCAGCACTCAGGAGGCAGAGGCAGGTGTATCTCTGTGAGTTTGAGGCCACCCTGGTCTACAAAGAGAATTCCAAGACAACAAAGGTTGTTACACAGAGAAACCCTGTCTCAAAAAACAAAACAACAACAGCAAAAAAAAAAAAAAAAGTTAGCAATTTTTAAATTCTTTGCTCATGGATTTTTAAATCTACCTACGCCTTTTGCTCTCATCTACCAATAAATTTATAGCCAAAATGAGGCCCTTTCTAATTGTAATCATCCTGGGTTAACCTGTCCATTTGCAAGGTGCTATTTTCTATAAACAGATGGAAAGATCTGTTGACATTTTAGTGACTTTCTGGAAACTGAGAATAAACCTAGCACAGATGTACCCATGAGGGCAGTTTTCTTTCCTGCAGCTCCAGCAGGGCGTTGTGTTCATTCACAAAACCCTGAAGGCAAGAGCAAGCAGCATGGGCAGGTTTTAGGGCAGCCATGCAGAACCCAGGCAGGCCCAGGCCCCCTTTGTTCTTTGCTGTAAGTACATTGATGACCACCATGGAGCGCTCAGGCAGGGGCAAAGCACTCTTGACCTTATTTACAGGTACTGTTTTCCAAGAATTCAATGCTATTGGCTACATCAGAAGTCTGTGTTATTTGGAGTCCTTCTGTTCTGTGAAAGAGTACTTATTTAATTAAGTACTCTTCTGTAACTAGTTGTGCCTTAAAAGCTTTTAACACTGCAAACAAATCTGGAGAAATTTGAGACTACAGATACAAACAGGATGATGGTCAAAAAAAGGGAAATACAAAACAAAAGTACTTAGGATTTAGCTTTTTTCTCACACTTGTGATTCTTGGTACCTACATCAACAAGACTGTTGAACATCATTAAAAGGGAGTTTTGTTGTTCTTATTCAGATGAGCCTTGTGAAAGCCCAGCACCTGCCAGCTTATATTTATGACATCGTTCCCTCTCTATGAGAAAGATACTATCATCCTTGTTTTTATTTGGGGAACACATAAGTAGATGATGTAGGAGAGATTTTAAGTTGAGTAGAAAGTTGGACTATGTATTTAGGGCCCATCTTTTAGTTTGTAGACTCTGATTCTTAAAAAGCACACATCTTAAAATTTGCAGAGATATGTACTGCAGATATGTACTCAGGGTTTTTTCATTGGTCTGGGCAGCAGGAAATACATATGTCAAGATTAATATGATCAAGTCTGTAGAAAGATGCTTCTGTGCTGGGACCTACTATTGAGAAGCCCTGGCTTCTGGACTCCTGAGCAGGTAAATGGGTCCAGTGCCTCACTGATAGTTCTGGTGAGCTTTCCAGGTGTGGTTGCAGACATTTATCAACCAGAAAGAAGCAGCTGATGATTCTGTTTTCCTCTATACTGAGTATTTCTGAATTCTATTCAGAACTCTTGCTTTCTAGAGTGCACAACCACAGCCAGCTAGTTAGGCTTCTGTTTTAGAACATTGACAGATCAGCAAAATGTTGTTACTAAAGGATCTGAAAATAGAACCAGTAGATGTCTTTGCTTAGAAATGAGGGAAAAGGAGGTGAGGGGTGTCTCAAGGTGTCCCAAGGACTGCTAGAGAAAGGAGGATCTGCTGTGGACTGAAGTCCCTCTTTGCTCACAGTAGCCTCGTACTGCACAGCCATTGCAAAAGAGTGTGAGGTTTACTAGAGTTCTAGAGCCCTGAGTCATCCCAAAGGAGTGGATTTAATGGAAGAGAACAACTTTCTATCAGGCAGAGTTGTCCATATGGACAGTTGGTAAGCTAATGAGCTAGCCAGCTGTTGTCTGGCTGTTCACTCAGGAACTACATACAGTTTAGGGCTCTGAAAGGAAGGTCTGCCTTTGAGTCACATGCTGCTGGGTGGGTTCAGAGCCCATGTGACAAGGATTGGGATTGCTTTTTAGTTGCCTCTTGCAGGACTTTGAATTTCAAAAGCAGAGTTTCCAGACTTCTTTTTCACCATCTCCCAGAGTAAGATCTTTTTGGCTTTGTGACCTAGCACTCCTTCAGATATGACTAAAACAAAAGTAGCTCTTAATGCCTGCCACATCCTGTGATGTAAGCTGTCTGTACTTTATTTCCCTGTTAATGCAAGTCATACAGTTCCAGATTGGCTTCTGGAGCAATTTGGGAAACAGTGGTCAAGAATTCTAGATGTTTACTTTTTCAGTCAAATATTCTTGGTCAAATTAGCATCCATCTGTTTTTTATGTTACCAAGAATACTTAACATTCCTTTCTGAGGTGTATGCTGGGAATGGGTCTTCTTCCTTCTTGTCATGTGTGTTCTTTTAACCAATGCAGAGTATTTAGACATAGAGGAGTCCTGAGGCTCAGAAAGATTGAGTGGTCCCTGATAGACACTTAGGAAAGAGGATGGGATGCAGGCCAGTGCCTCTCTACACTGCTTGGCCTGGCTGCCCCCACGGAACACTGAGGGCTCCAGCTGTAACCAGAGAAGCTTAGTTTCTGAGAAGATGATCTGAAAGAAGAGTCTGAAGCAAAGCAACAGTTACCTTTGGTCTTTGCAGAGGCCCTTTTCCTTTTCCTCAGAAGCACCTAATGTTTTGGTATTCCTAAAAAGCCTTTCTTTTTTTTAAGATTTTATTTATTTATTATGTATACAACATTCTGCTTCCATGTATATCTGCACACCAGAAGAGGGCACCAGATCTCATAACGGATGGTTGTGAGCCACCATGTGGGTGCTGGGAATTGAACTCAGGACCTCTGAAAGAACAGCCAGTGCTCTTAACCTCTGAGCCATCTCTCCAGCCCCCTAAAAAGCCTTTCTATGTCATAATACCCAGTTTTTCTGAGGAGGTACTACAAGGAGTGGGGACTATGAGAAATGAACAGAGGTGCTTATGAAGCGTGCCTGTTGTTCACACCAAAGCTTTTTCCAAGAAAAGTTGGCTAGCTCCTTTAATCCTATCCATGTGTGCCTCAGTGCTCACTAGGCACCAGCCTCATGAGAACAGGGGATAAGTTCAGAGGCCTGACCTTCCCTACAGGAG
Source organism: Cricetulus griseus (assembly GCF_003668045.3). Taxonomy (NCBI): domain Eukaryota; kingdom Metazoa; phylum Chordata; class Mammalia; order Rodentia; family Cricetidae; genus Cricetulus; species Cricetulus griseus. The sequence continues at coordinate 64,564,370 of NC_048600.1, forward strand.
TTGGAAGTGAGGAAAGAAGCAGAAAGGAGGAGTGCACTTTGGGCCACACCCAAGAGAGCTGCTGCTTTTGCACCAAGGAGCCTCACAAGAGAAGGGGGTACAGAGTGAAGGGGAGCAGAGCAGGTTTGGGAAGTGTGTGGTTTGATGCATCCACCTGAGGTTACTACTGCACTGGGAGCAGGCAGACCACAGAATTCAGACATTGTTCTTACAACAGTGGGGGTTTTCATGGTGGCTGGGCTGTTTTTTTTTTGTTGTTGTTGTTGTTGTTGTTGTTTTTGAAAGAGAATGGAGGCAGAAAGTTAGGTAAAAGTCAGAATTGAAGGAAGACATCACATGGTAGGGAGGAAATGAAGAGGCCCTGGAGAATTGTATGTCAGCCAAAGGTCAAGTGGTTTGAAGCAAGAATCCTCATCACAGAAGAAAAGATCAGAACTGATGGCATGATTTAGGGTAGTGGGAATGACCCAGACATGGGGGTAGGGAGGCCCTGCTTAGGGAATAAGCCAAGTACAAAGGGCCAGGAAGCTAGAGTAGTTTTATAGAGCCAGGGACTGCAAAAAGACAACAGGATCCTGGGGGCACCAGGAAACTTTTCAAAGACTGCAGGCACTCTTTAGCACCTGTTACAGAAACATTAAGATAACACTCTACACCCATAAAGTGAGAGATTCCTGGAACAGAACGCTGCACATTCCTGAAGTCTGTGCTCTTCAGCTTTTTCAAATAGCCGTGGTAGTCTAGAGTGGTAAAGAGCAGCATGTATATAAAAAGCAGCTACAAAAGCAGCTTGGATAACAGCTACCCCTATATGTTAAACAAGGCACCGTTAGCCTTTTTCCTGTATTCATCCTGGGAATATTAAAGCATTTCTGAAATTAAGAGCTGCTCAACTACTGCTCAGAAACTGCTAGTCTCAGGCACATGCTAGGGCTGGGGACAGCCCCAGGCCACCTTGTACTTAGGATCACATCTCTGTTGTTTTAGAATGTTGACAACCAGCCTTTAACTAATTAATGATCTCTGTTTTCCCTTTTATTCCATAGGGTAGAATGGTTTTGAAGAAGGAAAAACACTGCTTTCTGACTGATTGCCTTGAAGGAAAAAAGAACCTATTTTTGTGCATCATTTACCAATCATGCCACACAAGCGTTTATTTTTAGTACATTTTATTTTTTCATAAAATTGCTAATGCCAAAGCTTTGTATTAAAATAAATAAATAATAAAATAAAATTACTGTGTTGCAAGTGTCCTTTGCCAATGTACGTTTTGGAGGCTGATTTTTTTACCGCATGTAGAATGTGCTCATGACTTCATGAGAGGGTAGGGACAGCATGGCTGCTGGTATTTAACCTGGGCAGAGCAGAGACATCCTGTGTGGCTCTGCTCCCTTGGTGCTCAGCTGTTTACTCCATTTTATTTTCTTCGAGGATGCCCAACTACTCTGATAACATCTCCCTGTGTTTGTGACCCATGCACCTTCACTATGACTTTAGCTCCACACTGAGAACTTTCAGCTGTTGCTCCTCACAGTATCCCCATGCCTGGGAGTGTGCTTTTCATGTAGTAAGTGCTCAATAAATTAGTTTGTGGGATGAAGGAATGAGTTGTAAGGACTTCCAAACCAAGGTATTCCTTTTACTTAGTGTGTATATTACACATCTTAAAGGAATGACATCAAAGGAGTTAGCCGAGAGCCATTTCAACATGTGGTAATGAAATATTTTTGCCTTACTGAAGAAAATGTTAAGGTGTTTTGTCAATATTGCCTGCTCAAAGGGTGGTCAATATTTATAAAACTCTTGAGTGGTAAATTCTTGTCCTTCTACTTTAGCATCCCTAAAATAATCATGTTTCTGTGGGTATCATAGGCCATGCATCCATCACAGTTGCTTAATTCCAGAACATTTCATCACCCACAAGGAAACTTCACTCCTGCCAGCCCCGGGAGCTATAAGTCTACTGCATGTTTCTCTGTGTACCTATTCTGAGCACTTCATATGCGTATAGTCTTATAATACATTGTCTTTTATTTCTTGCTCACAGTGTGTTCAAGGGTCATCTATGTTGTATCATGTAGAAATACTTCATTCCTCTAGGAATGTGATTTATATTTTGTATGCTATTTTTGCAAACTTGCTGAACTTAACTAATCCTTTTCTTTAGGATTTTCTGTGTACAAGATTATGTCATTTGAACATAGGGGTCTTTTATGTATATTTTATATGTATCTGGTTTTTTTGTTTTTTGTTTTTGTTTTGTTTTGTTTTGTTTTGTTTTGTTTTGCTTGTTCGTCCTTAGGTAGAACCTCACATTATTACCAGGTGGTTGAATGTAAAGAATGTGAATTGATTTCCATGTTTATTACAATCTTGGTGGTAGAAAGGAGATTGCAGCTTGTCAGCATTGAGTATGAAGTTAACTATAGGATTTCTTAGATTGTTTATCCTTCATCAAGTTGAGAAAGTAATGTTATGGGGTGTTCTTATCACAGGACTTTTAGATGCTAATTTTTTAGGGTATTGGTTGCTTCCTATGTCTATTGCAATCATCTTGTGATATTTTGTCCTATAGTAACATAACATATGTTACTCACTTTTTTTTTTTTTTTTTTGAGACAGTATTTGGCTGTGCGGCCAGGATGACCTCGGTCCTACAGTCCTCCCAAAAGCTGTCAGAAGTCACTATAAATCCCAACCATACGCCGGGCGTTGGTGGCTCACGCCTTTAATCCCAGCACTCGGGAGGCAGGGGCAGGCAGATCTCTGTGAGTTCGAGACCAGCCCGGTCTATAAGAGCTAGGTCCAGGACAGTCTCCAAAGCCACAGAGAAACCCTGCCTCAAAAAAAAAGAAAAATCCCAACTGTTACACTGTTTTTCCATATACTGAACCAACCTTACAGTCTAGGATAATCTCACTTATTGTAAGGGTTATTTTTACATTGCTGGATCCAGTTGGCTAGAATTTTGCTGGTGGTTTCTTCAGTTTTGTAAGAGATCTGCTCTACAGTTTTCTTTTATCTTTGTTCTGCTTTGGTATAATTGTAATGCTGGCCTCACAAGTGTGCTCTGTATGTTGGAAGTGTGTAAGGGCTGGTGGTAGTTCTTTAGATGTTGTGATCCTATATGGACCAGGCTGTTCTTCCTAGAAAGTTTCAAGTTTAACTAGTGTTCTCACAGGTGTGTGTTCCTGTACTCACTAGTGCTCACTCACTGGATCACTTGCCCTCTCAGGCTCTAGCTATGGTCTTCATTGTCCTGGAACTCCCTCTGTAGGCCAGGCTGAACTCACTAAGATCCACCTGCCTCTGCCTCAAGTGCCAAAATTAAAGGCATTGCCAGGACACTGGCTTGTTTTTCTTCCTTTAAAGTGAAAGATTTAAGTTACTGATATTTGGTCTTTGAGGAGTTTCTTGTATTTGAGGCTTTTTTGTTTTGTCTGGAAACAAAGTCTCGCTATGTGCCCAGGCTGGCCTGGGACTCATGAGTTCAATGAGCCTTCTGTCTCAGTGTCCTGAGTAGGTGGGATTGCCAGTGCATCCTTGGCTTCTTTGCAAAATATAGATGCTTGCAGCCAAAAATCTCCCCCAAGTCCTATTTTGCCTAACCATATTTATTTCTATTTACTAATCTCTACTTTCCAAATGTTATGAATTTCCAATTTCATCTTAAATTCTCCCAGATCCATCAGTTGACTGAAGAAGGTGAGAATTTTTGTGATTTTAGTGTTTGCTATTCAAAGCTTCCTTAATAGCACAGTGTGTCTGTTGCAGACGTGCTCAGTGTGCACCTTAGGGGGGCTGTACTGTGCTGTTACTAGGCACAGTGCTCTGTAGGTGTCTGATGTGCCTGGTTGGTTGATGTGTTAGTATCTCCTCTTTGCTTGCTTCTCTTCTGTCTTCTGCCAGTTGTAAAAGGTTGGTGTTGAGTCTTCAGCTGTTGTTGTTAAATTCTTGGCTCCTCCCTTCCATCCTGTTAGGTTTTGCTCCATGTACTTTGGGGTTCTTTTGTCATGCATATGGAATTGGAGAAATGTTTAACCCACCCAGTTTGCTCATTACATTCCTACCGGTTAAAGGACCTTCTTGATGGCACCGCTGTCTGCTGACCTTTTTCTATAAAGGTTTTGTTGAGCTGACATATTCCACGGTACAGTTGATTTCTTCCTGGAAGTAAGTGTGTGTGTGTGTGTGTGTGTGTGTGTGTGTGTGTGTGTGTGTGTGTGTGTGAATTAATAGTATAGTCCCGGCCACCTGATTTCATTCCCATGGAAATCAAAGTTAATTCTATCTTTCCCATTTCTTCTCATTTGTGATTAGTTGTTTCCTTCCAAAACAGTCATCGGGGGTGGAGGGCCTCAAACAGCAGTGTTGTTGTCTCTGATAGTTTGATGTACCTCCTTCTCTCCACATATTCTAAGTCTTTAGCATCACATACCACTTCTTTGAAAAGAGTACTGTTGAATCCAGGTGCATAATTTTGGCAAGAACTAGAAGATAAAAAGGCGTAAGTTTAAAGGTTGAGACTGGAAAGGTAGTCATCAGTAACTGATACAAGAACCTTGTAATTTATAGCTTTGATATTTGGGTGATGTCAGGTTTTCATGTTCTAATTGTGATCTCAGTAACCAAGAAAGTAGTGGAGTGTGTGTGTGTGTGTGTGTGTGTGTGTGTGTGTGTGTGTGTGTGTGCACGTGCGTGTGCATGTGTGTGAGCAACGCATGTGTGTGTGTGTTGCACAGTAAAATGTGGTTTTCGTTCCTTTGAGCCTAATACAGAATTAGCATCAAAATGAAGGGGTTTTTTTAGTAGACATGATATGAATAGAATTAATATATAAAATTAAATAATTTCTTATTTACTATTTTAAAACTTAGAAAGTGACCATATTTAGGATGGAATGGTTATTTTGGCTCTAAATCCTTGGGGAAGCTTTTGTAATGGGTAAAGCATACATTGTTTTTGCTTTAGTTTTTCTAACCAAAAAATGAATGTTCTTTAAGAATACATTGTGTTGCCAGTGGTGGTGGTGAATGCCTTTAATCCCAATGCTTGAAGAGCAGAAGCAAGTGGATCTCCAGGTTCAAGGCCAGGCTAGTCTACAGAGCAAGTCCCAGGATAGCCAGGGCTATACAGAGAAACCTGTCTCAAAAAAAAAAGCTGGGCGTTGGTAGCACATGCCTTTAATCCCAGCACTCAGGAGGCAGAGACCAGCCTGGTCTACAAGAACTAGTTCCAGGACAGCCTCCAAAGGCAGCTGTAGTCACTAAGCCTGGAGAAATCAAGCTTTATTTCCCTTTGGCTAGCAGAGTTCTCACTTTAGATGTCTTAAATGCAGAGAAAAGATCCCATAGTGTCCTTAACTTTTTGCCTTTCCAATTGTTTGGCTATACTGTACTAAATTCTTTATGAAAAGTTTAAGAACAGGATTTAATAGCAACAAACAGCCAAAAGCAAGCAAACAAACAAACAAAAGGATTTGTGATTGTCTCCTCACTCACTCTGTTTGCTTGTGGGTATTTGGACGTAGGGATAAACAGCAGAATCCTGAGGCATTAGGTTCCTGTCCAGTCAGGTGTAGCTTTGGACAAGGTAAACTGAATCTATGCTGTCTCTCCTGCCTGCTTCACCTGTACCCCAAGCTAAAGCTGGCATGCAAAGTAGTGTCTACTTCATGTTGCTTTAATCTGCGCATCAGAATGTGCAGTAGACAAGCACAAGTCGTGGCCCAGCCCCTGCCTGACTTGCTGAGCTTCCTGCAACCTCCATCTCCTCACCAGAGTAAAAGCTCCTGCAGCAGTACACAGGGCTTGGAAGATTGGGGAAATAGTATTTTTGGAGGTGCCTGGTATATGACGTGGCTCAATAGTGTCTGCATTTCCTCTTTATAAAAAGATAAACTAACCCTGCAAAGTCCTGTCTGTTGTGGGATACTTGTAAAGCAGGAAGGTGTTTTGCTCTGATTGATGTAATAAAAGTCTAAATGGTCAGTATCAAGGCAGGAGGTATAGGTGGAATTTCCAAGAAGGGAGAGGAAGAGGAGGAGGAATCTCGGCACACGGGTGACAAGACATGGAGAGGAACCAGGGGGTACAAGATGAAAGAAAGAGAATGCCACTTGACAGAACATAGATAAAAATATGGATTGATTTAAATGGGACAAGCCTAAGCTATAGTCCGAACTTTCATAAGTAAAGTTTCTGTGTCATTATTCGGGAGCTGGCTGGCAGGACAAAGAAAGACTCATTACTTCCTACGTAAAAAGGAAAAAGCCATATAAGGCATATTCAGCCTAAAAAAGGCCCTGGGCCACTAAGGTCTTACAACTCATCTTTGTTTGCTGTCTGGGACCATCCGGATCCACTGCCTTTCCTCCCAGTTCGAAAAGTGAGTGTGGAGGGCTGAGCTGTGCCCAGCACCATGGAAGAGCAAGAGGTCTGTTGGGGAGAATGTATAGCCAATGCTAAGACTCTTAGAAAGGCTCTTTCTCAACTCACTGTTAGTGAGGAAAGTTCTCTGTGGAAACCCCAGTCATGCTGCTTCCACCCAGGTAATAACCATTAAGCCTAAGACACAATGATCAAACAGCATTCCCACCTATAATCATGTACCTTTACCGGAAGCAAGGCTTGTAGTTAGGGTGGACATTGTACTGAGAAAATTGAAGAAAATAAAACCTGTTGGTAGGTAGGAGCCCCCTTCAGGAGCCTGATACCAGTGCCCCAGTAGCCTTTCTAAAGTGAGCAGATTTGAGCATTATAATTATTTAGATTTTTAAAGAAGAGCCAAGATACTAGATTTGTAAGCCACTGTTAAACTTCAGAGTATGTTTCCATAGTGAAAGGTTTGGGCTGCTTTTGTTGTTTTGAGTCGGGGCCTTAGGTACTCCAGGTTGGTCTCAGCTTGGATAAGTAGCCAAGGGTGAGATTGGCCTCCTGAACTTTGCCCTCTTTCTCCCAGTGGTGGGGCTCAAGCCCAGGGCTCCATGCATGCTAAGTTATCATTCTAACCAACTGACTACACTCCCTAGCCTTTCCAAACTAATTCTTAAACTTTGCCAACTCTTTGAGTTATCTAGTGGTTTATTGGATACCACTCAGCCTTCACTTTGTGATGTTTTTTTAATTTCATCAAAAGAAGTGGAAACAACCTTGAATCTGCTTCAGCTGACCATCCTGGAAAGCTGTTGATGAATTTTTAAATTTTGATTGAATCAGAAGCTATTGTCACTAGATCACTAGACATTCTGGTGATTCTTTTCTTTCTTTCTTTCTTTCTTTCTTTTTTTTTTTTTTTTTTGAGCTGAGAGCCAAACACAGGGCCTTACACTTTCTAGGCAAGCACTCTGCCATTGAGCCAAATCCCCAACCTGTCACTGGACATTTTAAAGTATAAACAGTTCTGACTTAGGATGAGTTGGTCAAAGTACCACAGGCAACTCCAGCATTTGGGAAGCTGAGGTAGGAGGATCCTGGCTACATAGATGAACTCATCAAAAACAAAACATTTTTACACATAAGAAAAATTATTACAAATGGAAATTCGGGAAAATAGACAACAGAAAAGGTAATATTGTGTAATTTTAAGTGATGGTTAAAATACTAATAATGTCTTAAAACTTGTATGGTTCAGCTATTTATGTTAGAAACCTGTCCATGAGTCCAGAAAGACTAGAAGCTGGGCTGGAGAGATGGCTCAATGGTTAAGAGCACTGGCTGCTCTTCCAGAGGTCCTGAGTTCAATTCCTAGCAACCACATGGTAGCTCACAACCATCTATAATGAAATTTGTGCCCTCTTTCCTCTTCTGACATGCAGGCAAATGTGCAAGTAGAACATTGTATAATAATTAATAATATATATATATATATATATATATATATTAAAAAAAGACTAGAAGCCAATGTTCTAGGCATTTCTCTCGAGAACAGCAAACTAAATTCAATGAACTATAAAGACTATAAACGAACAAATGGAGAACAACTGCATTGTCAAATCAAGCACAAAGGCATTTCTTTAAAATGGTAATGAAATTAATGTCCTGATCAAGGAGACAGCAAATGAAAAAGCACATCACTACAGAGAGCACTGTCAAAAGATACAAAGAAACAAAGGAGGATAGGTTTGCAGGTGGCAAAAATCATAGACTACCTTCACAATAGTGTTTTGTGGAAAGGTGCTCCATATGCACCGACATGTTTTTTAATGACCAAGATAGCAGGGTTTGTCTGTGTAGCCCTGGCTGTCCTGGAACTCGATTTGTAGACCAGGCTGGCCTTGAACTAATAGAGATCAGCCTGCCTCTGCCTCAAGGGCTAAAATTAAAGGCGTGCCACCACCACCAGACCTGTTAGTACTTTTTGCCACAATTTTAAGTTGTGATGGGAGCTGTAGCAGCAGCTAACACTTTATGTTCATACAGAGGGCCCAAACTCAGTTCCCAGCTCACAACTCCCACTTACTCCAGCTCTGGGGGATCTGACGCCCTCTCTGGCCTCTTTGGGCACCCGTAGTCATGTGGCATATACTCATACAGACACAAACACATTAATAAATAAATTATTTATTAGAAATAGAATATAAATAAATAGAAAATAAAAATCCTTAAAAGTAATGATAAAAGTGTATTATGAGAATTCGGTCAATAAATTCTGAAAATTAAATGTTGATGAATGCATTTCAATACAGGTATCAAAATTATGATGAGAATTAGGAAATTAAACTCACTAACATCTAAGCAATCCATTGGACCCGTAAATTAAACATTATTCCTCAAAGAAAATCCTAAGGTTTAGAGGATTTCACCAGGGAATTCTTTGTGACATTTTTAATACTTTATTTAACTGTGTTTATGTGCATTGGTGTAAAGATACCAGATCCTCTGGAACTGGAGTTACAGACAGGTGTGAGCTTCCATGTGGGTGCTGGGAATAGAACCCGGGTCCTCTGGAAGAGCAGCCACTGCTCTTAACCACTTGAGCCCCCTCTTTGTGACATTTAAGGAAGAATAGGAAAAGGGAAACCTTCCAAGTGTTTTTGTGATCAGCACAGCATCAGTACAAATTAACCATAGTTCAAAGGGAAAACAGGTTTATTTTGCAAATATAGATGCAAGTTTTTGTTTTGTTGATTTTTAAGTGTGTGTGTGTGTGTCGCCTACACTTACATCTGTATACCACTTGCATGTCTGGTACCCAGAGGACAGAAGGTATTGGATCCCCTGGAACTGGGATGTTTTAAACAAAATATTAGGAGGAAGAATCTTGACAGCATGTAATGGGAAAGCCTAAGAGTTTATTGAGGTGTGTGTATCTGTGTATGTGTCTGTATCTGTGTGTGTGTGTGTGTGTGTGTGTGTGTGTGTGTGTGTGTGTGTGTGTGTGTGTGTGTTTGTTTCTTTTGAGACAGGATTTTGCTGTTATACCAACTGGCTTTGACTTTGCAGCGGCCTGTTCATGGAATTACAACCATGTATCACCACCATACCTGGCCATCTTTGGTTTTGTTTCTTTAAAGATGAGTATGTTTGAATTCATTGATGGGGCGGGGGAGTGGAAGGTCGTATTTTTATCTTAATAGTTATAAGAGACAAATTGCTAAAATTCTAAGCTGTTTCACAGAGAGAATGACCTGCAAAACTGTGATTTCTGTTCCAAGTGAATTCACTGAGTATACAGCAAGGGGGTGGGGCAGAAGAAGGACAGTAGATGTTAGATCAGTTACTTCCACCATCCAGCAGACATATCTGGAGAAGTCTGGGCAGCAAAGCATTCTCTCCTTCCTGGCACTTTCAGTCAACTCTCTCTGGCACTCTTGCATCATGGATATACGTAAGTGAGTCTTCTGTGTTTTATGCAGAAGCCTGGGAATTCTTGGCCACCTACCCCAACTCCAGCCATGTTCAATACAGTGTTTTTGCTAAGACTAACCATTTCTCCTCTTCCTGAGGACATGGCATCCTCACTTTTGGGCTGTCTTGTTGCTCTCTTTCTCAGAAGGCAGTCCCCCGCTCCCCATCTTGGACAGGAGGATGGGTGGGTGTGGCAACCCCTCCTCCAAAGCCAGCTTCTCTCTGTGCTTAAACAACACATGGCAAATTACTAATCCAATGTCTATCACACATGCCAGATCTTGAGCAGATTATTTTCAGAGCGCTCTCTGAATCTGGTAATGTGTTTTAAAACAACTAGAAGCATCATGTTAACAGCATGCTTCTTCAGACTCTTGAGTAGGTGCACCTGTACAGTGGCTCTCTCACTACCCATTGGCAGCATTGGCCATTTGGGTAAGGTAAGAAAAAGAAATGAAAGGTGTAAGTAAAGAGTCAGAAGAAATAAAAACTACCACCATTCACAGACAACTTAAGGAGAAAAATCCCATGAAACCTACAGACCAGCTCTTAAAATGAAGAAATAAATTTAACAGAATCACTTACACTTGGGTACCAAGCCAGGCCCAGTGGCAGGAACCAGATACCCAGGCTGAGGGAGAAGGGCCACCTGACCCAGCAGTTCTGCACCCAGTCAGCAAGATCCTGCTTTTTAAAATAATATACCAACAAAAAGCAATGAAAAACAAAATTTTCAAAAAGATATGTTTACAAATACATATTTGTACCAAATATGAAGGAATATATCTAAGAGAAAAGGCAGCACTTCTGCACAGAAAGCCATTGTGCATTAATGAGACATTTAAGGTGGCTTAACCGAAGGAACGTAACAAGTTGGAGGATGAGAAAACTCAGTACTGTCTCATTTAACCTACAGATCCACAGGTTTCATAAGGTTCCAGGAGGCAAGTGTGAAGCATAATTTAACAAACTTGCTAAATTCTAGAGTTTGAATGGAAATGAAAAGGGCAAGAATATCAAGACATCCGGAGGGGCAGATAAGCAGGTGGACTTACAAAGACTGCATAAACCAAGAGCAGTTAAGATCATGCAGTGCTGACTCAAGGACAGACCAGGAGAATCACGGTGCAACTCCTGAGCACTGTGCTTCTAGGGACACTGTGGCTCAGGATCAGGGGGGCCTATGCAGGATAGTGCCACACCAGCTGATATCTGTACAAGGGGAAAAGAATCTCAATTCCTACCATACTTGAAGATTTTAAATGAAATGAACCATTGACCTAAATGTGAAGCTTACAGAAGGTAAAATTGAGTATCTTCAAAAACTTTGGTTTTTGGCATAGAGTTAATCGTGCTTTTAAAATGCACAAACTGAGCTGGACGTGGTGGCACACGCCTTTAGTCCCAGCACTTGGGAGACAGAAGCAGGCTGATCTAAAGTTCAAGGTCAGCCTGGTCTACATAGTAAGTTCCAGGACAGCCAGGGCTAACTAGAGAGAACCTGCCTTGAAAACCAAATGGATGGGTGGATAGATGGATGATAGGTAGGTATGTACGTAGGTAGGTAGGTAGGTAGGTGGGTGGGTACGTAGGCAGGTAGGTAGATAGATAGATAGATAGATAGATAGATAGATAGATAGATAGATAGATAGATAGATACTTAAAAGTACCAACTGCAAGATGTGATAGATAAATTGGTCCACACTACAATTTAAAAATTATCAGGATACACTATTTTGGGAGAAGATTCCTGAAAGTTATACCCTTCACTAAAGACTCACTCAAAACAAAAAAGACTGCCAGGCCTAGTAGGGTAAACCTAATCTCAGCACTCAGAGTTCAAGGCCAGTCTGGACTACATAGCAAATACTGTCTTCTAAAACAAAAAGAAATGGGGTTTGAGGAAGAAAAAAGAAAGAGACTGACAAATTGTCTTTTTTAAAAGAAGATGTAGGAGTCTGGACATGGTTTTCCCCAAGGAGAAGGGAGAGGCCTTAGTGATGGAGGATCAGTAGAGGGACTTTCAGGGTACTGGTAGCATTCTGTTTGTTGATGTCAGGGTGTTCTGTCTTCGTGGAAATTCATAAGATTTGCACATTTCTCAGTAACATTGTGTAGCCAATAACAACAGCAACAAAATCAAGAAAGGGGTCAAGAAGACTCTACATCCTTGGCAAAAGCAGCCTCACCCCGTCTCGGAAATGTACTATGTGTATACGTGTGTGTGTGTGCGTGTGCGCACGTGCGTGTGTTTTTAATGAATTCAGCTGACAGGTATAGGTTAGTGAGCTAAATGTGGGCACTCTTAGTTTCTGCTCTTTTTAGGTGCCAACGATGTAACCCAGGGCCTCATGTATTATAACTATGTGCTCCACCACTGAGCCACGTTCTGACCGCTTAGGGAGAGGGACAGGTCAGAAGGTGTCAGCTGACCCTAGCAGAATGGGTTAGCTCAGCCAGCTTCTGATGGTTTTAGTTCTTCCTGCAGAGCAGAAAGCATTATATTTGCTACTTGCAAACATGTTACACTATTAGTACTATTAGATTATGCGGGTTGAACTGGAACCCAAGACTCAGAGGTCAGAAAACAAATAACCAATTTTTTTTCTGGGACCTGACTCTCAGAAACCACTTTGTACAGATGGTAAGCATCTTTGAATTTGTCCTGGTTTTTAAGATATAAATTTTTTTCTTTTCTTTTTTTTTTATTATGAAAGCTCAGCTGGGCCAGGTATGGTGGTGTATGCCTTAAATCCCAGCACTCGGGAGGCAGAGGCAGGTAGATCTCAATGAATTCAAAGCCAGACTGGTCTACAAAGCGAGTTCCAGGACAGCCAGAGCTGCTACACAGAGAAACCATGTCTTGATAAAACAAAAAAGAAAAAAGAAAAGAAAGTTCAGGCTAGAGAGATGGCTCAAAGGTTAAGACTGGCTGCTCTTCCAGAGGTCCTGAGTTCAATTCCTAGCAACCACATGGTAACTCAAATCATCTGTAATAAGATCTGGTGTCCTCTTCTGGCCTGCAGGCATGTATGCAGACAGAACACTGTATAGATAATAATTTTTTTTTAAATCTTAGAAAAGAAAAGGAAAATTCAGCCAATAGCTTAGGCTTGTTTATAACTAGCTCTTATAACTTAAATTAACCCATTTCCATTAATTTACCTTCTGCTTTATTACCTTTACTCTGTCCATATTGCTTTCCTGTTTCCTCCATGTCTGGCTGGTGACTCCACCCTTCTTCCCAGCATCCTCTCTGCCCCAAAAATCCTGCCTAGCTATTGGCCATAATCAGATTTTTATTAAATATTTTGTTAAATATTTAATAAACCAAACATTACATTGTTAAAGAGCTGCATAAGTACAATACCTTAAACAAGAATAGAAACATATATACAGTATAACAAAAATAACCTTAAGTTTGTATCAATATACAAAAATCTATACCAATGTAAAATATTTGAGACTAGTGGTTGTTTAAAAGTAGACTTAATAATCTACCCTTTTATCTCATCATTTGTGTACTATATCCCCCTTTTTTTTCTTTAGAAAGAGGCCCTTGAATTTAACTCCTTTGTTTAGCTTTTATCTGACCATTACCAGTAACAACTTTTTTCTTTTTCTTTTATGTGTATGGGTATTTTTCCTGCATCTGTTTTTGCTCCCTGTGCTTGCAGTGCCCGAAGAGGCCACAAGAAGGCATCAGAACTCCTGAAGCTGAAGGCACAGGAGGTTATGAACCACCATGCTCTTAACTGCTGAGGCATCTCAACAGTATGATAGCTGTGTGCATAAAATGGAACTTCAACCTTTAATGCCTACCAATTCAAACCTCATAAGTAAACTCTAAACTTCTAGATGATGTCACAGGAAAGGAATCTCAATAACCTTGGAATTGGCAAATATTCCCTTAAACTGACACAAAAATGCAGGCTGGGAAGGAGAAAGAAATCAGTAAATTGGATTTTACCAAAATTTGGAGCTTGTTCTTCCAAAATCAATATTAGTAAAATGAAAAGCCTCTCTTGAAAAAGTATTTTCAAAACATTTTTTGACAAAGAGCTTGGATCTCATGCCTTTAAAGAACCCCAGCACTTGCTGGCAGTGGTGGCACATCCCTTTAATCCCAGCAGAAGCAGGGGCACTTGGATCTCTGTGAGTCTGAAGCCAGCCTGGTCTATGTAACAAGTTCCAGACCAGCCAGGGCTACATTGTGAGACCTTATAAAGAAGATCCGAGGAGTGGCTCCATGGTAGAGTGCTGGTCTAGTGTGCACAGTACCCTGGGTTCCAGCCCCAACACCTACCCCCCCAAAAGAAATAGAGTTGCTGGATACATGCATGAAAAGATGCCCAACATCATTAATCACTAGTAAAGGGCTAGAAAAATGAGTCAGCAGTTAAAAGAGTACTTGCTGCTCTTACAGAGGACCCAGGTTCGGTTCCCTGAACCCCCATGGTGGCTCACAACCATCTGTAACTTCAATTCCAGGTAATCTAATGACTTCATCTGATTTCTGTGGTTAGCAGGCACATACATGATACACACACATACATGCCGGCAGAACACTCATATACATAAAATAGAAACAGAATCTTAAAACCTTATTGTTTTAAGAACAATTCTTCTGTTGAAGAAACAGAATCTTAAAAGAGGAGAACTGAGTGGGGTAGTGCACACCTGGAATCCCAGCATTTGGGAGATATAAACAGGAGAATTAGGAGTTCAAGGTTTTTCTTCAACTACACAGCAAGTATCAAGCCAGCCTAGGCTATATGTAACTCAGACTCCAAGAAAGGGATGGAGCTATAAAAGAAGAGAGAGGAAAAAAAAACGTCAAGAAGAAGAACTAAGATTTAAAAGACTGACACATCATTACCCAGAGGCACTGGGATTTTCACACACTTCACAAAGGTCTGTAAAACAGCAAGGCCGGGCTGGAGAGATGGCTCAGAGGTTAAGAGCACTGACTGTTCTTCCAGGGGTCCTGAGTTCAATTCCCAGCAACCATCTACAATTCAATCTGGTGCCCTCTTTTGGCATGTAGGCAGAACACTGTATATGTGATAAATAAATCCTAAAAATAAATAAATAAAGTGAAACATAATGCAGATGGCAATGGAGTCAGAGCAAGTTTGATGAGCAGATGTTTATTATGAAAGTACTCACTGGACGGAGTCAGTCTGGTACAACCAGGCAGGTCAGGGAACAGAGTGAGCAGCATGCTTGTGACTCTCATATTTAAAGTCTTGCTACGTCACTCTGACCACGCCCAAGTGTTCGTGGTCTGCGTCACCTGTGCCAGCTCTCAAGCAGGTGTGGTCAGTATTTCTCTTACAAAAAAAAAATAAAATAAAACAGCACAGCCACTTGACATAAATCAACCTGAGAGCCCCTTACAGAGTTAAGCCAAAATCTACCAGGCATTCCACCCCTGGGTATTTAACCCAAGAGACATGAAATCACATATTCGAGGATTTCTTGTAAATAAATGTTCATAGCAACTTTCAATGATTCGACATTCTAGAAAGATGCAAGATAAACTGTTTCCATGGTGATAGGAATAAGATGGAAAGAGAGGAAGGGATTAATAAAAGATTTTAGGACATTTTCCCTGAACCACTGAGCCATCTCTCCAGCCCCTGAACTTACAGTCACCTTACCTCTATTGCCCAAGTGCTGAGATTCTAGACCTGGGGTTCCAGCTGATCTCATGTGGGACCCTCTCCCCACCCTGCACCAAGGACTGAACTCAGAGCTTTATGTGAAGGCACTGCTACTAGGATTTATCCCAGTCGTCCTTTTTTTCTTCAGACAGGCCTGGTTAAGTTTTCCAGGGAGGCCTTGAACATGGGCCACTCTTAAAAGCCTTTGCCTCTTCAGCAGCTGAGAGCACAGAAATTTGGCAGGTGTTGGACGTGTTCATGTTCTATACTCTGGCTAGGTTGGTAGGCATATGAACAAGATCTCTACTCTTGTAGATTTATCTATTTGTGTGTGAGACAGCACACAAATGTGTGCTGGTGTGCCTGTTTGTGCAGATGCAGAGGCCAGACAAGGGCATCCAGTCCCTCAGACCTGGAGCTACAGATGTTTATGGAAAGCCTGGCTTGTTACATGGGTGCTGGGATTTGAACTCTGGTCTTCATGATTGTGCAGCACACTCTTGATCACTGAACCATCCCTCTAGACCCCTATAAAAACTCTTGAAGCTGTAAATTTTAATCATGTTTATTTTACTTTATTTCCCTGTTACCTCAAAGTAACAGTAACAAAACAGGGCCATGCAGAAAAGAAAACAGGAGCATGGCTTGGTTCTGATTAGCACAAACAGTCAAATAGAATAAACACTGAATGTATTAAATTATCAAAAAATAATTACTTGGGGCTGGGTGGTGATGGCAGCACTTTAATCCCAGTACTCAGGAGGCAAAGGCAGGTGGATTTCTGTGAATTCCAGGACAGTCAGAGGGATACACAAAGAAACCCTGTCTTGAAAAACCAAAATAATAATAATAATTACTTGGGACCATGTTTATGGGAGAGGGAGGGTATAGAGATAGGAAAAACACCACAATGTTCCCTAGTGGAAATTCAATAAAGTCTAAGCATGAAAAATTATGAGTGTCAAAATTGGTACCTTTGGGCTAGCAATTTCAAGCCTGATGACCTGGATTTCAGTCCCTGGAACCCACATGGTTCTACTCCTGAAAGTTGCCCTCCTACCTTCACCTGAGCAATTTCCACTCCCACCACCCACACAAAGTAAATTTTTTAAAGAGGAAAAAAAAGAGTATGTTTTTGAAAGCATAAATTCTATAAGAGTCACTAAAAATTGCACACTCTGAAAAACGGAAGTTGGAGATTGTACTCTTCAGAACGCGTGGTGCCGGCTGACTGCATAGACCTGTGCTCTCAGCTGCTGAAGAGGCAAAGGCTCCTAAGAGTGGCACAAGTTCAAGGCCTCCCTGGAAAACTTAACCAGGCCTGTCTGAAGAAAAAAAGGACGACTGGGATAAATCCTAGTAGCAGAGCCTTCACATAAAGCCCTGGGTTCAGTCCCTGGTGCAGGGTGGGGAGAGCGTCCCACATGAGATCAGCTGGAACCCCAGGTCTAGAATCTCAGCACTTGGCAATAGAGGTAAGGTGACTGTAAGTTCAGGGGCTGGAGAGATGGCTCAGTGGTTAAGAGAATTTGCTGCTCTTACAAAGGATCTCAATTCAGTTCCCACAATCCACATGGTTCCCCACAGCTGTCTAAACTCCTCCAGTTTCTGGGGATTGTGCAGACAAACAGTCCTTGGGTAAAATAAAATTAATGTTTAAAAAATGTTAAAGAAGATTGAAAGTTCCAGGCTAGCATGGCTATGCTACATAAGGTATACTGCCCCCCCAAAAAAAACATAGATTTAATTAATAATTAACCAAACCATGTGAAGGTATAGCTTTAATGTTAATTAAAACTTTTTCATTTGTATGGGTGGTTGCACATTCATGGGGATAGATGTGTAAGAGTGTGGGTGAGGAGGCCAAAGGTCAGCGTGGGTGTTGTCTCTCAGTCATCATCCACCTTGTTTGAGACAGGGTCTCTCCTTTGACCTAGAGCTCATTCTAGACTGTCTGGCCAGGAAGCCCCTGGGTCTGCCATCCCAGAGTGGGGAACACACTCAGCTTTTCTATGTGGATTATGGATATGGAACTCGGGACCTTATGCTCTAGAGCATGTTTACCTCTTGAGCCCCAAATGAAAACTTTAATTTTAAAAATTGTTTTATTACATTTGACTTAGTGTGTGTGTTCATGCACATGTCTACATGAACACACACATAGAGAGTTCTGAGGGCAACCTGCGGGACTCAGTTTTCTGCTTCTACCATGTGGGTCCCAGGAATCAAGCCTATATCATCAGGCTTGGTAGCAAGTGCTTTTACTGTCCCTGTAGTCCAAACTTTTAAATGTGTTATCAGGATCCTCGATACTCGCCATCCAGAATTCCCAGGTTTCCCCAACTGCCAGATCATTTCTGTGCACTCATGCATGCAGGCCAGTCTAGGACAGAGGCTCAGAAAGGGACAGGATTTGTATGATTTCGTCCCCAAAAGTCTTCAGATCAGTCATAGCATCCTTCCAAGTCCATCGGGCAGCTTTTGTTCTGACACCTTCTTGGGAGCCTAACAGGAGAATGTACGTATTTTGGAAGGTTTTTTTTTTAAGAATTTATTTTTATTTTATGTGTATGAGTGTTTGCATATATGTGTGTGTACTTACAACATGTGTGTGATGCCCATGGAGACCAGAAAAGGATGTGGGGTCCCCTGCAGTTGGAATTACAGACAGTTGTGAGTCCTGATGTGGGTCATGGGTCCTGAACTCCAAATCTACCAGATCAGCAAGTGTTCTTCACTATTAAGCCATCTCCCTAGCCCCAGAAATGTATATATTTAAAATATGCCTACAAAGTGCTAAGGAAGTGGCTTATTTACCTGGTGTGTGCAAGGCCCTAGGTTTAATTACCTTGCATCTCATAAACTAGACATGTAATACATGCTTGTAATCCCAAGACTCAGAAAATGGAGTCAGGAGGATCACAAGTTCTAGGTCGTCTCCAGCCATAGTGAGTTCAAGGCCAGTCTTGTCTACATGAAACCCTGTCTCAAAACAAACAAAAACAACAACAACAACAACCACAACAAAAAGTCAGTCATGCTTACAAGGCAAAGAGGCAGCTGAATGTTGCAGGACTCGCTTAGCAAGTAAGAGGCTCTGGGTTTCAGCCGCAGCACTGAGAGACACAACGCCTACATTATTTCCATCTAGAGATAAGAGGCCACAGTGAAGGAGATACTTACGGAAATGCAGTGTTACAAACCCGATCAGCATCCTCCTACAACGTCCTGTGGGACCCGGGCTAATGCCCACACTAAGTTTGTCTTTCTTGTTCCTTCTTTAGGTGGGCACTTCTTTCACCGGAACTCCCTGTCGCCTCGTAGCCTGGTGTACGAAAGTGAATTCTCCACAATCGAACCATCCTTGGACATGTATGATGAGAACAAAACCTGAATTTTTTTTAAAAATGGGCTGTTGGGGGTCTCTCCTTTTGAAATTTGATTTATGGTCACCTTTCTTATTTTGTATTTTTCTGTCATCATCCGTTTTGGAAGAATGGCAGTACCGCTGGGTGCAAGTTGGGGTTCAGAGTTAAATTGCAGAGTTCCCCCCCACAAGGTGAGGTTTGGGGACAACATTATTGCCCAGGTGAGCCTCATGGTACTGAAGACCCACCCAGAGCTAACCACCGAGCATGGGCACCCCATGAGCCTTGATGTTTCCAGAGAAGAGATGGGGCCAGGGGCTAATGATGCGTTTGTTGCAAATGTGTCCGTGTCCCCAAGTAGTCGCACGCTGTTCTGTGTCAGGGTGACATTGGGTTTTTGTAAAATACATTTTGTGGTCCACACATGCACACGGAAGCCTGCAGATAAAATGTCCCACCAATGCAGAATATGAGTCATGGCTTCTTGCCATGCTTCACTTTGTCCTCTGTCTCTCACTGTATTTCCTGGCAAAAGGCCTCTTCCTACAGAGTGTCCTCCAAGAGAAGATTCGTCTTCCTCTCCCCTTCTGCAACTTTGACCAGCTGTGTCCTCCAGAGCTCTGGACACAGGTCATGGGGCCTGAGTCTGCTCTCACAGGATCAGACAGTCACCTACTTTGTCGTTTTCCAGCATCTGTGATGAGCATGACATAAGATGACAAGTATTTACATAGACACTAGACGTGGAAGGCATCTGTCCCCACTGTCTGTGGTGTATATGAGGAGGTGGCAGCAGGAGCCTAGCACGATGACCATATGGGACAAGGTTAACAGTCATCCACACCAAAGTAGTTTCAAATGTTTTATTGGAAAGTGCAAACCAACATCCTATTAAATACCAAATGGAGGGGGGCCTCTTCTATCTTGATTGCATAATCCAGTGCTATCTTGCCAGTCTCAGCACCAACATGAAGAAACACTGGAGTACTGGCAGCCAGACTTTCAGAAGAGGATGTTATGGCCAGCATGGTGGACACTGGGAACATGTGTGCTCGTCACACACATCTAAAATGATGTCAAGTTAACATGAGAAACATATGGCCTACAGTGTGGGACCAGGATGAGCAAATCTCCTTCCTGCAGGATCTCATACCACAGTCAGCTGCTTCTCACCAGAGGGAAGATATTCAGATCCTGGATAGAGGAATGTAGCTCCAGGGTCCAGGCGTGCGTGCGTGCGTGCGTGCGTGCGTGCGTGCGTGCGTGCGTGCGTGCGTGCGTGCGTGCGTGTGTGCGTGTGTGTGTGTGTGTGTGTGTGTGTGTGTATGTATCAAATGGGCAGATGGGGAGGCCCCCACCCTGTCACTTTTATTGGCTCTGTGGGTCGTTAAGTTTGAGGCACATGTGTGCCATCTTCACACGTGATTTCTCTTTCACAGTATCTTATAACATGTTGCTAGGATCCCTCAGATGTCCCTGTGCCTGAAACAGACCCTCAGAGAACCTTAGTGCTGACAACCTGTAAGAAAATGGTCGCAGGGTGAGCCCACATACTTTGAGTAATTTGAAGCTGGAACAGGGCCGACCTCTAAGGTCTTGCTTGACTGCTTTCACTCTTTACTGCTTACCAAGGGCTTTTGTCTTTCTTTGTTATAGTCTTTGTACTATAAAAGTATTTTTGATAAAGTTTCAATAGATTACTGTTCTGAAAGACAGGTTCTCAGTGATAGCATTCTCAACAGGAGAGTAGACTGCTAAGGCCCAGAGGCTCAGGCGGAAGTGTTTGTGCAGCAGACGAGGCGGATGCTTTAATTGCCATGTTGTCTGTAGCCTAGCCTTGTTTCTCCATAACCAAAACTCAGATCCCAATGAATCATTTTCTTCAAGTCTCAACAGTCTTATGAGGCACATACATTAAATCATTAAATTCCACTCTAGACAGTTTCTTTGCTGGGGAAAAAAAGAAAAGAAAAGGAAAGAAAAGGAATTGCTTGGGGACAGTTTTTTTTTAATTGAGTCCTCTAAAATCTACTGAGATGACATTTGAATCCTTGGGAAATCTGGGGCATGTGTTCACTGTAGAACACCCAAGGAGGATGTTCTTAGGAAGAAATTTGCTCCAAACACCAGGTTGACCCCTTTTCCTGAAAACTGGGGCCACCTTCAACTCAGCTCCAGAATGTCCTGTGCTCATCAGGAGGAGATTGACTTCTTTGTGGAGGACATGTGCTTTTGGAGGACAGAAGAAAACCGCTTCCTACCAGCAGCTATGATGAGGGGACTCCTGTGAAGCCACCCAGGTCCCCAGGTCCATTACTGGCATATGCCACAGAACACACACCCAGCAGGGTCTACAGCCACAGGCAGCAGTAGTAGCAGACTGGACTGTGGTGTGAATACAAAGGCTTAAGACTTTGAGATACCTAGCTTCCTTGTGGAGGAGCCACTCTGGGCTAGTTACTTCTGGGAGAAAGGAAAGCTGACTGGCCGGACATCCAGGTGTGAAGAAGTCTCTAGAGGGTCTCTGGAAGCAATGAGTGTGACCATCCAGAGCCCTGCCTTTGCTCCCCTCCTAGGAAAATAGGCTCTACCATCAGCAGTTTAAAACTCCCTTCAATCAGCCTGCTTCTGAATCAGCCTCATCTCCTGGCTCCTCTTGTCATTCCCTCATGGGAACATCTATAAAGCACATCCCTGAATGCCAGTCCGTCCTGAAGTCAGTTCTTCCCATCTGTCCTGATGCATGACAGCCCAGATGCCAAAAGATGTGGCCCAAAGGCATTAGGCAGAAGATTACCGAATTTTACTAATTGGCACACCCTATGGACTTTATAAGTCTTCCTAGTTTTATCACCCTCACCTCCATGTTTTCACTGATCTATGTGCTAAATGACACCAAACTAAGGAAAAATCCATGTGTTCTTTTGCTGTTAACCTTTATTGTAGGGGACCTTGTTCTGCTACAAAAAACAAGACTGTGATTTCACATCAGGGGTCCTGCTGACAAGGGGTCTCTGCTCATAAATGTCAAGAAAGGAAACGACCCAATTTAAGACTTTTTTTGTATTATTCTGTCTTTTCTTTTTTGGTTTTTTGAGACGGGGTTTCTCTGTATAGCCCTGGCTGTCCTAGTACTCGCTCTGTAGATCAGGATGGCCTTGAACTTGAACTTGGAGATCCTCCAGCCTCTGCTTCCTGAGTGCTGGGTTTAAAGGCACCAGGCCCAGACTGTTGACAGACTTTTAATATAAAGCTCGCATTGTGTACCTAACTCGTGCATTTGGAGTTAAGGTGGATAAGTGGTAAGGCAAGGTCCTTGGGTTGAAGCATCTCCCTGTCTGGGGCAGGGGCAGCTCCAGAACTTTGCTTAGAAAAAGAACACCATGAGCACCAGGCTGTGTGAGAGGCAGAGGACAGACAGGCCCTGCAGGGGGCTGACATGCTAGCAGTTGGCTTAGAACCAAGGAACCCCTGACTGAGCTAACTATAGGTAAAGAAACAAGGGGGGCTGTGAGATAGAAATGGAAGTCAGATTTATTTATTTTATATATTTATTTACTTATTTATTTCCTCCTTTTTTCTGAGATAGGCTTTCTTTGTGTAGCCTTGGCTGTCTTAGAACTAGCTCTATAGACTAGGGTGGCCTCAAACTCATATAGATCCGCCTGTCTCTACCTCCCAAGTGCTGGGACTAAAGACGTGCACTGCCACCACTTGTCCTGGAAGCTAGATTTCTAATCTTGGTGATTGGGTGAATGTTGATAGGGTCCAGGAGAACCCATAAAACCCAGCACTGATGTGGTCTCCACACGATCAGAGGCCCTGGGAGGCACAGCGTCTTCCCCTCCACCACCCTGTGCAGAGGTTTGTGTGCTAGGCACTACACTCACCCTGGCAGAGATGACCCTCAATTCTGATGATGGTGTCAGCCAGAGAGAAACTGGGCCAGGTGAACATTGATTGGTATGTATGGCAAACAAAAAACTACTGGAGACACTAATGTAGAAAAATGATAGTACGAAATTTCCCCATTCAGGAAAGGTGGGTTTGCCGACCTCCTTCCCCAGTGTACAGAATGGGAGGTCTGTGCACTTGAACTCAAACTCAGTCCCTCTCCAAGGGAGAGGAGGTGAAAATAAGAAATCATCACAGGCCGACCGTCCTGACACCCACAGCTTAAAACAAGTGCCTTTCGGCCCAGCTCCATACGAGGGCAGTGCTTGCAAACAGTGCGTGGAGTTCCGCCTTGTTTGGGCCTGGTGGGTGCATCATTCCAAAACTTTGACACAGCCCCCAGTTAACCTGTCTGGAAAAGGGGGAGTGCATAAGATGCTTGGATGTGGTTGAGGTCACTGCCAGACTGGGAAAATGCCTTACAGGCTGTAAGTGTTGTGACATCAGAAAAGGACCAGGAGGAGTATAGGACTAACATGCCTGTGTCTGTAGCACAGCACTGTTTGCCTGAGTGTGTCTGGAAACAGCAGGAGAACCAAAGCTGATGGAAAGCTCCTGCAGCCTCATGGAGCCTGGGTGACAGGGTCTGAAATTGTGGTCAGGAGGCCACCTTGTAGCCAACGAACTCCTTCAGAGCTCTGATAGGACTCATAGGTTCCACTCTTCTTTATCAGTGATCCCAGAAAACTGACCTTTGATGAAGACAGCCAGATAAAAGCAGTCACCTGCGTCTTCCAGAGCCATGACTCCACCAGCCTGCAGTGACTGTAGAGGGAGGGGGAGCTGTGAGCCTCAGCGGCTAAAAGGGTGACATTTCTGCTTTGCAGACATGATTGTCCTCCTCAGTCCTCCCTAGGCTTACACTTCCCCCCCCCCTACTTTCTTCACTCTGACTTGGGAAAAAAAGAAGAAATGTGTGGCAAAAGGCAGAATAGCCTTTGAACTTCATGCAACCCAAGTGTTGAACTTCTAGGAGTATCCATTGCCGCCAAAGTAACTAGGGTCTCTGCCCCAGGATCCCTCTGTTTCCTCCTATGGATTCTTTATGACAGGACTGAGGTGACCCAAACCCCACTTCACAGCCTAAAAGAGTGATCTTTCTCAGAAGCATTGGTGACACCGGAGCTGAAGACGGAGGCTTCACAGCGGTTAGCTGCACTCCTTGTCCTCCTGAGGAAAGGTGGAGCTGCCGAACTGCCAACCTCCCCCTATAGTAGACCCTCCACCCAGTCCCCTCAACTCCACTTGCTGGTCAGGTGCATGCATGGGGAAGGGACAGGCTGGCCACCCGCAAGATCCCCCTCCCTATCAGCTATCAGCGCTCCTCACCTGACTCTGCACACCTCTTTCCAGCCACTACCAACAGTTAACATTGTACTAAGCCACATTTTTACAAATTGAACCCAACATAACATGAATTCTAACCTGCTTTGGAATTACCCTTCATCCACAACTAAGTCTAAATGTATTTGCATTATGATATTAAAGGACTTTTCTAATGACTGGAAGGCATTGAACCAAAATGTTTGTTCTAAAATACATAGGAGGGTTGGGTAAAATGTGGCATCCCAAGCCATATTTTTTCCTTCAGGTAAGCAAAGCTACATCTGCCTACTGCCACCCATGCTTTATGCTTCCACACCTAAACCTTTTGGGGGCAGCCACAAGGACACATGTCACCTTCCTGGCAGCCCCAGCTGGCCTGCTGACCCGGCTAGAAGATAGCTGTTTTGGCTAGTGTTTGGGGTAGAATGTGGAATCTTCAGCCCAGCATGGGAGGTGAGACAGACACCTCTTCCAGGGAAACAGAAAAGAGCCCAAGCTGGGAGGTGATGTGGGTGTGGGGCAGAGGAAAACATTGTCTCATAGTCATATTTAAATCCTAGGCCACAGTTGTTTTTGACTCTCAGTAGATTTTACACTCATAGAAAACACTGAAGTCACCCCTTTCCTATCTGGGTTATTCATAGAGCCCCTCTTATTCTGGGTTACTGCTGACTATGCACAACATCTCAGAGGATGGTGTACAAAACTATTTTTCTAACCTTAGCATAGGTAACTTGGGGTGAGGAAGTTCGGAATACACCTAAGGCAGACGGCCAGGAGGGGCACCTTGAGGGATAAGAGGGAAACTATGCACTTGAATTTCTTTCACCAGTAGATATCTTGTGCCCGAAAGAGCACACATCAAGAATTCAAGAAACAAAATTGCTTGCTAGCTTAATTCAGGACTCACTGTAAGGGGTTACCCTGTCAAGAACAGACATCTACAAGTACAATGTGAGCTGATTTCTTGACAATCAGATCTGTCAACCCCTGGAAATGGGCAGCACAACCCCTAGGTCCACATGGTTGATGTAAGTATAACTAAGTAGTGAAATTGTCTGGCATGTACCTCTATGCCAATATTGTACACCTGTATGTGTGGAATTTGCTAATATAACTGTTTCAATAAAAACCTATTGAAAAATCTGCTTGTGTTATATGGAATACTTTCAGTGGTTGCAGGTGACAGAAAACACAGACTAGCTAAAGGACATGATAGGAATAAAAATCCAAACCACAATGACCTTACTCTGGAAATGGCTAGACTGGTGTTGAACCATGGCACACAAACCCTGACACACTGTAAGAACAGCAAATACTACAGCTGCTTTGAAAACAGTTCAGGGGTTACTCAGAAGCTGTCTCTCCAAGACTGGAGAGACAGCTCAGTGGTTAAGAGTGCAGGCTTCTCTCCCAGAGAACTAGGTTCAGTTCCCAGCACCCCCATGGCTTACAACCATCTGTAATTTCAGCTTCAGGGAGTCCAACTACCTCTTCTGGCCTCCAAAGATACTAGGTACACACATGATATACAGATATACATGCAAACAAAACACTCATACACATAAAACAAAAATAAGTAAAGTCTAAACTTTTAAATATAAAGAGAAAAAGTCAAGGCTGGGTGTAGTGGTACACACCTTTCATCCCAGTGCTCAGGAAGCAGAGACAGGTGGATCTATGTGAGTTCAAGACCAGCCTAGTCTGCATAACGAGTTCCAGGATAGACAGGGCTACATAGAGAGATGCTATCTCAAAACAGAAGGAGGAGGAGGAAGAGGAGGAGGAGGAGGAGGAGGAGGAGGAGGAGGAGGAGGAAAGAAATAAAAAGAAAAGAGAAAAGGAAGGAAGGAAGAGTATGGCTCTTAATATTATTACCTTATTGGTTCTCATCATAACCAAAAGAATTAAAAACACTTTTCATCCCAAACCTGTACACGGGCTGGAGAAATGGTTCAGCATTTGCTGCTCATAGGGATTGGATTACAGATCTCATGTAACAAGACAGGCATGCTGAGCACACTGTACCCCCAGCTTGAGGAGTCAGACAAGAGGAACAATGGGACTTCTGACTTCCAGTCAGCCTACCTAAGAAAACAAGCCTCGGATTCGAGGAAAGACTCCTGCCTCAAAGAACTAGGTAGAGAGGATAGAACCTCTGCTGTCTTCAACACACATATGCGCATGGTCATGCACGCCTGCACACAAATGTGCCATGTACTCAGACACACAGAGAGAAGTAAAAGTCTTTTAAAAGACACAGTGCTTATGATAATATTACTAAGATCCAAAAGACTGAAACATCCACCAACTGATGGATAAACAAAGCTTGGCATATCCCTGCCGTGCAATATTCAACCATATAAAAAAATGTCACTGACATGCTACAACATGGATGGATTTGGGACATGTGATGGTAAGTGAAGGAGCCAAACATAATGGGACAGATTATTCCATTTACATGAAATACCCAGAATAGGAAAAGCATAAAGGCAAAAGCAGAGAGAGGTGACTAGGGGCTGAGGAAGACAACGATGGGAAATAACTGACTGTCATGAGTACAGGGTTTCCATTCAGAATGATGGAAAAATTCTGGAACTAGAAAATGTTGCTGACTGCTAAATCCTGTGACCATCAAAGCCTGAATTTTGCATTTTCTATCAATGAGGTAAATTTTATAGAATATAAAATCACAGAAAATAAAGAAAAAAAGACTGATTTTTTTCATATATTTGGTAGCATATATTAAATGCCCAATAAGAATTATTTTCCAGGGCTGGAGAGATCGCTCAGAGGTTAAGAGCACTGACTGCTCTTCCAGAGGTCCTGAGTTCAATTCCCAGCAACCACATGGTGGCTCACAACCATCCGTTATGAGATCTGGTGCCCTCTTCTGGTGTGCAGATATACGTGGAAACACAATGTTGTATACATAGTAAATAAATAAAATCTTCTTTTAAAAAAGAGGATTATTTTCCTTATAAAGAATAGTCCTGGGCCAGGCAGTAATTGTACATGTGCTTAATCCCAGCACTTGGGAGTCAGAGGCAGGTGGATCTCTGAGTTCAAAGCCAGCCAGTGAATTCCATGACAGCCAGGAATGTTACACAGAGAAACCCTGCCTCAAAAAAACAAAAAAGGGGACAGTCCTTACAAATTGGTCTCTGGGTCAGCAGTAGCACCCAGGAGCATGTTAGATTGCAGAGACAGGAGGTACCAACAGTCAGCCTCATGTCCAAGATCCATCCATGTCATAGCATGTCAGTGACATGTTTTATGGCTGAAAATTGCACAGTAGGGATATGCCATGCTTTGTTTATCCATCAGTTGATGGACATTTCAGACTTTGGGCTCTTGAGTATACTAAAGTATACTCAAACTTGAAACCTCTGGAATAAGGATAGACAACCCTTTACTGCACTTCCACTTTACTTCCACATTATTTTTAAATTACATTTATTTGTTTGTTTTCGAGGAAGTCAGAGGACAACTTGCAGGAGCTGTTTCTCTCCTATCATGTGGGTTCTGGGATAAAACCCAGGCATCTCATTGGTCCTCAAGTACTTCCAGTTCTTTATTATTAGATTTTTTAATGGATTTCTCTATGTGTCTGTGTGCATGCACACAAGTACACATGCTCAAAAGTGTGTGGTGGTGGTGGTGGTGGTGGTGGTGGTGGTGATGGTGGTGGTGATGGTGGTGGTGGCAGCAGCTGGAAGAGGGTATCAGATCTCCTGGAGCTGGACTCCCATCTTTTGCTGAGCCATCTTGCCAACCCCCTACTTTCAAATTCTTTTATTTTTATGCTTTTATTCTTTTGAGACAGGGTCTCTCTATGCAGCCCTGGATGTCCTGGAACTTGCTATGTAGACCAGGCTTGTCTCAAACTCACAGAGATCCACCTGCCTCAGCCTCCCAAGTCCCAGGGTAAAGGTGTGTGCCACCATGCCTGGCTTACTTCCAAATTCTTGAGTGTAGAATTCTCCAGAGAGCACAGTGGCATCGGTTAATGCTTTCCCGAACCCTCTTTCCTATTACTAGAACACACTGACGTGCTAGACTACAAATCTAGTATGTGCAAGATGATGAGTTTCATTATATTTTCACAGGTGGATACCATACTCCCTCCCCCCTGTAGCAATATGATGGACAGCCAGGCTGAGTGACTGTTCTGTACTCTGTCAGGATAAACCTCAGAGTATTGTGTTCCAAAGTCTTAAGGAAAACCAGTCTCCATATCTTGAAAGCTTAGAGTCACAAGCTGCATTTCATTCACTCTGCCTGTCACCCATTACATCTGCCACACCCAAGACCTTGAATGCCAGTGACAGAACCCAACTCAAGGGACTCTGGATGCAGTTCAGCCTCCTGGCCTAGAGTGAATGAAGTTCTCAAGTTACATCCCCGGCCTGGTGGTGAATGCCTGCAATCCTAGCAATGGTAATGACTGAGGCAGAGGGATCAAAGAGTCTGCGATCATCCATAGTTACATAGAGTTTGAGGTTAGCCTGAAATACAGAAATATTAGAGACCCTGTTTCGAAGAAAACCCTTTAAAACTAACCCAAACCTCCCAGAATGAGTCTACCTTCCTTTCACCCTCCTGCCACATCCAGGTGACATGAGACACCTCGTACAGCCATCTCCCTGGCCTTTACCAAAATAAATATGATTCACACCTGTTGTCCAGGTAGAGGCAAGAGCACCTTTGAGTTAGAAACTGTCTTGTTCCTAATTGCTTCACCGGTCTCTAGTTGACAGAGCCCACAGACGCTAGTTTTGCTTCATGGTTCAGTGAGTGGCAGGAGCCCTGGGCTGGGATCTGAAGGTGGATATGCACTATGAGTGATTGCCTCCTTCTGGCCAGGAGAGGGAAGAGCGGGGCTCTGTGCTCCTAGACCATAGCGAGGCCCGCTTATGCAAAAATGTGCCCAACAGTGACCCCAGCCTTAAGGCCACCTCAACCCATCTGTCAGATGGGGTGAGAGCACTATTTCCAAGGACACCAGCTGCCTCGGAGCTTCTTGACAACTGGACTCTTGAGGATTCCAACTTTAGACTTAGGCGTCAGGATTCCGAGGCTGACCAGGAGCTGCTAACCCTTCTCCAGCCATTAGCACGCCTGGGCTGCACAGTTGGCGGAGGGCATGTGATTTCCCCATCAACTGGACAGCGTTGGCGGGGCTGGGCGGGACTGCGAGGCCAGGAGAGAGCAAGGAGGGCGGCGTTGCGTGCGAGCGCGGCCACCAGGGGGCGCCATCCTCCGGGCTGGCGTCTCGACCCCGCCCCGGCCGTTCGGCTCTGCTCGGCTCGGCTCGGCTCGAGCGCAGCGACGGCGGCGCGCGCTTCCGCCTCGCGGGCTCTGGCCCGGGTGCGAGCGGCCGCGCGATGTGGCTCGGGCCGGAGGAGGTGCTGGTGGCCAACGCGCTGTGGGTGACGGAGCGGGCCAACCCCTTCTTTGTGCTGCAGCGGCGCCGGGGCCACGGCAAGGGCGGCGGCCTCACGGGTGAGCGGGGCGCGGGTGGCCGGGCCTGTGCGCACCGGGCCTGGCGGGACAGCAGGACGCGGCCAGAGGGCCAGCGGGCACGCGCAGCGACGCGAGGGGTCGGAGAGCGGGCGGGGAGGATCGTCCCAGGACCGGTGGCAGGGGAGGGCAGCAGTGATCTCCCGGAGACGTGTGCACACTCCTGCAGAGGAACTTAGCAGCCAGAAGCGTGCAGAGTTCCCCCAGCTCGCCTTCTGCCTCAATTTCTCCAAGTGACTCTGAGGGACCAAGTGGGATAAACACACATTTTCTTTTGCCCTCTTCTTTTTTTCCAACTCACCCAGGAATTGTCTCTTTATGAAGATCAAAGATGCTCTGTTCCCCTTCCTCCAGCTTCTGTTCACATGGTGCCATCAGAGCTCCAGACCCAATGCTTGTTTTTGCATAATTATCAGTGTATATGAAGCGTGCCCCTGAGAAAGCCCAGATGCCCCTTGGGTGTCTGGGCACCACCACTCATACAGAAGCAGCTGGTGTGGG
The DNA here is from genome assembly GCF_003668045.3 of Cricetulus griseus. Classification (NCBI taxonomy): domain Eukaryota; kingdom Metazoa; phylum Chordata; class Mammalia; order Rodentia; family Cricetidae; genus Cricetulus; species Cricetulus griseus. The sequence continues at coordinate 64,594,556 of NC_048600.1, forward strand.
TGCCTCTGATGTTGTGTGACATGTGCGATTGTGGGAGTCTACTGAGCAGGATTTATTCAAAGCCCCTTGTGCTCCAGAGCCGTCAGGTATTGCAGGAACAGGTCTGGCCCTACAGGAGACTCCAGTGGACCCTTCTGGGTGCCATATCGTTCGGTTTATAAAGCGAATTCTCTGCGAAAGGCCCTATTTTCAGTGTGGCAGCTAACAGTCCTGCCAGATGCAGTTGGAGGCTTCTTATAGGTGCCATCAGCTGCCAGGCTGTCATGAACCACACTTCTTAATGTGGAAGGAACTGTACCTTTTTCAAGAAAACTCAATGTTCTCTTCCACAGTCAGGCTCCTTCCCGAAGGGCCTGGAGATTACTGAAGGTAGTACTGTACCGGCCTCCAGGACCCAAAGTTTATGGACAGTTAGGTAGCAGCTGTCCTGGGCAGCCCAATGACCAACCTTGGAAGGCCACAAGGCCACTGGGGAACACAGGAAACCATATGACAAATCCCTTTTGTTACATCATTCATCTCTGTGTCCCCCTAGGCTGAGCTTCCAGAGTACTGCCCCAGCCATTCTATGGACTCCTCCGAATCCCACTGATCGAGATTTGTGCAAGCAGCTGTAGCTATTGTGCCTTCACAGATGTCAGTTCTGAGCATTGTCTCCCTAAGAGAGATCCATCAGTAATGCAGATTTATTCAAACCTCTTTTCCTGGGTCCTGGCAGCAGGACCCAGGTCCAAATCCCAGCAGCCACATGGTGGCTGACAGCCAGCAGTAATTCCAGTTCTAGAGGATCCAGAAACCTCCTCAGGCCTCCATGGCCACCAGACATACTTGTAGATACAACACAGAAAAAGCAATGAAATGAGCCATCCATGTGGTGCACAGAAGGCAGAGGCAGATCTCTGAGTTGGAGGCCAGCCTGGTCTACAGAGTGAGTTCCGAGACATACAAGGCTACAGAGAGAAACCCTGCCTCACAACACAAAAACAAAAGAAAGGAAATAATTTTTTAAATAGCAATAATAACTAGCCAACCTGGAGTTCTCATTAAAGAGTGGACGTGAGAAGATGGTCAGCAGATTAAAAAGGTCTCAGGTCCTCAATATGGCTATGCCAGTAATTTATCCAGAGACTAAAAGAATATTCCCAAGACCAAAAGAAAAACCTCAACATGGACATTGAAAAGTTTACTCCAAGTGGGGCGGGTAGTGGTGCATGCTTTTGATCCCAGTACTCAGGAGGCAGAGACAGGAGGATCTCTGTGAGTTTGAGATCAGCCTGGTCTACAAGAGCTAGTTCCAGGACAGCCTCCAAAGCCACAGAGAAACCCTGTCTCAAAAAAAAAAAAAAAAAATTTACTCCAAACTCTGGGAAAACTCGAGTGTGCCTTTTTCCTTTTGTTTTTGAGGTAGTCTCACTATTTAGCTTTGGCAGACCTGGAACTTGTTACATAGACCAGGCTAGTCTGAAGTCACAGAGGTCAGCCTGCCTCTGCTTCCTGAGTGTGAGGATTAAAAGTGTGCGCCATTTAACTGCAATTTATATACTTTCCGTGTGTGTGTGTGTGTGTGTGTGTGTGTGTGTGTGTGTGTGTGTGTATTTGTATGCACACATGCATGCAGGAGCCCATGCATGTGTGTGCTGAGGCCAGAAGTTGACATGGGTGTCTGTTTCTCCAGCTCTCCTCCACCTCCACCTTGTGTTTTGGGACGGTTGGCTGGCCATCGGATTCCAGTAATCCCTCTCCACTCTGCTTCCCTCACTGAAGTTACAGGCACAAGCTGCCACACCCATCTTTATGTGGGTGATGGGCATCTAGGCTTAGATCCTCCTGCTTGCATAGTAGGCATTTTACGCTGAGCCGTCTATCTCCCTAGATGCCTAACCGCAATTAGGGTGACTTTTTTTTTTTTTTTTTAACATTTCAGTAAAACAAGTGAGAAACCATCTGTTTGGATGTGTCTATTTTGTAACCATCCATCGAATTTATTAAAGATGGAGGGGGTCAGATGAAAAATGGTATGTAGCAAAAAGTATTTAAGATGAATAATAAAACTGATAGAAACTGTTTTGTGTGCCAAGAAGAGAGCAGCGGAGTGTTTTCGGATCTCCTTGAAAAGGAAGGCATACATTTCAAACAGGAACAATGGACAGGGTTTTTTGTTGTTGTTGTTGTTGTTGGGTTTGTTTTTTTTTTTTTTGATTACTTCGTTATTTAAGTAATCAAGAAGAGTGGATCAGAAGGGCAGTGGTAGAAGATAGGGGTTTCCTGCCGATTTACCAGGAAATGATGACACTGACAAAGAGCACTGCCACAATGTGTGTCATCAAGCCAAAGGGTACGTGGTAAAGAGAACTTGAAATGCCCTAAAATGCTTCAGTTCCAGAAAGAAAAAAAAAAAAATGTCTTTCAAAATCTGATGATTCAAAAAAAATGTTTCCTTGTCCTGTTCAGCCATGACTTTGAAGGCTGCCCAAGTCTTCCAGAATTGCAAAGTGTGATGACAATCACAGGAAAAAAAAAAGGCTACATTGTCCTCTTGGGTTTGATATGGAAAGTGTTACAATGTCCAGAGTTCTCAGCCAACACTGCCGGAGGGAAGGGGCATTCTTAAGAGCTATCTGGCAGTTATGTAAAAGATAGTGTAAGACTAGCAAGATGGCTCAGAGGGTAAACATGTTTGCTGAGTAGGCCTGGAGACTTGAGTTCGATCCCCAGATCCGGTAGTAGTAGGAGAAAACCACCTCCTGCAAGTTGTTGTCTAGCCTACTCGTGTGTGCTGTGCCACAAGTGACTCCCCAAGCAGTAGTGATTAAAAAAATTAATTATAAAAGATAAATTGTGTAAGCCAGGTATGGTGACCCACTGGTGATCCCAGAACTCATGAAGCAGAGGTGGGAGGGCCATGTGTTCAAGGCTAGCCTGGACAACACAGCCCCTGTTTCAGAAAGCAAACAAAACAAGACACTGCTATTTTCCTGGATTTTGTGATATCTGTGGTATTTTTCTTTTTTATTTTAATTTGTAATATATTTTTCTCATTTTAAAGAAAATATTTAGCTGGAGTTGTAGGTAGGTCAGTGCTATGATACCTGCCCAGCATGTGTAACCCTGGGTTTGATGCACACACACAAACACACACACACACAGAGTTAAAGAAATGTTGGTGCTGGAGAGATGGCTCAATGGCTGCTCTTCCAGGGGACCTGGGTTCAATTCCCAGCACCCACATGGCAATCATAGCTGTCTGTTGCTCCAGTTCCAAGGGACCCAACACCCAAACACCAAAGCACATAAGAAGTTATTAAGAATACAACTGGGGGCTGGAGAGGTGGCTCAGAGGTTAAGAGCACTGACTGCTCTTCCAGAGGTCCTGAGTTCAATTCCCAGCAACCACATGGTGGCTCACATGAGATCTGGTGCCCTCTTCTGGTGTGCAGATATACATGGAAGCAGAATGTTGTCTACATAATAAATAAATAAAATCTTTAAAAAAAAAATACAACTAAAGCCTGGCATTGGTGGCACATGGCTTTAGTCCCAGCACTTGGGAGGCAGAGACAGGCAAATTTCTTTGAGTTCGAGGCCAGCCAGGTGTACAAAGCTACACAGAGAAACCCTGTCTCGGGAAAAAAAAAAAAAAACTCCATTGGTAGAGGGCTTCCTAGCATGCACAGAAACTCGGGTTCACCCCCAGCATCACATTAAGCAGGCTCATGTGTATAATGCCAACACTAGGGAGGGTTGGGGCTGGAGGATCTGTTGAGTCATCCTTGGCTTTTCAAGTTTGAGGCCAGCCTGGCATTCTTGAATAAATAAAACCTATATTTTGTACTTTTCTGCAAAAGACCCTCCCAGAATTGAGTTTTGAGTCCTGTTAAACATTTACCGTAGCTCGGCACGCTTGACACAAACTCCAGCACTTGGGGAAGAGAGGCAGACAGATCTTTATGAGTTCAAGGCCAGCCTGACCTGCTTAGTTCCAGGCCAGCTAAGACTGATTAGTGAGGGCCTGTGTCAAAAGACTACTGCAAGTATTTCTGAGCCAAGAAATAACAGATGCTTCCAGCAGAAACAGGAGGGGAAGTTTTGAGAATCTCTAGCCTGTGAGTAAGAAGTCCGGCTGTGTAGCCCTGCTGAGGCTCCCTGACATGGTACTGTGTGAGCTGTCTCAGGCCAGGCCTGGCCCCCAGGGCTCTCACTTTCCACCTCTCTGCCCTGCCCATAGGTCTTCTCGTGGGCACCCTGGATGTGGTCCTGGACTCCAGTGCCCGTGTGGCCCCTTACCGTATCCTGCACCAGACCCAGGACTCACAGGTCTATTGGACGGTGGCATGTGGTAAGTGCCCTGAGTCATGAGGTCACACTGGGAGGGAGGGGACAGGGAATTTAGGCTTGGACTTCGCTAGAGCCTGTGTTCTGTCTTCCACCTTGTCTCAAGGGAGATACAGTTGGACCTCATAGTTTAAAGATCCAGCACTTTCTGATCCCATTTCTTACTCAGATTCACTTGTAGCCTCCTCATTGACACAGCTAGCATTTTGATACTCTTACACGTGTGATAAGAAAGTTTACTCCTAGGATGGCCTGGGTCCCCAGCTGAGCTGGGTCAGGGCAGCTCTTGGCCTTCTTATTTTGACTCTCTAATGGAAGCACTCTGTGGGGTGACATGTTTCCCCATCTGTCTGCTCTCTGTTGATTTCACTGATGAGGATGAGTCCCACGGAGAGTGCTAGAGCACTGCCTCCTGTCCTCAGTGCAGGAAGATGGGGTGCCCCTCAGAAAGAGGGCTTTGGAGAAGCTTGTGGAAGGTTGAGGTGCCCCTCACTGAAAGAGGGCCTTAGAGAGGCTTGCTCAGGAATGAACCCCAGTGCTATTCATCCAGCTCATTTCAAAGCATCTTTAAATAGAAAAACACATGAGAGAAAGTCCTATATTGGTGGGTTGATGATACATTGAGACCTTCCCCTTGCACTTAGCCTGGGATGATGGTTGAGTAGTCTCTAATTCAGTGTTTGAGGAACCTTGTGGCACATATCCACTGTGAGTGATGGGATTCTACTGTAGATGCTGTGTTTAGATGAGGTGAGCCCATCTATGCCTGTGCAGGAGGGCGGTCCGTGTGTGCCAGTCATGCTGAAGTGGCTCCCGTGTTCAGACATCATTTCCTGCATGGCAGGCACTCACCTGAGCCTCCTCACAGGTACTTCAGTCCTTTGAAGATGAGAAAACTGTGGTCCAGAGAAATCAAGTACCCTGTTAGCATTGCACAGAGTAGCAGCTCAGGCTCCAGACACCTGCTCCTGTGTCAGCAGATATATCCCTGGCTACAAGCTATGCTATTACCTTCCTGTAGAGGATCCTGGTTTTCCTTGGAGGCCTGGGAAAAGATAACAGGTCTATAAAGTTTGTGGACCTCAAACAGCTGTGGTGATACACCCCTATAATCTCAGGCTGGGGTATGAGGATCATGAGTGTGAGACCAGCTTGGGCGATTTAGCAAACCTCTATCTTAAATAAATAGGAGATAAAGGTGTAGCTTGGTGAGCGTGTGTCTAGCATCATGAATTCCTGCATTTGGAATTCCAGCACCACATAAATCGGGCATGGTGTTACACACCTATAATCCCAGCACTTGAGAGGTTCAGGAATTCTGTCATGCTTGGTCCCATAGCAAGTTCAAGGCCAGCCTGGGCAACATGAGACCTTGTTTCAAAAAATAAAAGCCAGGAAGTGGTGGCTCAGGCCTTTAATCCCAACACTCTGAAGGCAGAAGGAGATGGATATGTGAGTTTGAGGCCAGCCTCATTTACAGGGTAATTTCCAGGACATCGAGGGCTACATAGAGAAAAAAAAGAAGGCATTTAAAAATAGCATCAAATAATTGAAATAACATAAAGGTCTAGAAGTGTAGCTGAGTGGGACAGCACTTGTCTAGCATGTGTGAGGGAGGCACTGGGTTAACACCTCAGCACAGGATCGGGGAGTGTGTAGCATCAGGGTAGAGGTTAGAGGATCAAGGGATTAAAAGCACAGGCAGGTAGCAACCTAGAAATAGTCCTCTGCCCCGGGTATCATCGGAGTCCCTCCTCCTTGGCACCCTGAACAGCCATGACCTGCGTCTGTGGGAACAAGTAAACAGTGTGAATTAGAGAGGTCAGTGTGCCCAAGGCCAAGTGGAGAAACCCAGCAAGACTCCAAATCTCCTGGTTTTCAGATCCACAGTGGGTACTAGGGGCCTACAAGGATTGCCTTCAGGAGATGGGATTCCTTTTTCAGTGTATTCTACCCAAGTGGGAAATTTACATACCTTGGTCCCAAGGAGACAAGTTACATTAAAAAAAAAAAAAAAAGTGTGTGTTCACATGTGTGTGCGCACATGCTGTGTACACCAGACTAGCTAGCCCAGGAGCTTCCAGGTAATTTTCCTATCTCTGAAGGAGCGCTAGCATTACAGATGCATGCCATCAACCCAGCTCTTTACATGAGTTCACTGGATCAAACTCTGGCCAGTCGGCTTGCATACGTAGAGCTCTTACCCACTGAGCCATCTTCCCACCCAACAGGTTACTCTGCATGGGCCTTGAAGAGTGTCTCTCTGCCTCAGTGTGTCCTTTCTCAGGAGCATACAGATAAAGGCCATGGCACCAAGGGCAGCAGCAGGGGATGGGAGAGGAAAGTGGGGAGGGATGACAGCCATTCAGTGCAGTGGGGCCTGGTACCAAGAAAATTCCTGGCCATACAGCAGAACCCAAGTCCTAGTTCACACATACTCCTTTCCCTTCATCCTGCCCTGGTCTCACCTGTGCCTCCCTCCCTCACTATCTCAGAAGCAGCTTGCCAACACCAGATGTCCTGCTGGAACCTGCCCAGCAAATCCCAGTCTCTCCCCTTGGTATTGAGGGTGTCCAGACTGGGCCCTCCTCCATTCCTGGACTCCGCCCCAGCTCTGCCCTGGTATTCACACCTGCAGAGCCTGTGGTTTCCCACCAGCCCTCCGCTGGCTTCTGCACATTGTCCCCTCTGCTCTGTTGAGTACTCACCTAGATGTCACCTCCCTGGATTCTTCAGACCCACACAGCTACTCTTCCTACTCCTCTGGGCTTGACCTGGCTGTCCTACTGCTCTTACAAGAAGTCAGCCCCATCAGCCTTGTCAGCCTCTATGCCTCGGCTTCCTATAGTAAGGCGTCTTTAAGGCGTCCTAGACAAAGTGAAGGGAGATCCGTGGACAGTTCTGAAAACAGAAGTGACACTCAGTAGTCTAATCAGCTACTGCATTCTTTTTATCCCCAGCACCTGCCAGAGATGGTGTCGTTTGTGACCTTAATATTAAATGAGTGAATCTCTTTTAGCAAAATGTATATGTAAACACTTGTAGTTAAAATACAAACAGAGGCAGGCAGACAGAATGGCAGTTTCATCCATCTAAGGTTGCTGGGAATGTTTGTATAAAAGAAAACAATCCTTGGACTGGTGAGATGTCTCAGTGGTTAGAGCTTCTGCTGCTCTTTCAGAGGACCCTGGTTTGGTTCCCAGCACCCACATGGTGGTCCACAATTTAACTCTAGTTCAGGAGATCCAACCCGCTCTTCTGACCTCTGGGGGCACACAGCATTGTACATACATGCAGGCAAAACTTTTCTATACATAAATCCAGATGATGGTAGCACACGCCTTTAATCCCAGCACTCAGGAGGCAGAGGCAGGTGGATCTCTGTGAGTTCAAGGCCAGCCTGGTCTACAGAGTGAGTTTCAGGACAGCCAGGGCTACACAAGGAAACCCTGTCTGGAAAAAACAAAATAAAATAAATCTAAATTTAAAAAGAAAAGAAAGAAATGATACTGAGAGTTGTATCATATGTCGATTTAACTCCTGAATTTGAATGTGGGTTCTTGGCCAAAAACAGAAAAGGCAGAAAGAAATCTCTTTCTACCAACTAGACCTGACCTCTGTGCACCAGGAGGAGGAGGAGACTGTAAGAGAAATGCAAAGAAAAACCGGGAACAGAAAATGGGTGACTAAAGGGGCTTGCTTACAGAGAGACAGTTCTCCAGTGTGACTCACTTCTTACTGTGGGCATCCTCCCAGAAGCCATCAAGGGAGAGGCTCCATGCTGTTGGATTGCTTGTCTGGTTAGTGAGCTGCTTGGACTGAACTAGGCCCTCTGAATGTGAGTGACAGTTGTGTGGCTTGGGCAGTCTGTGCGGCCACTGATAGTGGGACCAAGATTCATTCCTAGTGCATGAACTGGCTTTTTGGAGCTCATTCCCTATGGAGGGATACCTTGCTCAGCCTAGATAGATGGGGGAGGGCCTTGGTCCTGCCTCAACGTGGTGATGTGACAGACTTTGTTGACTCCCTATGGGATGCCTCACCCTCTCTGAGGAGTGATTGAAAGGTGGTGGGGAGGGAGGGGGAACTGGGATTGGTATGTTAAAAAAAAAAAAAAAAAGGCAAACTAACCATCCCTAACAAAGGCCATCCAGGCCTTTGAGCAGGGTTGTAGGTAGGAGGGGGTGGGGACTACCAGGAAGGGGTCAAGGTCAGCTGCTCAGCTGCTACAAGAGTTTTGCCAATTAGAAAAGGGGTTCTTCTTCAGGGCTGGGGGTGTGGCTCAGTAGTGAAGCATTTTCCCAGAATACCCTAGGTTCTGTCCTCTGGTTGATAGGCCATAGTGTGTGGGCAGGACTGCTTTTCCTGTCAAGGTTCATGGACTGCTCCACCCTAGCACAGCTGAGACTATAGAATGCTCCCTCCTCCTATCCTTGTGGTCATCCATTCAGAAAGGTTTTCCAGTACAGGTATTTCCTTTGCCTCCTAGGGCTGCTCTTCTAAGACTTTAATGGGAGCAGACAATCCCCAGCCTTTGGGAGTTTAACAGTACACTGCTTCTCCAAGGCCACCAACTTCCACTGGACCTGCAGTGCTCAGACAGACACTGGAGGTGGGGGAGGGAGGTAACCATTGCCTGTCCTGCAGAGATTCTGTCAGCTGGACAAAGAAGCTTGAGGAGTTCACAAGCTTGTGGCCACGTAGATTGTCTCTAGACGGACAGAGATACACAGCCAGATGTCCCCCTCGGTACTAGGGAAGGGAGGGCTCTGTAGTTGTGGCTTTTTGTGTTTATGGCCTCTGTGTAAAATAGGAAGTTAAGCAGGAAAGGCTAATCTTTATTGAAGACTGTGGTCCCTCAAGTAGAGAACGTGGGGCCCACCTCCCTGCTCTGAGTCCTGAGACCTCATGATTTTCATCTGCCTTTGCTAAACTAGGTTCTTCCCGAAAAGAGATCACCAAACACTGGGAATGGCTGGAAAGCAACTTGCTGCAGACACTGTCCATCTTCGACAGCGAGGAAGACATCACCACTTTCGTCAAGGGCAAGATACACGTAAGGCTCCTGTCTCGCCGACAGCTCTCGCTCCCTTTTGGGGTGGCAGTGGCCGCACACAGTTGATGATCAGTACCTGTGAGCTGTGTTCCATAGATTCAGCTGTGAGTCAGAAATAGCTGGGGAAAAGAATGACATCTCTGCCGAACATGAAGACTTCTGTTGTCAGTCTGTCCTAAGCAATCCAGCAGAGGGGAGCATGTGTACTGTAATGAGCTGAAGCTCGCAGGAGGGTGGGCACAGGCTGTATGCAAACCCTGTCCTTTTATAGAAGAAACCTGAGCATACAAGGATTGGTGTGCCTCTGGGGGTCCTAGAACCAATGCCCTGCAGATTCCAAGCAGGAAGCTGTTTCGTTTTTAGGCAACCTGCTGTAGGTTTTGTTCCCATTTCACAGGATGGAAACTGAAGCATCCTCTCATTTTTTGATGGTTCAAAGGGCCATGGAAGTGATTGTCCATTGTTCTAGTTGGGATCTTGAATGTCCCCCAAAGGCCAGGGGTTGACTGTTTTATTTCTCAGCCTGTGGTCTTATTGGAAGCCGCTGGGCACTTTAGGAGGTGGGAACTCACGGAAGGCTATTAGGCGGATGGAGATGTGTCCTTGAATGGGGATATTGGGACCCTCGTCCCTTCTGTGTTCTTTGATTCATGGTCACCACCAAGTGGACAGGCCTCTTCGGCTATACACTCTCCCCCATGGTGTACTGTGCTACAGGCTCAAAGCAACAAGGTGATGCAACCATGAATGGAAAATTCTGGATCCATCAGGCCAAATGAAAAATAAGCCTTTCTTCTTCTTACACTGATTGCCTTGGGTGTTTGTCAGGAAGCTGACCCACACACCTGTGGAGCCCATGTTTTAACCAGCCTCTGGAGTCTGAAGGTTAACCTGGAGTCTGTATTCCTTATGAAATGACACAGAACAAATGTGCAGATATGTAGTTGTATTCACCAGGGCCTTGGCCAACAGGGGAAGACATTGGAAATCTTTTTTTTTTTTCCTTGATGCATTTTGTTTTGTTTCAAACAAGGTCCTCTCTTCGTAGCCCTGATTGGTGTGAAAGTCCTATGTAGGCCAAGTAGACCAGGCTGACCTTGAACTCACAGAGCTCTAGCTCTGCCTCTGCCTCTGCCTCAAGTACTAGGATCAAAGATGTGTGCCATCATGCCCAGCCTTCCTGTTGTTTTACGTGATTCAGATACAAACTTAGATAGTTCTTGTTTGCCCTGCCTGAATTTGCAATGTAGTTAAGGCTGGCCTTGAGCTCCAAATGCTGCAGTGAAACTATACATCACCATGCACAGATGAAATAATAGAGTACTTAGAGTTTGAAGGTGCATACCCACAAGGTGTGGTGGTGCACCCCTTTAATCCCAGCACTTGGGAGGCAGAGACAAGTGGGATCTCTGTGAATTTGAGGCCAGCCTGCTCTACAAAGTGAGTTCCAGGACAGCCAGGGCTACACAGAGAAACCCTGCCCAGAAAAACAACAACAACAAAAAGGTGAATACCTTTTTATGCAGCAATTCTTGGGGCATGCCCTGTGGTGTAGTCATAGATGCTCCCTGCAGCCGCAATTAGCCCAAGCACTGGAAGCAATGACTCCCAGTCCCATAAGAGGCAAATGCTCTTCCTTCCTCTACAATCAGAGAACAGTCATCTTGCTAGCATTTTCCAGTATCTTCTAAGTGCTTATTCTGCTCAGTGCATTATCTTCAGGGGAGTTATTAAGTCATGTGTGGTATGCTTAATGGATTAGTTTATAGCCAAATAATGATTATGGAGCTAAGCATAATAGCACCCGCCTGTGATCTCAACACTCAGGAGGCAAGTAGAAGCTTGTGAGTTCCAGACCAGCCTGGGCTACATTGAGATTCCCAGGCAGACCCTTGCTGCATGCGGTTTGACAGCAGAGTTGCTCTCAGCAAGCCTTGTGAATTCATCACATTGGAACACCATAGGCCTGGACAGACTGGACCAAGTTTTTTAGCCCTTCTTTGCCCACACTGGGGTTCAAGGCAGGACCTATGTTGTTTACAGCTCCAGGGAAGCAGGCAAAGCCAAGTTGCTACTCTCCTGTTGGGCAGTAGTAGTAGTGGTAGCAGCCTTATCACGTATCTCCTAAATGCTAGCCCTAACAAACACATCAGCAGAACAGTAACGTTCGGAATGACTCTGAGCTCAAAGAAGACAGGACATTAGTTCATTTTTTGTTAACTGTAACAAGTACCTTGGATAATCAGCTTAGAAAGCAAAAAGGATTTTGTTGTTGTTGTTTTTGGTGGGTTGTTTTTTTGTTTTTTGTTTTGTTTTGTTTTGTTTTTTGGAGAGGTTTGTTTTTGGTTTTGTTTTATTTATAGTTCTGTTGGGTTTTGCCCCTTTAGCCTCTGTTGGCACATCATGGTCCAAGTGTGTAACCAAGCAAACCTGCTCAACTCACAGCCAAGACATGGAAGAGAAGGGAGGGAATTAGGGTGCCCATACTCTTAAACTTAAATTTAAAAAAAAAAAAGACAGGGTCTCACAATGTAACACTGAATAAACTAGAACTCACTATATAGGCCACACTAGCTTCAAACTCACATCCTGCCTTGCCTCCTGAGTGCCACCATACCCAGCTATCCCTGTGTCTTTTTTTTTTTTTTTTTTTTTTTTTTTTTTTTTTTTTTTTTCGAGACAGGGTTTCTCTGTAGCTTTGGAGGCTGTCCTGGTACTCGCTCTGTAGACCAGGCTGGCCTCGAACCCACAGAGATCTGCCTGCCTCTGCCTCCCAAGTACAGGAATTAAAGGCAATGCCTACCGACACCCAGCTTCCCTGTGTCCTCTTAAAGTGACCAGAAGACCTCCCACTGGGTCCCATCTCTTATGGGTCCACCACACCAACTCACAATGGTGCTGTGATGAGGATGAAGCCACAAACAGCCTTTGGGGATCACAAGATAGCCCATGGAAATTAGGAAACATAAAGCTGACCAAGGGGGCTAGGAGATAGCTTAGCAGGTAAAACTCTCACCTTGCAAGCACAAGGACTGGAGTTCAAATCCCCAGTACCCATGTAAATGCTGAGTGGCTGTGACATCCCTCTTGTAATCCCAGCACCAGAAGATGGAAGCAGGGATTCCCCAGAGAAAGCTGGCTAGCAAGACTAGCCAATCAATGGCTCTGGGCCCAAGTAGCAGACCCAGTCTTCATGTATAGGATGGAAAACAATCAGAAAACTCACCTGGCAGCAACCACACGCATGCACACAGGCACACACGTTCATGCCCGCACCTGTGAACACAGAAAAACCATCTGCATGATGGTTGAAGTGCTATACGTTGGAATTGGTGCGAGGCAGCATCAGGACACAGAAGGGACTTTTAAATGTTAGGAAAGACTCGGGTGACATTAATGAGCCAGACATCCCATTTAGTAAGTTAGAAACACAACTCCAGAGAAACCAGGAAATTAGACAGAAGGAAATAGAAATTCTAAGACCAAAGCTAATTGCTTAAAAAAAAAAAAAAAAAAAAAAACATAGAATAGAAGAGTGGGGTGGTGGATCCAGAACCTGACGGGACCCAGGACAAAGAGCCTCTGGAAAGCCACGTGGGAGAGGAGATATGACGAGTGTCAGGAGGGACCTCTGGAAAGAGGGGATGGCAGGAACAGCCTTGAGAGTTTGTTAGGAGGCGTGACTTGACCTACACGCTAGGATGGCTTACTTATCTTCAGAATTGGTTTCATGTCAGCCTGACACAAGCTAGAGTCATCAGAGAGGAAGAGCCTCGGATGAGGAAATGCCTCCATGAGATCAAGCTGAAGTGTATTTTCTTAATTAGTGATCAGTAGAGGAAAGCCCAGTCCATGGTGGGTGGTGCATCCCTGCTGGTGGTCCTGGGTTCTATAAGAAAGGAGGCTGAGCAAGCCACAGGGAGCAAGTCAGTAAGCAGCACCCCTTCATGGCCTCTGCATCAGCTCCTGCCTCCAGGTTCCAGCCCTGCTTGAGTTACTGTCCTGACTTTCTTTGGTCATGAACAGCAATGAGGAAGTTTAAGCTAAATAAACCCTTTCCTCCACAACTTGCTTTTGGGTCATGGTGTTTTGTTGCAGCAATAAAAACCCTAAGACTGTAAGCCTAGGCCCGGAGAGATGGTATGACTGAAACAGGCACTTGATGTGCAAGTCTAACAACCCGAGTTCTACTGCTAGAACATACATGGATAGAAGGGAAGAACCGACTCCACATGTTGTTCTCACATGTCTGCACATACACAACATGCACACATACACACAGAGACAATAAGTGAAAAGCTAAATAATCCTGATATTTAGCCTAAATAACTATATTTTTTAAAAAAAAAAGACAAGAACTAAATCAGGTATTTAAAATCTACTCTTTGATTTTGACACATAAGGAAGGACTGGTACTCCTGAGCAGAGACTGGGAAGTTGTTGAAGGCACAGGGCTGAAGGCAGAGCGGCTGTTGTCAGCCTCTGCTCCCTGCTCTAAGGTCTCCCAGGTGCTCCAGCAGAGGGAGGAAGGGAGGGAGGGTTAGCTACCAGCCAAAACCTAGGAAGGGGACCTGAAGGGAAGGAAGAAAAGGTCGTAATGAAACCTTTGTATGCTACTATTAAAAAGTAATTGAGGGCCAGGAATGTGGCTCAGTGGTTAGAGTGAATGCTGAGCATGCATAAGGCTCAGGGTTTGGTCCTAGCACCACCTAAGCCAAGTGTGATGGCAGATGCCTGAAGTCTCAGCATTTGGGCAGTAGACAGAAGATTGGGTTTGCTACATAGAGCATTTGAAGTCAACCTAGGCTGTATGAGACTCCCAATTACTCCCCCCCCTCAAAAAGTTAGGGGACGTTGGAGACAGGCTGTCCTGGAACTCACTCTGTAAACCAGACTGGCCTTGAACTCACAGAGATCCGCCTGCATCTGTCTCCCAAGTGCTGGGATTAAAGGCGTGCGCCACCACCACCACCACCACACTGCCTAAATTTTTTAATTAAAGGAAAGTCATGGATTCTGGGTTCCTGGCTCCTTTCTGGGACTGCTCCAAGATGCTCAGTGGCCCAAGCCCTGTTGTCCCTTCTAGGGCATCATTGCAGAAGAGAACAAGAACCTGCAGCCCCAGGGGGACGAGGACCCGGGGAAGTTTAAGGAGGCCGAGCTAAAGATGAGGAAGCAGTTCGGCATGCCAGAAGGCGAGAAACTGGTCAACTACTACTCCTGTAGCTTCTGGAAGGGCCGAGTGCCACGCCAGGGCTGGCTCTACTTGACCGTCAACCACCTGTGCTTCTACTCCTTCCTGCTGGGGAAGGAAGGTGAGGCTGATGGAGGGCATGCCTTTGTGTAGTTCCCCTCCTCCCACCAGCTCCCCTATGCCCTCACCTCCCTGAACTCGCTGCCTCTCCAAAGTGCCCACATTCCTAGTGCGTCTCCCTCCTCTCTGCACCCAGATGTCTTGTCTGCCCCCAAACCCACATGCCACCTTAACTACTTGTGATGAGACCATGCAGGCAACACCTGTGCCTGGCAGCTCTCGCGTCCATAGCCCGCTGTTGGCTTTTGCAGCAACTAAGGCCTCTTCTCGTTTCCAGTGTTGTGCCCAGTGGCACATCTTCCTTAAGTGCTTTAGATTTTTGTAGAGCCTCAGGTATATGCCACTGTCACCTACTAAAGGTCTCTCCCTGCAGAATACCCTGACCTCATGAGGCAAGCTGCAAGCCCAGCATAGCTGTCAGGTTCCAGGCCTACTGCTAACCCAGTTGGCAGGTGTCAGCACTAGTTGCTGAGCCCACCTCCCTCCATGCACTCCTTGCCCTCCTCCTGCCCTTACTGTTTACCTGTCAAGACTGCAGTGGCTGGTCACCTTCTCTGTGGGGGCTGGTATCCCGCTCTGTGCCAGTCTTACCACATTGTGACTTGGTTCCTACCCAGTGGGGCCCCTTTGGGCCAGAGTCTTAGCTAGTTCTTTTCTGCATTTTTTTCCCTTTCCGTCTTCATCCACCCAGGGCAGACAGTCACTGACGACAGTTAGGCTTGGAGCAGCGTGAACCCCATGGGCTGGTGCCTCTCTGTGGATCACATATCTTAGCTTGACTAGGCTCAGGCGTGGAGGGATGGAAGTAAATAGTGTCCTTGGGAAGCAATCCAGGGGAGGTTCTGAAAGCAAATGGGAGTTCTCACCTTGTCCACTTGTAATAGATGGTGTGTTTGTCCCTGTTGTTATCAGTGAGCCTGGTGGTGCAGTGGGTGGACGTCACACGCCTAGAGAAGAACGCCACTTTGCTCTTCCCCGAGAGCATACGTGTGGACACACGGGACCAGGAACTGTTCTTCTCCATGTTTCTTAACATTGGTGAGACCTTCAAGCTCATGGAACAGCTGGCCAACCTGGCCATGCGACAACTGCTGGACAGTGAAGGCTTCCTGGAGGACAAGGCCCTGCCTAGGCCCATCCGGCCACATAAGAACATCTCAGCTCTAAAGCGGTATGCTGCCCTCCTGAGGAATGGGGAAGTCCCACAGCAGTGAGAATGGTCCCCCTGGGTTAGGCCCTCTAACACTGCTGGGTGTCCAGCACATGCCCTCATGGGCCCACAAACAGACCATAGCAGTATGGCATTGGGAGAGCCACAAATACCACCATTGGGAAGAAGTTCCTCGTGTGGGGCGTTGTCTCACTATCTCCTAGTCTCAGATCAGGATGCTGGGTGACAGAGAGGTCCCTCAACCAAGAAACAGTGGAGCTAGAATGTAAAACCACCTTAGTCGGAATATGCTGAGATTCCCTGGAGGCCACATCTGGAAGACTGGGAAATGAGTGCTGACATTGCACAGCCTTCCTTCCTCTGTGATGTGTGTGTGTGTGTGTATGTGTGCGTGCGTGCGTGCGTGCGTGAGAGAGAGAGAGAGAGAGAGAGAGAGAGAGAGAGAGAGACTTAGGGCCCAAAGCTAGCAAAGGAGACAAGCCCCATGTACAGCTGAGGTCACTGCCATTCTGCCCATGGGAGTGATTGGAGAATGTATCAAGGTGGCCAGCTCAGCAGATCACTTCTGTCTGGGCCTCAGGTTTTAGCCTCATAGGAAACCCACTCATTTGATTAAGATTGCAGAAGTTTCCTGGGCTCTACAGCCAAGGAAAATGCTGCTGGACTCAACACTGGTATTTGGAGAGCTCATCTCAGATTACTTCCTAGGCTGCACCTCTTCACCAGGTGTAGGCCCATGGTGCGCCTTCTAGGTCAGGAGGTTGTGCAAGGATGTCACTCTCCTGATGGGAATGACAAGGTGACCATCCAGAAAGATAAGCAGTGCTGGGACCTGGCAGGCAGTGTCCCACACTGAGTCTGGGTACGTGCTTAGGCTCTGATGCCAGAAACTCAAGACAGATACGAAGCTCTCTTGGGACCTAGAAAGACATGTCTGTGTGGACATACCCTAGGAACAAGCAAGATCAGGCCACCATCCACAGCTACCATACATTTCTGTTCAACGAGAGCTAGCATACATTTTGGATTTAACTCCACTGCTCCTTGCTGGGGCATCCTGTCTGGATTTCAAGACAGGATTAGCTCTTCCCTGAGTAAAGAAATAGCCTCAGGGCCCATGTCTTGCTGGGCCTGAGCCAAGCAGGGCACAAGCAGCTCCAAGAACTGCCCATCCTTCAGTACCAAGTAGCAGAGCTTCTAGGTATCCTTTCAAATCATCCGGCCTCAAGGGAACACTATGTTCTGTCCCTCCTGCTGGGGGTATAAAAACCACATGTTGGCCAGTAGTGGTGACTTTTAATCCTAGCACTCAGTAGGCAGAGGCAGGAAAATCTGAGTTTGAGACCAGCCTGGTCTACAAAGTGAATTCCAGGACAGCCAGAACTGTTAAACAGAGAAACCCTGTCTAAAAAAAAAAAAAAAACTTCAGTTCCCAGACTTGACTTACTCACTGGAAAACCCCAGAGATCTGGAATCCAGTGTAGAAACAGAAAATTCTTTCTCTTCCCCAACTTCTCACTTTGTTTCCTCAGAGACCTGGATGCCCGAGCCAAGAATGAGTGCTACAGGGCTACATTCCGGCTTCCCAAAGATGAGCGGCTGGATGGCCACACAGGCTGCACCCTCTGGACACCGTTTAACAAGCTACACATCCCCGGCCAGATGTTCATCTCCAATAACTACATCTGCTTTGCCAGCAAGGAGGAAGATGCGTGCCGCCTCATCATACCCCTGAGGGAGGTGAGCATCTCTGGCCTAGATGCTCTTGTGGCAGAACTCTGCAACCAATCAGGATGGAGGCTGGCCCATTCTCCACACCACAGCCAGGTGACCCACAGGCCCCCTTAACTCAGGGCAGCTCCATAATTCATCCTTCAAGCTCTTGGGTTTTGCTCCCAGAAGCATTTACTAAGTGATATTCTGCCACCCATTTTCCAGGAAGAAGTGGAGTCATCCTTGATTCTGACTGCTTCCTGGCTTTTGCATTCAAACCAGTGATGTCTGTCAGGACTCCCTCTAAAGTCTATCCCTTCATCTCCACAGCTACCATCTAGGACACAATAGGTTCCAGGCCTCCTCAGGAAAGTCCCAACCACATCTGATCCCTTAAGGACAGGACACATCCTCCTCCCAGTACAGCCAGAAAAACTGACGATGACAGGCAAGGTGTGATGGTACCCTGCCTAGGAACCCCCAGCATCGTCTCCCTGTGCTCAGAAAGACCCCAACTGCCTCTTGTGACCTCTTAGGACCTTCAGTATACTGTCTGGCCACCTCAGACCTCCACATACTGCAGACTGTGCATATGGACACACATATATACACACACACTACATATATGACACAGGTATCTGTTCCTACATATATACATATATCCATCACGTACTCCCATATACACTCTGTAGATACTTCACACATATAAATACCCATATATGCCCTACACATGTGCACACGCACATATGAATTCATGTGTACACGCCCATATACTTGTTATTCATTCACATAATACTGCACAAACCCAATTTAGACATAGACACACCCCTCTCTGCTCAGTCTGCTCCAGCTCCTGCAACCTCCTCCATTCAGCCTCACACACACTTCACAATGGTTGTTGTCCCCTCTGTCCTGTCTCTTACCCAGCTCTTTACCTGGTAAGACCAGGTCACAGCTCACTGCCTCCCTAGAGACACTTCAGTAACAAGTAGCCCATGACTTCCTAGCCTTCCATGTTGCCAACATTGGCCCTTCGTGACCAGGCCTAGCCTGTGTGGCCATTGTTTGTCCCCTTCTAGAGCTGGGCTGCAGTCACTGAAGGCCTGCCCCATGTCTTCCCACCTGTTCTGTTCTTTCTGTGTGTTGCAGTTGGAGCCAAGCCTTGGGAGAAGCCACCAGCCAGTGTTCCCTGGGTACAGGGGCTATAGGCAGTCTTGCAATTGAGGGCTGTTCACATGCTGTAGAGGACACAGCCAATGAGTCCTCTTCTGAAAAGTCAGGAGGGACAGCAACTGTGCTCAGCATTCACATTTTACATTGTCATCTTCACAAAGGCCGTGCAGGGTCATTGCACTCACCCTGCTGTGACACATCACAAATGGCCATGGCAGGAAACTAATCCAGCTGGGCCACTCAATGCCCCAGTGTGTTGTGCCCAGGAGAGGGCGCCCTAAGGCCACTGTGGTTAAGCACACCCAGCTCTGCATTCTTTCCCTGCCTTAGGTGACCATTGTTGAAAAAGCCGACAGCTCTAGCGTCCTGCCCAGCCCCCTGTCTATCAGCACCAAGAGTAAAATGACCTTCCTGTTTGCCAACCTGAAAGACCGTGACTTCCTGGTTCAGAGGATCTCTGACTTCCTCCAGAAAACACCATCCAGGCAGCTAGGCGGCAATGCTGGGGGAACAAAGGCCAGCGTTTCGGACCCAGCCCCAGAGGTAAAGAAGCCACTTAGGGACAGCAGGGCCTAAGCCAGCTGAAGAGCCTCCAGGTGCAGTCATCTGCTCTCCCTGAGCCGTGTGGTGCATGCTCTGGGTGCCACGCTGGAGAGTGACTTGTGGCACCTGTGTTCTGTAGAGCACAGGACAATCCTACTACAAAGAATTACCTGAGTCAAGTGCACTGACATATCCCTGTATGTATATACAGGGTATATCCCTGTAATCCTAACACTTCATGGGCTGAGATAGGAAGATCACAAGTTCACGGCCAGCCTGCAGAACTGATAGGACCCTGACCAAAAAAACCAAGGACTAGGGATGTAGTATGCACATGGCCCTAGGTTCCATCCCCAGCGTCACCAAGAAGAAAGGGAGGAAGGTGGCGGCACTGCCCCACCTTCACAGGTCTTAATACCTCAAATGACAGGGTGAGAGTGATCATCGGGCATTGCCTTTCATGAGCACTGATCATTGGTTATCCAGCATCATTTCTGCTAGATGCCATCTGTCCTTCCAGGCACCATGAATAGGACCAAGTTAGGCAAAACATGCACTCTTAGGCTCAGCATGGCAGCCAGTCTGTGATCCCAGAACCTAAGACAGATGCAAGAGGACCATTACAAGTTCAATGCTAGCCTGGTATATATAACAAGTTCCAGAACAGCCATCACCACATAGGGAGACCCTGTCTCAAAAAGCAAAAGGGAAGGGGGCTGGAGAGATGCTCTGCCCTGAAGAGCGGTCTCTCCTCTTCTAGAGAATCTGTGTTTAGTTACCAGCACCCATCAGACAGCTCACAGCCACCTGTAACTCCAGCCCAGGCACACAGACACACACAGACACACTAAATAAAAATTATATTTAAAAATATTTAAAAAGACCAAAAGCTCCTACTCTCATGAAACTTAATATATTCTAGGGCTATGGATAAAAAAACAAAACACAGAAAAAAAAAAAAAAAACAAAAACAAAAAACAGGATCCCTTGAAATTCCATAAGAATTAGAGGGTGAATTTTTCTGCTTCTAGAAGAAACACTCAGGGCTGGTGACATGCTCAGCGGTAAAATGCTTGCTGCTAAGCCTGGTGACCTGAGTTCGATCCTTGGAGTCCACATGGTGGAAGGAGAGAGCTGACTCCCACAGGTTGTCCTCTGACCTGCACATGCAAAATGTGGAGACAGCCTCCTCCATTCTTAATGCCCTGGGACCCAAGTTCAGGAAGAGCTGGGCAGCACCAGGAGGAAGAGCCAGTTGCCTATGGCAGGCCCTAACTGGCTAGCTTGGGTGGGTTTGGTTTCGGCCAGCCAGAGAGGAAATGCAATCTGGGCCCCATATGCAGCCTTGTACTTGGCCCCACTGACTCTTGGAGACATCTTTGTTCAACTTTTTGGGTGGTTGTGCACATCAGAGGCTACTGGGCATCTCAGGCACTTTCTCTTGTGTTGTATTTTCTAGTCTCTCCCAGCTTCTCAAGAGGCACCAGAACCACCCACCAGCCCATCCTCTCCCCTCAGGAGCCCTCCAAGTTTCAGTACACAGGAGGTTCCTACTACTTCCCAGGGCCTGCTCAAAGTCTTCCAGAAAAACTCACCCATAGAGGACCTTGGTGCCAAAGGGGTAAGCCTTGAGTACCAGCACTTCAGCTCATGCCCAAGGTGGGACCTCGGGAGGAAGGCTGGAACCACCTCTGGGCTAGGCCTTTGTGGCTAGCACCAAACCTCATGGCTTTTCAGGGGTAGGCGTGCCCTCTTGATTTGCACTGGTCAGTGTCAGGTGGACCCAGGACTTGGGGACAGACACTCTGCCTGCCCTGTGTTGGGGGCAGTGCTTTTCCTGGGGGACCTTGGACCTCTAACAGGAATGGCCCTCTGCTGATGAAGATCTGGGAGGAGGGGGAGGGGACTAAGTCCTCATGTCTTCCTATGCCATCATGGCTCTGAACCTTGAGCTTGCAGCAGCTCTCCACAGGTAACTTACACAGCAGGATGCTGGCCTTGTGCAGAGGTGGGAGGCCTGCCACCCCTGCCTCAGTGATGAGGCACCACACCCCACGTTCCCTCTCTCAGGCCAAGGAGAAGATGAAGGAGGAATCGTGGAGTATCCATTTCTTTGAGTATGGGCGTGGCATGTGCATGTACCGAACAGCCAAAACTCGGGAGCTGGTCCTGAAGGGCATCCCG
The DNA here is from genome assembly GCF_003668045.3 of Cricetulus griseus. Classification (NCBI taxonomy): domain Eukaryota; kingdom Metazoa; phylum Chordata; class Mammalia; order Rodentia; family Cricetidae; genus Cricetulus; species Cricetulus griseus. The sequence goes on from NC_048600.1 coordinate 64,616,042, forward strand.
GAGAGCCTCCGAGGGGAGCTTTGGCTCCTCTTCTCTGGTGAGTGTGGTCCCATCACCCCCAGCCTTGGCTTGGCCAGTCCTAGCCCCCAGAGCTTTCTGTGCATGATACACTGGGTGAGCATATCCCAAGATTGCATGAGGCCTTGGGGTCCATCAATAGCACCAAGGAAAACTCACTTCAGGCCAGTTCCTCTGGCCCCTGAGCCAGCCTCCTGAAGTCAGCCAGAGCAGTACATGGCTGCACTGGTACTGTCCGTGGGCGGCAGCACAATTGAAAGCAGGAAGAGTCCCTAAAAGACAGTTTCCCTTGGGACAAGCTCTGACAACACTCATACCTTTGGCCACTTGAACATTTTAGAAGACAGGCCATTTGAATTTCTTTTTGGAGGTTTTTGTTTGTTTGTTTTTGTTTTTCGAGATGGGGTTTCTCTGTAACTTTGGAGGTTGTCCTGGCACTCACTTTGTAGACCAGACTGACCTCACAGAGATCCACCTGCCTCTGCCTCCCAAGTGCTGCGTTGGGATTAAAGGCATGTGCCTTCACCGCCCAGCTGGTCATTTGAATTTCTTAGACAGAGCAGTCACCAGGGAAACTTGGCCTCACACCATGCAATTGATCGCAAAGTTGTCCATGAGGCATTCGTGTCTCCAGTCAGCCCTGTCACTGTTGCCCAAGTGCTGGGAGAAAGACAGCTGTCACCCGTGTCTCCCCAGGGGCCTGGAATGAGATGGTGACCCATCCCGGCTACTATGCCGAGCTAGTAGAGAAGTCCATGGGGAAGTACAGCTTGGCCACTGAGGAGATTGAGCGAGACCTCCATCGCTCCATGCCTGAGCACCCAGCTTTCCAGAATGAGCTTGGGATCGCTGCACTTCGGCGGGTGCTGACTGCCTACGCCTTCCGAAACCCTACTATTGGCTACTGCCAGGTAATGGAACTTAACAGGGGTCCCAGGGATAATATCCCCCACCATGGTGACCTGACACACATGATCCTGTCCATACCCTGATGAAGAACTAACCCAGAAAAGTTGTGACTTGGCCAGGCATGAAGGCCTGTACACTTGAGAGAATGAGGCAGGAGGATTGCTGCTAGTTCAAAGTTACTGTAGGCTACAAAGCAAGGCCTTAAACGAAGTAATAGCACATGCCTATAATCTCAGCACCTGGGAAATCAAGGCAGGAGGGTCAGGAGTTCACCCACAACTACATGGAAAGTTGGAGGCCAGCCTGAGCAATGTGAGACACTGGTTTTGTTTGTTTGCTTGCCAGCTTGTTTGAAAGGGGTTTATAGAGATGGCTCGAGGCTAAGTGTGATGCTCTTCTAGAGAACCTGAGTTCGATTTCCTGCACCCACCTAAGACAGCTCACAATTGCCTGTAGCTCTAATTCCAGAAGATTGGATGTCTCTGGCCTCCACAAGCACTATGCTATACCCCTACACATGGACACCCATACACATAGTTTTTAAAAAAAAATAAATAAATAAAACAATGGTGACTGTTCACCCTTGCCATATAGTAGGTTGTCCTCTGTGTGTTCCTTGTCTGAGACAGAGCAGAATTTTCTTTTTCTGTATGTATGGTAAAGCATTCATAATACAAAATTGAGCATTTTAGCCACTATTAAGTGTGCAGTTCAGTGGCATTAAGTGCACACACACTGTTAAACAGCCACTACCCATCTATAAGAACATTTCATGTCTCCCACCAAAACCAGCAGGTCAGCCTTAAATAATTTTTAAAATAACTTGCCCTCTTCAAAGCTTCTTTTTGTTATCACCTAATGTTGTGTGTACACTCTTCCCCACTGCAGGGTCCTGGCTAAGCACCCAACACCTCAGCTTGACCCAGTCCACTCAGTGGAAGTGTTAGCTGATGTTACTGCCTCTGTTTTCCTAATGCCTTCTGATCCACTTTGACAGAGCCGTCTGGCTGTTTCTGTCTCATTGATTTCTTACAAATTGGCTTGTTGGCAAATTTCCCAGGGTTGGTCAGGGGCTGTGTGTTATTGCTGGATTCTAAACTTTCCTGAAGGGGCAGACCATTTTGCTCTGTGTCTAGCAGTGTAAGACAGACACGCTCTACTGTCTTTACCTGGCAGGCAATGAACATTGTGACCTCGGTGCTCCTGCTCTATGGCAGTGAGGAGGAAGCCTTCTGGCTACTGGTGGCCCTGTGTGAGCGCATGCTGCCCGACTACTACAACACCAGGGTAGTGGGTAAGTGTCTCCAGGGATCCCTTGCCTGAGCATCCCATCTGCTCAGGAGCTCCACTTGGGTGTGACTGCCCTTCCCCTGGCAGGCTCTCCCCTGAACAGTTCCCACTGGCTCTTCCCTACACTTCACAGCCATCAGCCAGGTTCCCACTTTACAGACTAGAAACTGAAAAGGGGTCATGCTCGGAAGAAGAGAAGCAAGTACAGACTCCCAGCCCTCTGCCTCCAGACCCAGCTCCCACGTAGACTTACTGGGGTTTCCCAGGATGGCCAGAGCAAGAGTCAGAGGATAGCACACATCCAGTGGGTTTTTAAAGTCTACCTAGAGCCCAGCTCTCCATCCAGCTTTTCCATCTCTTTGCTATAGAAATGTCAAGTATCAGAACTAGAGTATATAGTCTACCCTGTGTCTTGGTGGCCCAGCCACTACTCGTAGGCACTCATGTCCAATAAAATCTATGTTGCTAAAAGGAAATAGGCTTACTGATCTATTTCAGCATGTCTGTGTTTAGCTCTTGGCTGTCCTCTGCTGTTTGGTGTCGAGGGTCACCAGTGGGGTCCTTTAGCTTTGCATATGAACCACTGCTTGCTTCTTTTGTTTCTAGAAGGGTAAAATCAGTATTTCCCAAGAGTCAGCCTGCTGTATCCATAGGCTCTGTGTCTGTGGATTCAGCCAAGCATTGACCAGAAATGCACAGATCCATCCCTTGTTGTCCTTCCCTACACAGTACATGGCAGCTGTATAGCTTTTTGTAGTATTACACTGTAGTAGGTATTGTGAGTCACCCAGAAGCAACTTACAGTGTACAGGAGGGTGTGGGGGGGTTCTGAGATGCTGCTGTGTTTCCCCTGCTCTAAGCACCAGGGAATTTTGTTGTCTGAGGGAATGCTAGAAGCACTCTCATGGATGACAAGGAACCACTGTATATTGGAACAAATACTTCCTTTCACACAGGGTATGGAAGCTATAGAGAGAATGGTTACAAAGCTGTTTTTTCTCTTTTCTACATATGCACACCCCTCTGGCCCTCAATGTAGGCAGAGCTGGCAGGGTTGAGGTTGGACAGGAACCAGATAGTGTCCCTGTACCCCAGGCCCTGGTGTCTGCTCAAGCCCCTGGACTGTGCTCATATTCAGTTTACTGTGCCTTCCTCAGGAGCCCTCGTAGATCAAGGCATCTTCGAAGAGCTCACAAGAGACATTCTGCCCCGGCTGTCAGAGAAGATGCAGGAGCTGGGGGTGATCTCCAGCATCTCGCTGTCTTGGTTCTTGACCCTTTTCCTCAGCGTCATGCCCTTCGAGAGCGCCGTGGTCATTGTTGACTGCTTTTTCTATGAGGGCATCAAGGTGATCTTGCAGGTAGCCCTGGCTGTGCTGGATGCCAACATGGATCAGCTGCTGGACTGCAGTGACGAGGGCGAGGCCATGACCGTGCTGGGCAGGTGACCATCATGGGGGCTACTCCTGCTTCCAGGGAGCTGGCAGCAGAGCTCCTCCCCTCCCTAGCCCTCAGTCAACATCTTGTGTTGTGCTCCAAGTACCAGACCAGGTCGAGAGATGAGCTAGGGGCAGGAGACAAGTGTCCTAGTGGGACAAGGTGCTACTAAGGTTTTGAGAGCTGGGAGCAAACAGAAGAGGCCAGTGGGCTTGAGTATACTGGGCTACAGGCTGCCACGCAGCTATATGGTTGTGGGGAATTGGCCCAAAGCAGAGATCTAGTGGTGATGGTCAGGCCCTCCTGTAGCCAGGGCTAGGAAGCTCTTGTTTCATAAAGCTCGGCAGCACTGTGCCCATCCCAGGATAGAACAGACCCACACTGGGCTTGTCAGACCGCTAAGTGAGCTTTCAGAAAGCTAGACTCACCCTGGCCTCCTCAAGCACTTATCTAACCCCAGCTGCCTTAGCACATGGCGGACCCTTTCTGGGCCCAGGGCCTGCTTCATCAGGTGGTCCCCGCTCCAGTCTCTCCCATACTCCATAGGATTCTGGTCAGGTCTGACCTTTCCCTGGACATGGGAGAAAAAACCCTCTCATGGTTTCCCTCTGCACAAAGGAGCTTCCCAAGTCCCCAGCCTGGCTTTCAGCTCACTCCCTGCCTTGTTCTGGCGGTTGCCCTCATGCTCCAACTTGAAACACTGTGTTTGCCTGCAGAACCAGCCCAAGGCTGGAGGGACCCTGCATATTTGGTAGGGTTGTTGTCTACCTCCTCCTAGCTAATGTGACTCTTGATCCCTGATGTTAAAGACTCTTGGTTATGACCAGGGTTCATGCATATGTCCTACAATGAGGAGATTGGGCCCCTGCTCAGTAGACTTCTGACCAGGGACAGGGTATGTCCACTAGGACCAGAAAGCCTCTCCTGCCTGAGTGTCAGACTCATCCTGGAGACCCTAGGGAGGTGGGAAGACCTGACTGGCCCAAACTAGCCAGTCAGAGCAAGACCCTATCCCTGGAAAAACTGCACACCTGGTTTTTCCTGGCCATACCCTGGTGACTCACCAGAGAGGGAGCACATTGTCTAAGCAGGCTCTGGACTCTGACTCCACAAGCCTCAGGGTTAATGCTCAGTTGTGAGTGGGCAGCAGGATATTTTTTCTGCTACCCTGATGGGAGCTCACAGCCTAATGGAGGCCCCAACATATTCACCAGCACCTTCTTGCAGGATTCCCAGGCCTGAGCTCTGCCTCAGGGCTTGACTGTGGGTGATGGGGGCCTATACTGCTGTCTTTGGATCTTTGCAGATACCTGGACAATGTGGTCAACAAGCAGAGTATCTCTCCACCTATCCCACACCTTCATGCTCTGCTGACCAGTGGAGATGACCCTCCTGCAGAGGTGGACATCTTTGACCTCCTGAAAGTGTCCTATGAGGTCAGCTTCCAGCAGGGTTAGCCTGGCCAGGCTGCTCCCTGGGGCCTTTGGTTTTGGGCGAACACAAGCAAGTGTGGCTGGGACTTCCCCCTCTGTCTTTGGTCTCACTGATTCCTCTTTGGCCTGTAGAAGTTCAGCAGCCTGAGGGCTGACGACATTGAACAGATGCGGTTTAAACAGAGGCTGAAGGTGATCCAGTCCTTGGAAGACACAGCCAAGAGAAGCGTGGTAAGGTCACTGGCGAAGGCATAGTAACCTCTGGTGGCAAGGGGCTGCACGGCTGTCCTGAGTGGACGGCTTCTCCTAGTACCCTCTCCAGCCCCACCCCTCCCTAAGCAGGGTGCAGGGTTCAAATTGTGCCCCATCCCTGCCCTGCCTTCGTACCTGTGTCATGGCTAGGATGCAACGTGAGCCTGGAATCCCACAGCATGGGGACTGGGGAGTAAGGGAGAGGCCCTGGTCACTTAGTGGGGATTGTCTCTTTCACCTTGCACGCTGACCTTCTGGGTAGGTCCTCCCAGGCTGGTCTTCACCTCTGTCCTGGGCAGTGACACTCCACCTCTGCCCTGAAGCCTTTGTCCTTGTCTCTGCAGAGGGTGTACCATCCCTGCCACCCCATGCTGTGTTTAAACCTGGAGTCAGGGACCTCTTAACTTTGTCTCCATATTTCCAACCCTCCCTTCAGAGCTATAGGACACTCAGGGCTTTATTTACAAGCAACAGACATGTCCAGCCCTGACTAACTGAAATCAAAAGACTTGACTGGCAAGGTATAGGACACGTTGCGGGTGGCTGGAGCTAAGTGACCATCCATCACCCTCTGTCCCTCAGTGGGTCCTTCAGGGGAGAATGAGCCCCTCTAGTGCCCACCCCAGGAAGAGTCCCAGGGAGTAGCAGCTGACTGACAGGTGATGGCAAAGGGTGAACACATATGTGCAGACCCACCTTCATGTGCTTGGCCACTGGTGACAGTAAGAGGACAGATCATACCCTTTGTCCTGTCCATGTGAGAACTCTCCCAGAGCAAGCATCTTGTTTGTACTACAGCAGGCACTCGGGGCCCTCCAGTACCACCATTTCCTCTTTCCTTCTAGGTCCGAGCCATACCAGGGGACATTGGCTTTTCAATTGAAGAGCTGGAGGATCTTTACATGGTGTTCAAGGTGACAGCCAAACACAAGGGCGGGCGGAGTTCCCATCTAGTCTGCTAAGTATGACCTCAGCACAGCAGCTCCTAGCTGGGAAATCCGTTGTTCTCAGTCGCAGTTACTGTGGACCATGTGTGGTAGAACATAATCCTTGGCATTTAGACAACAGAGTGACATGGAGCACCGCAGCTGTCACTCCTCTGGAGCCATCTACCATGTTTTTTGAGACAGGTTTCTCATTGGCTAAGAGCTGACCTAGTATACTGGCTAGGCTACTGGCCCCAGGGCTCCTCCTGCCTCTACCTCACAGCATCATGATTCTAAGTGTACACTACCACATGTAGCTTGGGTTTTGGTTGATTTGGGTTTTGTTTTTGTTTTGTGTGTTTTTGAGACAGAGTTTCTCTGAGTATCCCTGACTGTCCTGGAACTCGCTCTGTAGACCAGGCTGGCCTTGAACTCACAGATCTGCCTCTCTCTGCCTCCCAAATGCTAGGATTTAAGGCATTATTACATTTAGTTATTTATTGTGTGCATGCATGTATGCCGTGGTGCATATAGAGAAGTCAGAAGACAACTTGTGAGAATAGGTACTCTCCTCTTACTGTGTGTAAGGATCAATCTCAAGACATCTCATTTGGCGGCAAGCATCTTTATTCCCTGAGCTCTCTTGTCAGCCCTACACACTCAGCTTTTTATGCTAGTTCTAAGGACCAAAGTCATGTTCTCATGCCTGCATGGCAAGCAGTTTACTGACTGAGCTCCAATAGAGCACTCTTATACAACAAAAACAAAAAAACATTCAAACCAACATCACATAGAAGACAGAATGCATCCACCCATGTAGCTGACAAGCTACGCAGCTTCAGGCATGGCTGGGTCGAGGTGCTGAACCCGCTGTGCTTCTCGCTGCTACTTCTCTGTTAATGTCTGGTCTGCTTTTCCTGTAGAGTGATAGACAGGACTGTCTTGAGCAACTCCTGGGTCATGCTTTCAGTGACTCCAGGGGAAATAATTTTCCTTCCAAGTAGTTTTAGAAAAAGACACAGGTCAGTCATTGGCATGACTCAACCTAGGTGCTCTGGCTAAGGGATGTTTGGGCTGCCAGACCAATGCTGCTGAATGACAAGGCAGCTTTGTAATCCTTGCCCTGAGGGTGAGTCAGAAGAGTTTCTATACACAAGACTCAGGTTAACTAAAAGGACAGGGAAGCACACTGGGGGAAAGGCCAGTACAAAAGTTCACACTATCCTCTGGATGGTTTGGGTTTTGGTTTTGGTGGGTGGTTGGTTGACTAACTGTTGGAGTTAGTTGGGTGTTTTATTCTGTTTGTTTTTGAGCTGGGTTTTCTCTGTATTGTCCAGACTTGCTTCAAGATGGACTTGGAGGTCAGTTGATTCTCCTGCTTCAGCTTCCTGAGTGCTGAGACTATGAGTGCATATTGCCAGTTCCTGGGGTCCTTTCTAACTCCTGGGGTTCAGTTCCCAAGGTGGCCCACATTGACAGACAGTGGAGACCATGTAACCTGTCTGGCTCCTCTGCTGTGCACTAAGTTCAGGGTTCCTGTAAGCTGAGGTACCTGGCCAGTGCTTATCACTCTGGCACCCTATTGACCCTGGCAGCCAGGGCCCCAAAGGCCATCTCACCAGACGGTATCCCCTGCAGGCCAAGCATCTGGCAAGCCAGTACTGGGGTGGTAGCCGCTCAGCCGCCATCCACCGGGACCCCAGCCTGCCCTACCTGGAGCAGTACCGGATTGATGCCAGCCAGTTTCGGGAGCTCTTTGCCAGCCTGACACCCTGGGCCTGTGGCTCTCACACGCCTGTTCTGGCAGGCCGCATGTTCCGCCTCCTGGACCAAAACAAGGACTCACTGATCAACTTCAAGGAGTTTGTGACAGGGATGAGTGAGTGTCTCACCCATCTTTCAAGCACCAGCCAGTGCGTCTGTCCCTCCTGTGTCCAGCAGAGGGTAGCCATGAGCCCTTGATTTCACAGAGCTCAGCAGTTTCTTCTACTGTTCCTCTCCTGAAGCTCTGGCCCCAGAGAAGGCTAAGCTTTTCCATAGGATCCAAGGGAAGCAGGAGGCCCAGGGCTTATTTGAGCCTTCCTAGAGACCTAGTTAGGGAGGAACCAGACTGCCCCCAGACTGGAATCTCCACTAGAACCCACAGAAAGGGTGTGGGACACAGCCTCCCTGGAGCCTCCTTGCTAAGCATGTCCCTCTCCTTGGCCTTGCTCCACAGGTGGGATGTACCATGGAGACCTCACAGAGAAGCTCAAAGCACTCTACAAGCTGCACCTGCCCCCAGGTGAGTGTCCTCAGGCCTCCACTGTGGGCCTCCCTAGGCCCCTCAGCTGTCCCCTGAACTACCAACATACCTCTAGGAATGGTATATCCAGGAGCGTGAGCTAGGTGGAAGGGAGGGAAGGTCTGGGGCTGAGATCCACCCTGGATGGTGGCCTGAGCACAGGCCGAGGGTGGGGAAAGGAAGTGAGAGAAGATGGGAGGGGGGGGCTTGGAAACCGTACTTAACCCATCAGGCAGGGCAGCGTGACCCAGAATCTACATCAGGCCAGAAAAGGCTATAATGGAGGTGCCAGTGTAACCCTGGGCCCTACACTCCAAAGGTTCCTGTTTATCCCAAGATAGCCTGGGGTCCTGCCAAGACCACCTGCAGATCCTGTCACATGTCCTCATGACAGGGGCCCCACTTCCGGCCTCTGAGTGGTGCTGGGGCTGTCCTTAGGATGGAATGTTTCCTGTGGTTGGCTGGTCTGAGCCAAGTTGGAAGGCGGGGGCTCACAGAAGCTGGCCAGCACATGGCCTGAGCATCTTTCATGTGTGACCAGAGTTCATCCGGCTCAGCAGAGTGACTATAGGGAGAGGCACTAAGAAGGAGCTTTCCCATAGCAAGAACCAGATCCAAAAAGAAGAAAGTGATACACTGGGCACCCTGCTTCCTCGGGTGGAATCACCCCAGGCTGCCAGTTTTCTTGACTAAAACCCACCCCTGAGCAATTCTTACACAGCATCTGCCTTCAGAACTGGCCCTGCATGAGTTTTAGATTGCAAGACTTCACTCACCGCTCACCTTGCACACCCCAGCCTCTCACTGTATGCAGAGCTGAAGGGGCTCTTGACTTACAGTTCTCACGTGAGGCTAGCTTGCAGCTGGTGAGAACTGAAAGGCCTGGGCTGCATCAGAGAACTGGGGCCGCCCCCACCACCTGAGCCTCCTTAGCCAGCTTCATCCAGGTATTGGGGTGCTTGGGTTCTACCACCCTTCTGTGCTTGGGCCTGTTAATCCTTCCCTGCCCAACACCCACCCCAAGCCCCTCCATACAACAGGTATGGTAAGATTACATGTACAGACAGCCTTGGGGATCTGCAACCTGAGATTCCAATCAGCCAACACCAGCAAACGCAGACGTGAGGCAGACTGGAATGTATTGATATGGCACAATTGCCACAATATACAGTAGAATGCCCCCAGAGAGACCTGAGCCAGGTCATCATGTGGTGGGAGGGTAGCTAAGTTCACCAGGCTCCTGGATATATGGATTCTTACCCAGCACATGTACTGCATTTCCAACACAGTATCCGTGCTGGGGGCATAGCTTAACAGTAGAATAAGTGTCTAACATACGAGAAAACCTAGGGTTCAATCCCCAGCACTCCCCCCCAAAAAAAAACCCACATTGTCAAAATCAAACTAGTAAGCCAAGCACATCTGTGATCCCGGCTCAGGAGGCTACAGCAGGGGGGTTGAGAATCGGAGACAACCGGAATGTGACCACCTATTAAAATGTCAGGTGTCACAATAGAAGATGTTCAGCCTGGTGGGCCATGCTTGGGGGAGAGTGGCCTTTTCTGCTTTGACTAGAAATCAGTGTCTTCCCCTGCCCTCACTGTCCTTCTGTTGGAACACAGCTCTGATCCCTGAGGAAGCAGAGTCAGCCCTGGAGGCCACCCATTACTTCACAGAGGATAGCCCCTCAGAAGGTGAGCCACTGCCGAGACACCCAGCACAGCCAACCATGGGCCTGCAGCCCCCAGTCTTTCCACGGGGCCTATGCAGGGAGCCAGCAGTCCCACTGTGGACTCAGGGAGCATGCCACCCTGGGGTGCTCCCTGGGAGGGCTCTGCAACACTTCCTGGGCCAGGTTGGCCCTGTAGATGTTCTCAACCATTGTTTCTCTTGCATCTCTGTCTCCCTGGACCTGGCTTCTCCCTCTGCCCTCTCTACGAATCCTCTGCTGTCCCTTCCAGCGTCTCCTCTGGCCTCAGATCTGGATCTTTTCCTGCCCTGGGAGGCGCAAGGTCAGTCCCTGGAGGGCAGGGGCGACCCCTTTACCTCTAGGCTTTGTCTGCCTTTATTCAGAAGCCTGGAAACTTTTCTGCCCCGGGGACTCTTTGGAACTTCATCCTGTGGGGATAAATCCTGAGGACAACCAAGAATCAAGCTGCTCACGATGGGCGGTCTGCTCTGGGTGGTTAATGATGAGGATGCACTTAACAACATGCTAGGCATGGAGCAAGCTGGAGCATCACCTCCACAGCCACCTGCAAACATGCATGTTCATAGGAAAGGGATACAGAGTATGTCGTTGTGACTGTGGGAGGCAGATACAGGATGGGAGAGCAGAGGCTGTGGGCAGTGGTAGACGCTCTCCTTGGGAAACATCTTCAAACTTCACTGGATTTTCTCTTTACAGAAAATTGTATCTTGAGTGCCTGTTAGGATACAACCTTTGCCGCCTGTAATATCTGACAAAATGAAGGGCCACTCTGGGTCCTGCCTGGGGTTCAGCAGTTGAGTTGGTCATGAGTAATACAAAACTGACCATTAAGGGCTGGGAGTGTATGTAGCTCAGGGTTTGAGCACGTGGTTCACATGTAAGATCCTGGGTTCCATCATGTGCTGCTGGGAACGGAACCTGGGGCACAATGGTGCATGCCCCTAATCCTAACGCTCTAGATAGAGGCCAAGGTGGCAGTCTCGAGAAACTTGGGCTCCAGCGTAGCTACAGTGAATTTTAAAAAATAAATGGTCCAGCAGGAGGATTCTGGCACCTGCTATCAAACCTGATGACCTAAATTCCATCCCCAGAATCCACATGGTGGAAGCAGAGTACAACTCACACAAATTATTTTGCAGCATACACACACTACACACTTCTGGCAGTACACACATGCACACAATAAAATTTAAGCCAAGTGTGTAAAAGCTCACGCCTTTAATCCCAGCTCTCAGGAGGCATTAATAGACAGATCTGTGAGTTCAAGGCCAACTTCGTCTACAGAGCAAGTTCCAGGACAGGCTCCAAAGCTACACAGAAAAACCCTGTCTTGAAAGCCCTCCCCCCGCCAAAAAAAAAAAAAAAAAGCAACAAAAATATTTTTTTTAATTAATTTTAAGAATGAGGCCTGGGGATGTAGCTCAATGGTAGAGCTCTTACTTAGGTTACATATAGCCCCGAGTTCTGTCCCAAGTAATTAAAAAGAAAATGTTAAACTATAACAAAAGCAAGTAATTTCCCCAGGTAAGTGATATACATAAAGGAAGTGACACTAAAGGGAAAATAAAAATAGTGTGTCCCAAGTTACCACTGTCCTATAGACAGTGTTGAAAACTTACTTGAATTGAACATGACCTAATTTCAAGGTCATAACTTAGAGAGGCCAGAGAGATGTTCAGTGGTCAAGAGCACTAGCTGCTCTTCCAGAGGACCTGAATTTGATTCCCAACAGCCACATGGCAGCTCACAACCATCTGTAACTCCAGTTCCAGTGGCTCTGATGCCCTCATCTGGCTCCATGAGCACTAGGTATGTGCATGACATACATACACACATACAGATAAAACTCCCATACCAATAAAATTATTTATTTTTTATTTTTGGTTTTTTGAAACAGGGTTTCTCTGTGTGACAGTCCAGGCTGTTCTGTAACTTGCTTTGTAGACCAGGCTGGCCTTGAACTCACAGAGATAACCTGCCTCTGCCTCCCAAGTACTGGGATTAAAGGCATACAGCACCATCACCTAACAAATAATTTTCCTAATGTATAAAAGAAGAATCAAATTATGCCAGGAGTAGTGGCATACCCTTTTATCTTAGAACTTGTGAGGAAGAGGCAAGCAGATCTCTGTGACTTTGATGCCAGCTTGGTCTATGTGGCAAGTTCACTGAATTCAGGGCTACATCGTGAAACCTATGTAAAAAAAGGAAAGAAAAATACAAGTTAAAGAAGCCAGTGCAGCTTTTCTTACACTCAAAGTTACACATCAAACCAGGATGCCCTAAGCTTGTCCTACCTTCTAGGAGAGGCCTGGGGGCACACAGGCTATCCTTGGGCCCCCACATACCCCTGAAGCAACAGGGATCCTATTCCACTGTAAGAACCTGACCCTAGAGATACCTGTCCTTCATTGCTACTGGCATGGTTCAGGAGGACGGTCCAGAGCTGGGCTCTGCCTGAGGTCATCACTTGGGGTCCTCCAGAGGCCACACTGCCTCAGAGAAGTTGGCCTTTTGGAGAATGTCAAGTTTGCATTCATACATGTCCAGTACAGTGTGTGCCAACGTCAGCAAATACAGCACTTAATGAAATACCAGGCTAAGGGACCAGAGAGATGGCTCAGCAGAAGGCACTTGCTGCAGATCAGTCTCTAGGACCCATGGTACAACTAATTCCTACAAGTTGTCCTCTGGCCGCTGTATGCACTGTGGTATGTATACTCACACACAATAAATTAATGTAAAGGACAAACAACAAATAATACAAACGCAGGGTCCCCTACAAAAACTCCTTCTTTTGGTGTGACAATCTCAGAAAGGAGGAATCACTCCCTTAAGTTTGACCTTTTTGCAGCAGAGTTTATTAGTTGTCAAGCTTGTTCCACAATGCCTGTCATCATTCACGAGGAAGCAGTATGGTGAGGCTTGTTTTCTTTGGAAAACAGAAGTGCCAGGTGGTGGTGGCAGCGCACGCCTTTGGTTCCAGTGCTCAGGGCAGAGCCAGGCAGACCTCTGTGAGTTTGAGGCTAGTGTGGTCTACAGAACAAGTTTCAGGACAGGCTCCAAAGCTACACAGAGAAACCCTGTCTCAAAAAAGAAGGAAGGAAAAGGAAGGAAGGAAGGAAGGAAGGAAGGAAGGAAGGAAGGAAGGAAGGGTAAACTTTTGTGTGTGGTGCTTGGAATGAAGCCCAGGGCCTGTAGCTTGCTGAACATAGACTCTACCACCCAGCCATTGGCTTTTCTTAACTGTAACCAAGTGAAGACATGACAGTTCTCCCTTGCCACAGTGTTTAAGGCTGGGATCAGCCAAGCAGGAGGACAGCATGGGGCCCTATAGGAGCTGGTCTGCAGAACCATGGGTGTGACCTATAAGGACCTCAGGGTTTGTAAAAAGAATGTTCTCTGTTCTTTTTCTGGTATGTAGAAGCACTACCCCAGGAGCAGCAGGAAGGAAGTGGAAATGAGGACATCCAAGAAAGAAGAGGTACAGGTCATTCTCCTGGGAATCCCTTGCTTGTAACATTCCCTCCGCAGCCACTGTAGGATAGCAAGTGTGTGCCCTGACACAGGGTCGATGCCTCAGTACATAGCCTGGTGGCTCACCTGCTGCCATGGGGCCCCAGTCTGCTACACTTGTAGTGTGTAGCCAGGGTTCCATCCTCACATAAGATAGATTTGGGCTCTTAATCAACTTAGGTCCAACCTACTTCCACTAACTTAGGAGAGACCTGTGGGTATTTGGGGGTGTGGGTGTTTTCTTTATCTTTTCTTTTTTTGTCTTTGTTTTTTTTGTTTGTTTGTTTGTTTTTTCGAGATGGTTTCTCTGTGTAGCTTTGGAGGCTGTCCTGGCACTCGCTCTGTAGACCAGGCTGGCTTCGAACTCACAGAGATCCACCTGCCTCTGCCTCCCAAGTGCTGGGATTAAAGGCATGCTCCACCAACGCCTGGCTTGGGGGTGTTTTCAACCACTCCCAAATGCCAGAGCAGTTTGTAATGCGATCCAAGTAACCTCAGGTCAGAGAAAAGCCCACCCTGCTATCAGCCCACAGCCTGCTTTCTCTACTTGAAAGAGATTAATCTCTCTCTCTCTCTCTCTCTCTCTCTCTCTCTCTCTCTCTCTCTCTCCCTCTCTCCCTCTCTCCCTCTCTCCCTTTCTCCCCTCACAGAGGAAAAGGGGACCAGCCCTCCTGACTACCGACACTACCTTCGAATATGGGCTAAGGAGAAAGAGGCTCAGAAAGAAACTATTAAGGACCTTCCCAAGATGAACCAGGTAGACTCGATCAGCATCTACAGCACATGTTTCTAGAGAATTCTGTATGCTTGGGGCTTGGACAGCTTCATACTACATGTATTCTAGCAGTCTCCTGTAGGTGGAAATTCTCTTCCCTCTCTCTAGAGCCTCTTAGTCCTGAATGGTCAATAGTGATAATTCCAGAAAGGTAAAAAGCTACTTCTTGGACAGGATGGTGTTTCCATGGTAACCATCTGCTTAGGTTGAATCAGAATCCATAAACCACAGAAGCACTGGGGAAAGTTAGTCTCCAATAGCCAGAGACTCAACACACAGTCTTTGAGAAGAGCACTCCAATGGGCCCAGGTCATGATGTTTTCACAAACACCCAACCAACTCTCAGGTTGGATTTCACCCTAACTGTGCCCTTCTAGAAAAGGCCCTGTATTCCAAGCACTTCTACACACAGGCACAAAGGACGGACCCATGGCCAGGCAGTGGTGGCACACGCCTTTAATCCCAGCACTTGGGAGGCAGAGGCAGGTGGATCTCTGTGACTTTGAGGCCAGCCTGGTGTACAAAGGGAGTTCCAGGACAGCCAGTACTATCCCACAGAGAAACCCTGTCTGGAGAAAAACAAACAAACAAACAAACAGGAAGGCTTTGAAAGGACTATGTGGCATTGGTGCCAAGTCACTCCCCTTCCCAAACCTCAGTTTCCTAACCTGAGAATAAGTCATGGGTTATACAGTTAGAGTGGCCTGTATCTTCAGTTGACTATGGAAGAGCACAGCTTCTCATCCATAACCTCTGTTTTCTTTCTGACTTTCTCCCTAAGGAGCAATTCATTGAGCTGTGTAAGACACTTTACAACATGTTTAGCGAAGACCCCATGGAACAGGACTTGTATCATGCCATTGCTACTGTGGCCAGCCTTCTCCTCCGCATTGGGGAGGTGGGGAAGAAGTTTTCAGCCCGGACAGCCAAGAAGTCCAGGGACGGTGCCCACAGCGGGGACCACAACAGTGCCACAGAGGAGGATGAGCCACTCATACCCAAACCTCATCAGGACCCAACACGAGAATGTCAGCCACCAGCTTCAGGGGACCCCCAGGCCAAAGCCGGTGGTGACACTCATCGTGTGAAAGCATTGCAGGACAGCCATGTGGTAGTGGAGGCGGGCAATGGAGAGGGGCGGGGCTCTCCTTCTCTACTTTTGTCTGATGATGAAACCAAAGATGACATGTCCATGTCCTCCTACTCAGTAGTCAGCACAGGCTCCCTGCAGTGTGAGGACCTCACAGATGACACAGTGCTGGTGGGAGGGGAAGCCGGTAGCCCCACCACCACCTCACGCATCGGGGGCACTGTGGACACGGACTGGTGCATTTCCTTCGAGCAGATCCTGGCCTCCATGCTAACAGAGTCTGTACTGGTGAACTTCTTTGAAAAGAGGGTAGACATCGGACTCAAGATCAAGGACCAAAAGAAAGTGGAGAGGCAGTTCAGCACCTCCAGTGACCATGAGCCCCCTGGGGTCTTGGGCTGAGTTGCTAAATGGAAGCTGGTCTCTTTCTCCTTCCCTTTATCCCTTTCTGTTTTCTCCTTGAAGACACATCTGATCTTGAAGCGTGGTGTCACAGAAGCAAAGGTCAGGTCAGTGAGACCCAGTTGCCTTACAAGGATTCCCTCAGCCAGTGCCCTCTTCCTCCCTGCGGCTGGGAACCTGGAGAGCCTACCTTGAGCCTGCTGTTCCCATAGCATTAGAGGCTTTTGGATCTGTCCCTGCCTGCTTCTTGTCGCTGCACCCCATGCTATACACACACTACACCAGTTGCTCCCGTTCGTGGAAATACCTACAGCCATGTGGCCAGACTACCAGTTGTCACTTGGTGGTGTGCTTGAGCTCCAATGGATAGAACCTTCTAGGCACCCTCTGAAGTTCTTCAAGCTAAGCTCAGGTTTTAGGACTGAGGAACTCGGGGTCTGTTACACTGGCAGGAGCCTTGCACTGCACTACTAATTTATGAGGTTTCCATTCCTCTGCATCATTAACTTCAGAAGCACATCCCTCAGGTCCTCCTCTATTCCCTTGCCCTCATTTTAGTTGGCTAAAACTCACACTGTGCTCAATGCCTTAATAAATCCCTAACAGAAAGAAAAAGCACACTGTGTACAGTGCCTTCATGTGGCCCTGAACCACTGCTTTTCCCCAAGTCAGCTGTGTGACCCAAAGCATCATGGGAGTTCAGGGTACCTGGCTGCCATAGTAGGTGGGGGGAATTGTAAGACCCTCCGTGGTACATGGTAACTATGGTCACAGGTCTTAGGTTCAGTGTCCAAAGGTGTGTGCAGTATAATAGACATATCCTCAGGTCTGGGCCACACCAAGTTGCCAGTCCTTGGATCCAAGAAAGCAGACACACGTGGCCAGAGGGGAACCTCCTGGGTTGAGTCAGAGCAGGGCCCTGAGGCACCCTGGCTTTGTTACAGGAGCAGAAGTAGACCATATGTATGTATCCATTTGCCCATGAGCTGCTCTTCCTTCTACTAACAAATGGATCTTGGGACTTTTAAAACAAATATCAGGTGCCAGGTGTGGAGGTACATCTATAGTCCTGCACTTGAGAAAGAGGAGGGACAGCTGCTTCATTTGAGACCAGCCTAGGCTACATGTTGAGATCCTGTCTCAAAAACCAAAATAATTAAGATGTCATTAGGCGTTGTTTGCAATAATGCCATAAATTTTAATTAGTCCTAGCACCCATGTAAAAACTGCAATGCCTACCTATACCCCAGTGCTGGTGACCAGATAGGCAGCCTAGCCAAATAGCCTAGCTTCAGGCTCAGTGAGAGACGCTGTCTCAAGGGAATCCTGCAGAGCAACGTGGTAGACACCCAACATGCTCATCTGGCCCCACCCACACCATTACACTCATACGAAATAAAAACTAAATTGGTTTAAAATACAAATAGGTGGTTTCTAGTAAACTTGCTGAGTTAGCATCTCCTCAACACAATTCTGAGTCATATCTATCATCCCAGGAAGACCCCTTGGATCCACTTACAGTAAGTAGATCCTTCTTCAAACTCCCAGCCCCAGGCAGCCACTAATCTTCCAACAAAATTTTTGGTTTGAAAAATACAGCCAGGCATGGTGGCACATGCCTTTAATCCCAACATCCAAAGCTACACAGAGAAACTCTGTCTCAAAAAAAAACAAAAAACAAAAACCTGTAACTAAGACACACACTGAGCCACTCCACTGACCCTGAACTTTTTTATTCTATTTTTGGGGATTGGGGTTTGAGACAGGGTTCCTCTGTGTACCCTTGGCTGCCCTGAAACTCACCCTGTAGACCAGGCTGGCCTTGAACTCACAGAGATCTGCCAGCCTCTGCCTCCCGAGTGCTGGGACTACCCCCGAGTGCTGGGACTAGAGGCGTGAGACACCACGACCCAGCGTTACTTTCTTGTTTTGTTTTTGTTTTGGGTTTTCCAGACAGGGTTTCTCTGTGGCTTTGGAGGTTGTCCTGGAACTAGCTCTTGTAGACCAGGCTGTGATGAGAGCTTGCAGATTAAGATATCTTTATTCAAATAATACCGGCCAGGCGCAAGCCAGAGAGTGCCCAGAGGCAGCAAGCTAGGGAGGCCAGAGAGAGCGAGCTTCCAGGTATCACCTCCACCTTAAGAACCCTTGACCACGCCCTGACAGGCGTGGTTAAGCACACCTGTAGCCAGCCCTTGGAAGGCGTGGTTACGGTGTCTCCCTACACCAGGCTGGTCTCGAACTCACAGAGATCTGCCTGCCTCTGCCTCCCGAGTGCCGGGATTAAAGGTGTAAGCTACCACTGCTGGACTTTGTTTTTGTTTTTGTTTTTTGAATGTAAAAATGTTTATTGATACTTTAATACCCAGAAAGTTGAATTCAAATGTCCACTACCACAAAAAAAAGAAATAGGGGGAAAATAGTTTTATACCCTCTTTCACGATTCATTTGTCCTTTTGCCAACATTTCCATCCAGCATCGTCACCTAAAATTACTCTTAGTCTCCTTTCTAAATTGTAGACTATACTCACAATTATAAACACATACATTACAGACTTTGATGTATGTGGGAGAACGCACAGGGTTCTTTCCTTCCTTTCTCTTTTCTGAGGTTGGGTCACCTCTCTTAATATTATACTTTTCCAGGCTGTTGCAGATGACCCTTAACTTGTCATACTCCTGTCTCTGCCTGTGAGTGCTAAGGTTATGGTCATGCGCCAGCTTTAATTTAAAACAAGACAAAAACTGGATAGTTCATAATGTCTGGCATGCACAGATGTCCTGGCTGGATGGTGGGCCTTGGGGTTGACACAAAAACATGTGACTTATTACTCCTACTTCCAGAGTGGAGCTTTGTCCAGGAACTGCAGTATAGGTTGATTTTCGTTCTCAGCTGGACCTAGCAAGTGCCTGTGTTTGTTTAGAATTATCTGTTCTGTCGCAGCTTCGGAGTCAGGCTCAAAGACCAACTTAACAACCCACCCTGGCCCAAATGTTCTGCAAACCCCAACCACAGCCCTCACCCACCGGGGCAGAGAAGGATGTAGGCAAAGGAGGCAGGTGGCAGCTGAAGGCTCAGTCAGAAAGACTGGTTTAGACAAGCACCGTCGATGCTCGGCATCAGAGGGCCAAGGTGAAGAACCAGACACCCAAACACACAGGAACACCTGCTCCTTTTTGAGGCTTGACTACCGAGATGAGCAGGGGGATAGAGCGGTTCGAGAGCCTGCAAGGGCGGGGCCAACGCGGTCTGAGAGAGGCTGAGAGACGCACTAGAGCATGCGCGCTGGAGCTGGGCTAGAGGGGCCGGAACCGTCGTAGGGTAGGCGGGGCCTGGGCGGGAACGCGGAGCGCAAGCGCACGGCGGGAGACTGAGGCCTGTATGGCGCCGGCTCAGCAGTCTCGGGTTCTGCGGTGCTGCAGCTGCCGCCTCTTTCAGGCGCATCAGGTGGGGTGGGCGCCTGCCTCACCCTTTTTCTTCTCAGGATGGTGGGCGAGATAGGACGGGCCGCGTCTTGTATGGCTATGGGAAGTGACAGTGACAAGGCCGAGGGCTGTGCTTCATTGCTGTCTTTACAATATGCCTCTGGCCATTTTGTTTGTTTTTGTTGTTGATAAGAGCTCTGCTCTGGGCTGTGGGCACGCTACCACCCAGCCCCTTGTGTATCTTTTTTTGTTTGTTGGTTTTTGCATGGTTGTTGTATTCTAGCGGAGTGGTCAGGAGCCCAGGTTGGGTTGTAGCATCCTTTTTGTAGAACCTGGCCTCTCACACTCAGTGACTCTTCTCGATTTAATTACAGTGAATGGGCAGTTTTTAAAGCCCTGGGCTTGGGGCCTTGTTCCATAGGTGGCGTGCTTATCTAGGGTTCATACAGCCTAAAATCCCCTTATTCTAGTTGTGGCAATGCATGCCTTGGGGGTAGGAGGGTTTAGCAGTTTGAGACCAACCAGGAGTGCTAGAGACCCTATCTCAGAACAAACAAACCTGAATTACTATGTAAGCAGTTTGGATGCCTTTTTGACACATCCTTGGGTGTCCGGGTTTCACTTGGTACCTCTGCCTGTAGCTTTTTCTGTGGGGGAATGAATAGTCACCCCTCTGCTCATTGGAGCTTGGACTACTGATACCTGGTTAAACAGAATAGTGGTTGGTGTTTGTTTGAAAGGTTTTATTTTGTAACTCAAGCTAGCTCCAGGCTCTAGATCCTCCTGCTTCACTTGGTCTTATTAGGCAAGTTCTTCCGATCTCTATCCCCAGCCTCGGTCATAGTCTTGGTAGTGGTGGTGGTGGTGTTATTGGGGGGGGGGTGGTTTGGTTTTGAGGGTGTTCTAAAGACAGAATGTCAGTATTTACCTTAGATTGACCTCCAATTCCTAGTCCCCCTGCCTCAGCCTCCCATAGATTAAATTACACATTTATGACTCCATGCCATGCCAGTACAGCAGCCTTATGAATCACCCAGATCTTTTTGTGTTGTTTACATTTCATGATATAACTTCAAGTAGTTTTAGTATCTTTATTTTTTTAATTATTTTTATCTTATGTGCATAAATATTTGCCTGCATATATGTCTGCACCACATGCAACCTGGTACCCACAGAAGCCAGGAGAGGGTGTTAGATCTAGAGTTAGAGTTGCAGAGCTGCCACATGGGTACCAGGAACTGAACTTGGATCCTTTGGAAGAGTAGCCAGTTCTTTTAACCACTGAACCATCTCTCTAGCCCTGTTATGGAATTTTGTTATTGTTGTTGTTGGAGATTAAATCCAGAACCCTGATCACACTAGCTGCCCTGAGACACATCCCTAGTCCCGGAGAGGGGAAAGGAGGGAGAGGAGAGGAAAGAGAGATAAGCATGTTTGTGTGCAAGTTCACACGTGAAGCCAGAAGGGAACATTAGTTCCGCTCTGTCATTCCACCCTATTTTTCTGATACAGGGTCTCTCACTGAACCTGGAGCTAGGCTGGCAGCCAGCAATCCCCACTGATCCTGTTTCCACCTTCAACAGTCCTGGGAATGAATACAGGCTCATGTGGCTGTATTCAGTTTTTCACACGGGTGCTGAGATCTGACCTCAGGTCCTCAGGCTTACTCAGCAAGTATTCTTACCCATGGAAACATCTCTCTAGACCCTGTTTCTTTCTCTCTTTCTTGGCTATCCCTTCCTCTCTTCTTCTTCTTCTTCTTCTTCTTCTTCTTCTTCTTCTTCTTCTTCTTCTTCTTCTTCTTCTTCTTCTTCTTCTTCTTCTTTTTTGACCCTCAGGTGGCAAAAATCTGTTTTCTCAGCACCCACCTATTAAATAATACATTCCACCATTCCACCCTCACCTAACATGCTACCTTCAGGGCTGGGGGTACAGCTAAGTTAAGTTATTTCTGATTCGGTTCCACCTTGCTGTGTGCAATTGTCTGAGCTATAATTTCTAAAATCTCATTGCAGGTGAAAAAGAGTCTCAAATGGACATGCAAGGCTTGTGGAGAGAAGCAGTCCTTTGTGCGGGTGAGTTCTGATCAGCCTCAGTTTCTGCAGCCGGCATCCTTCTCTCACACTCACAGTTCAGCCCAGAGAGCTGCTACACCCTGGGTCCCTTCTCCCTGGAGCTGCAGTGGGTGGAGCAGTGCCTAGACAGGTTCTGCCCTTCACTTCTTTGCCCAGCAAGTGTTTCTTGAGTACTTTCTGTGTGCCAGGCACAGGGAGATAATAGGAATTAGGAACGTTGTCAGTGTTCCACTCACAGATGTGCTTTGTGGAAGGAGAAATAAATAATTCACATGCACACACACACATATACATTCATAATTTAAAACTAGATGAGCATCTTGAAAACACAAGGGTACGTAAGGGTTCAGGAGTGCCTGGAGAGATTTGTCAGTGGTTAAGAACACTTGCTGCTCTTGCAGAGAACCTAAATTTGTTTCCCAGCACCCACACCTGGCAGCTCACAGCCACCTGTAATCACAGAATGTCAAACCTACCTAGGGGTGAGCAGTAGTGTGTTGGTGGGGGCAGAGGTGACTCCGGCATGGGAGGGAACAGACTCAGAATGCAAGGCATACCTATGAATGTCCCTGTTTAATGCACTTTATTTTCGTGTGCCTCAAGCATATTTCTTCAAATCTCTACACACTGATGGACGTAAGTAATTTGATAGCACACGTTGCCCCAAGTCCTGTCCTTGCTTGGGTCTTTCACTTGCCTCTTCTTCCTAACACTGCATTCCCACCTCATCTCCCATCATCCTCTTCCTGAAGTCACAGTGACTTTCTTTCTGACCTTGAAACAAATCCTCTCCTCCTAGGACCCTGTGCTTATTGTTGGGGCTCAACTCTTAGTTTCCTGGTGGAAGCTAAATGTGGGTACCCAACCCACACTGAGAGTTCCAGAGGAGCAGAAGCTTTGCTTGTCTTATTTTCTGACGGGCCTTCAATGCCCAGTGCACTGCCCTGTCCACAGTGAGTGCTCAGCATGCGCATCTATTATGAGTAGATAGATAACCAGTCACACAATGATGGGCACTTTGATTGTTGTTGCCATTGTGGTTTACAGTTCTGCAATGAAGGTTTTCATTTACTTGTTCTTCAGTGCAGGGGTTGAACCCAGGCCTGTGCGTGCTAGAGAAGTACCCTGCCACCAGGCTCTGTCCCCAGCACCTGCAGTAAACTGTCTCTTTATTCACTTGACCAATTATATACTATTTTCTTAGGACAGAGTCCTAAATGTGAATTGCTGGTTTTTTTGTTGGTGGTGGTTTTTTTTGGGGGGGGGGTGTTTGTTTTTCGAGACAGGGTTTCTCTGTATTGCTTTAGGGTCTGTCCTGAAACTCGCTCTGTAGACCAGGCTGGCCTCGAACTCACAGAGATCCACTTGCCTCTGCCTCCCGAGTGCTGGGATTAAAGGCATGTGCCACCAATGCCCATCATGAATTGCTGTTTTGATGGTTGTCTTTCCAGGAAGATTCATTTAGTTGAAGTGACAGGCAAAAACACTTTGAGAGCTGAGAATGTAAATCATTCAGGTAAATCACTTGCTCGTGTAGAATGCATGAGGCTTTGGGATCGATCTCCAGCATGTTGTAAAACTGGATGTGATGGTGTGCACACCTGTAATCCCAGCATGTAGAAGGTAGTAGAGACAGGAGGGTTAAGAGTTCAGAATCAAGGGGCTGTATTTGCTCTCTGCAATTGAGAGCACTTGCTGCTCTTAGAACCTGGGTTTGGTTCCCAGGACCCACATGGTGGATCAAAACCATCAATAACTACAGTCCCAGGAGATCCAATGTCTTCTGACCTCCAAGAGCACTAGACAGGCAAGTGGTGTATAGACACACATGCAGGGAAAACAATCACACATAAAATGAATTGTATCAAGATTTCTTTTGGGCTACCAACCAGCTCACAAATAGTGACATGGAGAATTATTAGTTATGAATGCTCAGCCTTATTTTATACTTGTCCCACTACCTCTTATAACTTAATTTAACCTGTTTCTCTTCATCTATGTTTTGCCTCAGGGCTTTTTACCTTTCTTTCATTCTGTATGTGTCTTACTCCATGTCTGTCTGTCTGGCAGCTGCCTGGCTGGCCCCAAGCATCTCCCTCTCTTTCTCCCATGTTCTCTTCTCTCGTTCTCCTCTCTTGAGCATAGCATATTCTCTCTGCCCACCAGCCCCACCTATCCCTCTACTCCTAGCTATTGGTCTTTTAGCTTTTGGTTAGACCAATCAGGCACCTTAGGCAGGCAAGCTAAAACAACAACATCTCTTTACATAATTAAATGAATGCAGCATAAACAAATGTAATACATCTTTATATCGTTAAAATGATATTCCATAATAATGAATACATTTAATTTTAAAAAAAAAGTTGAAGATCATCCCCAGATACATCCCCAAGTTAGCCTAGGCTACATGAGACCTTGTCTCTTTTTTTTCAAGACAGGGTTTCTCTTTGTAGCCCTTGGCTGTCCTGGAACTTGCTCAGTAAACCAGGCTGGCAAACTCACAGAGATCTGCCTGTCCCTGCCTCTGCACCACCACCTCCAGGACAAGACCTTGTCTTAATAAAAGGAAAAAAGAGCCAGGTACATCGGTGCACACCTTTAATTCCAGCACTTGGGAGGCAGAGGCAGGTGGATCTCTGTGAGTTCGAGGCCAGCCTGGTCTACAGAGTGAGTACCAGGACAGGCTTCAAAGCAATACACAGAAACCCTGTCTCAAAAAAAACAACAAGCAAACAAACAAAATAAGACCTTCCATCTTCCATTGATGTTCACTGTTATCACAAAAAAAAAAAAAAAAAAAAAGCCTGGCATCTCATGTCCCCTGCCTGCCTCTCCCCATCTCTTGGGGTTTCTTTAAGCTTTTCCTGTTTCTTCCCTTCAGCACATAGAATTAATACCTTCAGAGAATCCACAGAACCACATCCTCAGCCTGCTGGACTAGCCATTTCCAATCCTGGAGTCCTGGGAGAAGTAATGTGATTGACACATTCCCATTTCTGGGCCAGTCATCTGAGATTCAGCACCCAAGATAGGGGCTGCCTCAGCTGGGTCCAAAGGAGCACCTCTTGTAGGACTGTTACTGCATGCTTAAGTTCTCCAAGAAGGCAGGCTTCACCTGCTGTGTGGGTGCAGTGGGCTTGCTTACTGTTGCCAAAGGGAGTCATTTCTGTCCCTCTGGAGAGGACACTGCAGGAGCTGATGGGGGATGGGAGTGAAGCTGACATTCTGTTATTCCCTAAGGCTTATCTGCAGCTGCCTCCAGCCAAAGGGGCAAGAGCATGGGGAGCTCCCAGGAGACTTCTAGGGCCAGGCTCAGAAGTAGCTGACATTGCAATGGCAAGAGCTACTGTTAAACCTCACATACTGGAGACAGTCTGGAGAATAAAATCTAGTTTTATGTCTCCATAGAGAGGATGGTTCCTCACTGCGGTGGAGCACTTACCCGTCTGTTACATCAGATGCAGGGTATCAGTTGTTTTTAATCCTGCCAGCCCCCTGTGCCCAGCTCCTCTCTACTTATCCTCACTTGAACATGCTACAGACAGAAAGAACCATGTTCCCTACTAGACCGTGACTCATGTGGCCAGTCAGTGGCCTCCATGTTGCTAAGCCGGTTAGATCACAACCCTCCTACGACAACTTTCTGGCAGCATTTGTCATGGGTTGTAGCTTCCACCTCCTTAAAACATTCCCTCTTGGCCTTCCAGTTGGTCTGCTCCTAGCTTCCTGGCAGCTGGTTCAGTCTGATTGTTGGTTTCCCTATCTCCCCGGCTTCCAGACACTGAAGTACACTGGACTGCAAGCTTTCGGCCTGGGCTCTAGCTGCACTCCCTTGGGGAGAGATTGCACACAAGGCACAGGATCCAGCTCAGGGGTAGAGCCTGGCATGTAGTCAGTTATCCTACAGATCCCAGGCCTGTCCCCAAGCTCCTGAGCACTGCCCACCCCATCTCTCTCCCCAGCACCGCAAATTTGAAAAAATGGGAACTCTGACCTCATGAACTGCTGTCTCCACTGTCATCTCCCCTCTTCAGTGTCAGGATTCTCTTTCTCATCTGGCCTAAAAACTCCACCATCATCCTTGACTCCTGCTTTTCTTACATTCTCTTCAGCAGCAGGGTTTGCCCACTTTGCCTTCCAGTCAGATCCAGAGTGGCCTCATCTAACTGCAGGGTCTGAGCCGGCCTCCTCCTGGCCATGCTATTAGCAGTAGCTTTGTAACTCCTGCCTATTTCTGTCATCAGGTCTCTTCCCAAACAAGGGGATCCTCTGAAAACATTCTGTGTTAAACAGAGCATTGCAACACTGGGGGGTGGGGGGGGCAGCAAGAATTCAAGGTCACCCTCAGCAGGAGGAGGTTGAAGCCAGCCTAGAACACCTGAGTGTTTCAAAAAAGAAAAAGAAACAAAGAAAAGGTGCTGGGTTGTACCCTTGCTCTGCTCAGAACCCCCCAGGTGGCCTGAGTTCCTTTTCTGTGAGAGGGAGGGAGGGCAGACTGAAACTATGGAGTTTCCTATTCATATCGCAGGGGAAAGAACCAGTGAGGCAGAAACTTTATGGTTTTTACTTCCTGAGGGAAGAGATTGCTGGGAAATGAACCCAAGGTGTTGCACATGCTACACACGTTTTACCCCTGAACTAGGCATTCAGCCTTAAGCCTTCTTTTTAAGTTTAATGTTTTTCCTTCCCAAGGCAACAATTCAAATCAGGAGCATGAATTTTTCTGTTTGCCTTTATATTGTGCAGTGTCAGTTTGAAACACAAATAAGAACACTTAGTACACATCATCAGAATTACACAAGTCATCATTCACAGCTCATCTGAACAGCAGACAGGCTGAACAGATTAAACTCAGCCATTTGGGTTTTTTAGTTTGGTTTTGTTTGAGACAGTCAGTCCTGCTCTGTAGTCCAGGCTACACGAAGACCTGCCGTAGTCCTCCTGTCTCTGCCTTTGGAGTGGTGGGGTTAGAATCATGGGCTGCAGTGCCCTGCTTCACTCTCAGCTGTTTTTACCTCACCTCTTTTGTTCCTGGTCCAGACAGAAATCCTTACTTCCCCGGGTTACAGCACCACCCACCTTGCAGTGTGGACATCATACACGGAGTACACTTGCCCCAGTGAGCTCCCACATACAAAGAGTCTTAGGAATTCCGTGGTGGCCAGCATGTACTAAGAACTCCCTCTGCAGATATGGTGGCAGGGGACAGTGGGCATTTAGCACATATCTCCTCTGTTCACAAACATGTCCCCTTGTCCTGTTGGATTTCTCCTGTAAACCACAAGTTCCACTCTCAAATCCCAGCCATCCCTCAGTATCCATGAAGGCCCTTCTATAGTCAGGTGTGACCTCTGCATGTCCTGCCACATGCTCTCTTGAGGGGTGAGGGATGGGATAATTATAGTGCCCAGGTGATCTTGAACTCCCGTGCTCAAGTGGTCTCCTGCCTCAGCTTCCCGGGTAACTGGGACATCCAGGCTCATGCCACTACCTCCCGTGTGTAATGTCTTGGATTTTTGGAGGAGACACAGGGTATCTACATAGCTTTGGCTGTCTTGGATCTCACAGAGATCCAACTGCTTCTTCCTCCCAAATGCTGGGTTTAAAGCCCGTCCAGTGACTTGTAGTAGCTTTTGTAGCTTTTGTACAGCACTAGGCTACACTACTTTGGGAACAAAGACAAGAAAAAAAGCCTATACATTTTCAGCATGGACAGACTTCTGAGGTTTCTCCAACTGCAGTTGCTTGAATCCCCAGTACAGGCTGAGTTTGGCTTTGGTAAATTCAGAATGCCAGTGGAATGTCAGAAAGACATGAAGTTCCAGAGCCTATTTGCTTTTAGACCCCTCCAGAGCCTGGTGGTAGTGGTGCTTATCTTTAATCCTAGCACTCAGGAGGCAGAGGCATGTGAACCTACCAGTTTGAAGCCAACCTGGTCTACACAGTGAGTTCCAGAACAGCCAAGGATACACAGAGAAACATGTTTCTTTTTTTTTTTTAAGATTTTATTTATTTATTATGTATACGACATTCTGCTTCCATGTATATCTGCACACCAGAAGAGGACACCAGATCTCATAACAGATAGTTGTGAGCCACCATATGGTTGCTGGGAATTGAACTCAGGACCTCTGGAAGAGCAGCCAGTGCTCTTAACCTCTGAGCCATCTCTCCAACCCGAGAAACATGTTTCAAACAAAACAAAAAACCCTCCAGAAAGAGTGGTCAAATCTGTGCATCTGTATATTCTCTCTCTCTCTCTCTCTCTCTCTCTCTCCTCTCTCTCTCTCTCTCTCTCTCTCTCTCTGTGTGTGTGTGTGTGTGTGTGTGTGTGTGGTTTTTTGAGACAGGTTTTCACTGTAACAGCCTTGACTGTCCTGGAACTAGCACTGTAGACCAGGCTGGCCTCTGCCTCCCTTGTATTGGGATTAAAGATGTACTCCACCACCACTGCCTGGCTGGCTGACCTTCATTTGTTTTTCTTGTTTTTGTTTTTCGAGACAGGGTTTCTCAGTGGCTTTGGAGGCTGTCCTAGCACTCACTCTAGAGACCAGGCTGGCCTCGAACTCACAGAGATCCGCCTGCCTCTGCCTCCCAAGTGCTGGAGTTAAAGGTGTGCGCCACCAACACCCAGCAATAATGTATTTATTCTCATTTTATGAACATTGGCATTTTGCCTGCATGTATGTCTGTGTGAGGGTGTCAGATCTTGGAGTTACAGACAGTTGTTAGTTGCCATGTGGGTGCTGGGAATTGAACCAAGATCCTCTATAAGGACAGTAAGGACAGACAGTGCTCTTAACAAGTGAGCCATCTCTCCAGCCCTTTGTTTGTATTCTTAACATTCTTTTTTTTTTTTTGGTTTTTTCGAGACAGGGTTTCTCTGTGGTTTTGGAGGCTGTCCTGGAACTAGCTCTTTGTAGACTAGGCTGGTCTCGAACTCACAGAGATCTGCCTGCCTCTGCCTCCCGAGTTCTGGGATTAAAGGCGTGCGCCACCACCACCCGGCATGTATTCTTAACATTCTTAACACTGCCTAGAGCTTTGCAAGTACATCTTTTTTTTCTTTTTTAAGATTTATTTGTTTACTATGTATACATTGTTCTGCCTGCATGCCAGAAGAGGGCACCAGATCTCATTATAGATGGTGGTTGCTGGGAATTGAACTCAGGACCTCTAGAACAGTCACTGCTCTTACCTCTGAGCCATCTCTCCAGCCCCAGCAAGTACCATCTTAAATGCTTCTCATAGCCAGGCAGTAGTGGCCAGGACAGGCTCCAAAGCTATACAGAGAATCCCTGTCTCAAAAAAAAAAAAAAAAAAAAAAAAGTTTCTCATCGTTCTGCTAACACCTTTTGAACTTTTTTGTTTTTTTGTTTTGTTTTGTTTTCCTCTCAGGCTTACGGTGAAGGTTCTGGTGCTGACTGTAGACGCCATGTCCAAAAGCTAAATCTGCTACAGGGACAAGTGTCAGAGCTGTCACTCAGGTACAGTGTTGTGAAAGGAATGGTATTTTTATCTTGTTTCCATCTTGATTGGAGGGTGAGAGTTTACAATGGATAAATGTCTTAGAAGTTCATGTGCTGTAACAGTCAGTTAAACACTCTGAGCAGTCCTTTCAATAAAAATAACTAAGAGTAGCAAGCCTGGCTAGCAAGAAAATTGGGAGCCTTCAGAGGTCCAAAAGGGCAGAGGGACTGAGCCTGTACTCTGGAGTTGACAGGAGGATATCTGAGGGGCACAAGAAACAGTGGACAGAACAGAAGGCCTGAACTGTGTGTGGGTCATCATGGGACTATCCTACTTGTATTTTGGATGGAGTCTCACCATGTGGCCCTCTGTGTGGATGTGACACCTTTCCTTACTTTATTGAGACTGGCCTCAAACTCTAGCTCCTCCTTGCTCTTTCTCCAGACACTGAGATGACTTAGGTGTGCCACCACACCTGACTCCAAGGTCTCCATAAACAGCTGAGTGCCAGAGGCTTGTGCACTGTCACACAAGTGAGCTGTAAGGACACCCACTGTGCAACAGTGTGCTTGCCTGTCTTGACCTTGGCAGTGGCTGAAGAAATCCATTCCCAAGACTTTGATACACAGGGACAACTTCCCTCAGGCTTCACCCTTTATTCTCCCCCTGAAAGGCCTCATGCCTAGAGGTTATTTTCCAGTTACCTCAGGCAGTGGAGGTCAGTGCCCTTCTTCTCTGGAGAGCCTATCTCCAGCTTGGGCCTTTGAGAACTCCCACAGAGAAAAGATGAAGGAATGCATATACAGATTTTAAAATTATTAAGTGCTCAAGGAAGCATGTGAGCCTGAGCAGCAGCCAGAGAAGTCAAACCCACACACACTTAAGAATATGTATTATGGCCAGGAGTTGGTGGCGCTCGCCTTTAATCCCAGCACTCCGGAGGCAGAGGCAGGAAGATCTCTGTGAGTTTGAGGCCAGCCTGGTCTCCAGAGTGAGTGCCAGGATGGGTAGGGTGGCACATGCCTTTAATCCTAGCAGAGACAGGTGGATCTCTGTGAGTTCAAGATTGGCCTGGTCTATAGAGTGAGTTCCAGGACTGGCTCCATAGCTACTGGAAAACCCTATCTCAAAAAAAAAAAAAAAAAAAAAAAAAGACAAACAAATAAAAAACAAAAACCAACAACAACAAAAAAGAATATGTATTATGAGCTGGGTGGTGGTGGCATTTGCCTTTAATCCCAGTCAGCATTCAGGAGGCAGAGGCAGATGGATCTCTGGGAGTTAGAGACCAGTCTGGTCTACAAAGTGAGTTCCAGGACAGCCAGAGCTGTTACACAAACTCTGTCTTGAAAGACAAAAAGATAATCTGAGAAACTTAAAAATAGCTAAATGAAGGCTAGGTATGGAATGTGTGCCTGTAATCCTAGCACTGAGGAGATGAAGGCTAGAGGACCATTAGTTCAAGGTCATCCTTGACTACATAGTGAGTTTGAGGCCAGCCTGAACTACATGAGACCCTGTCTCAAAATAAAGAAAGCACCCAGATGGACAGGTGTATGGTTAAGGTGTGGAAGGCTCCCTTGGGGTTAGGATGTACCACCCCCCTGGTACATGCATGAGTTCACACTGCCTCCCTGTGAGCCTCCTCCTGTTCAATTGTCTCAGGATCTCTCTGAATCCTGCTCTTTGGGTTTTTCTGTAGATAGATGTGATTGCTGTTGATCAGTCAGGAAGTCTAGCAATGGCCTGTCAGCTCGACATTCTTGGCTCTGTGCAGCATTCCTCCTTCCAGAGAGAGGATATGACCCTTGTAGAATGAGGAGGCGGTGATGACCTTCTTCTCATAGACAAGGGTAGGACAAAGATAGTTCTAAAACAGAAAGACAGGCCAAGATTACAGTTGCTGTGCCGCACCTTGGGAAAGGGTCTGATGATCCAGATGAAAATGGAGATGGCCCTGGATGCAGGAGACACAGCTCTACCCTCCTGACTGTAGCCCTGAGTTCTTTCAGACACCTCTATTCAGGGGAAGCTAGTATTCTTTTTGTTTTCAGTTTTGTTTGCTTTTGTTTTTGTTTTTTTAAGATTTACTTATTTATTATATATACAGTATTCTGTCTGCCTGTATGCCTGCAGGCCAGAAGAGGACACCAGATCTCATTACAGATGGTTGTGAGTAACTATGTGGTTGCTGGGATTTGAACTCAGAACCTCTAAAGAGCAGCCAGTGCTCTTAACCTCTGAGCCATCTCCCCAGTGCTTCTTTTTGTTTTTCAAGACAGGGTTTCTCTGTGTAACAGTCCTGGCTCTCCTGGAACTCACTTTGTAGACTAGGCTGGCCTCGAATGCACTGAGATCCACCTACCTCTACCTCCCAAGTGCTGGGATTAAAGGTGTGCGCCACTACCGCCCAACTAAGAAAAAGTTTTAATGCAATCTTAAGCCTGGACATTGAGACAGAGAGAAGTCAGGCAGTAGTGTCACACGCTTTTAATCCAAGCATTCAGGAGGCAAAAGCAGGCCGATCTCTTGAGTTCGAGGCCAACCTGGTCTACAGAATGAAGTCCAGGATAGCTAAGGCTATACAGAGAAACCCTGTCTCAAAAAAGAAAATGAAAACAAGAGGTGGGGAGACATGCTAGGGCAAGAACAGTCCACACCTGGGACATGCTGGCTTCTTCAGAGTCATGCTTACATGATTGAAAAATAACCATATTTTGGTGGCTTCTGAGGGGCCACTGCTCAGAGGGTTTTTAAGTAGCTGTTTTTGTGGGTTTTTTTCTTTTAGTAAATGACTTCATGGAGTGGTTTCTGAGGAGGGTAGGACCAGTTACAGCTATTAACATGAAAACATAGTCAAGAGCCAAGCATAGTGTCACAGTCCTCTAATCCCAAGCAGAGGCAGGTGGATCTCTGTGAGTTTGAGGCTACCTGGTCTACATAGTGAGTTCCAGGACATCCAGAATTACACAGTGAGACCCTGTCTCTTGTCATCCCAGCCCTCAGCCAAAAAAAAAAAAAAAAAAAAAAAAAAACATACATAGACTCATAGGTCAAGGGGTTGGAGGAGTCTAGCTATGCTAGGCCACGGGGACTTTAGTCGTGAATCTAGCTGTGCTGGCTACAGGGACTTTAGTGTGGATTTGTTTTGTTTCCTTTTTTTTTTTTTCTCTGATCTTTTTGTTTGTTTGATTGATTGTTGTTTGAACAGAGCTGCAATGTGTATAGCCCTAGCTGACCTGGAACTCAAAGATCCGCCTCTGCCTCCCAGGTATTCAGTTAAAGGTTTGGACAGCCTTGCCAGCCTTAAGGGCATGTTTTTACTGTAGACAAAGTTCATAATCCTGTTTGTAAGAATCATGGAAAGTTACAGGTTTACAGCTAGGAAAAGAATAAACTCAAAGGTACACTTTGGTCTTAAGATTGTGTTGTTGGTTTTGTTTTGGTTTTTGGTTTTTTGTTTTGCTTTGCTTTGCTTGGCTTTGCTTTGAGACCAGTATCACTGTATAGCCCTAGGTAAACTGAAACTCACTACATAGACCAGGTTAGTCTCACATTCACAAAATTCACCTCCCTTTGTCTCCTGAGTATTGAGATTAAAGATATGGGCCACCATGCCCTATAATATTCTTGTTTGAAATATCTCTACAAAAGTGGATATTATCTTTATGCAAGCAATAAGTAGTGAATTTTGATAGTTATCTCAAAATTCTCAGCTCTCGGCTCTTGAGAAACTTCAGCCAGACTTGGGTGAGGCACTCTTTTCTCTTTTCTTGTTCCCTTAATGTGCTCTGTATTTCTTCCTGTGTGAAACTGCATTTGGAAGTTTGATGGTGTGGGTGGTAAAAGAATCTACTAAAGGCTGAAAAAGACAAAGAGAATTCATTGTAAAACATTGCAGTAGAGGGCGCGTCCCTGAGGAGGGATCATGGAACTGAGGAATGAGAAAGGTCTTTATAGAAATAGAGGGGCATTTACTTGTGTGAGCTCCATAAGCAGGTGGACAGGCAGGCGTCTTGCTAGCTTACTGAGTGGTGACTTCTATAGTGGAAGAGGTTAGGTTCCAGGTATTCCTGTAAGACACTTTGAGCCACTAGGAATGAAACGTCAAATGATCATGACTGCATTTTGTTATTGTTGTTTTGTTTTTCGAAACATGTTTTCTGTGTGTAGCTTTGGAGTCTGTCCTGGAATTCTGTAGACCAGGCTGGCCTTGAACTCACAGAGATCCACCTGCCTCTGGAGTGCTGGGATTAAAAGCGAGCACCATCACTGCCCAGCCTGTGTTTGCTTTCATGTCTCCTTTTCCCATATGTCACCTGTTGTGAGGCAGGAGGGTCTTGTTGGCCATGTGGCTTTTCCCTGAATCACAGGGTCCAATTTGCCCTCCACTGACTCTCCTCATTGGCAAATATATACTGACTCGTTAGTCTCACCTCAGGTGTCTCCATGGCTTCTCTGACCAATAAGACAAATGACCTACTGGCCCTGTAAGGCTGCTTTTAGAAGAGGTCCAGTCATTCCTGGAGTCCTGACTGGCCTTAGAGAGCCCCCAACAGACCCTGTCCTCGTTGGCTCAGGCCTCCAAGCTTTGGTTGTTAAACACCCAGGACAGTGTTACCAATATTGAAGAATGAATGGACTTTAACTTGTGTAACATCTAGTTAAAGCTTAGAGAAAAACAAGTTTTAAAATAAAATTTCAGGTGGCTGGAGAGGTGGCTCAGCTGTTAAAAAGTACTGGCTATTCTTCCAGGGGACCTGGGTTCAATTCCCAGCACCTATGTGGCAGCTCACAACTGCCTATAACTCCAGTCCCAGGGGATCTGATAGCCTCACACAGACACACATGCAGACTAAACACCAGTGCACATAAAATAAAAAATAAATCTTAATAAATTAATCAATAAATAAAATTTGAGCTGGGTGGTAGAAGTGCACATCTTTAATCCTAGCATCCAAGGGGCAAAGGCAAGTGGAGATCTTTGAGTTTCCAGGACAGCCAGGGCTACACAGTGAAACCATGTCTTGAAACACAAAACAACAAATAAATACATTTTGATTTTGTTAACTCATTTTTAAGTAAAAGCCTGAAAAACTTGTCAGTAAATATAATTATTTTGACAGCACAAAATCTGGGCTTATTGTGGCTGCTCTTCGCACCCCATGGGAGCTGGGTTCCAACAGCTTATAAAATAGCTCAGTGGGTAAAGGTACTTGCCACCAAGCCTACGACCTGAGTTCATTCCCTGGGACCCACACTGTGTGGAACCAGGGAAGACTCCAGGAGCTGTCCTCTGACCCACATGCATGCCCCTCCCCACAAGCAAAATGAATAATAGATGTAAAAAAAGAAAGCATAAAATATTTATTCCTTAGCTGTTACCAAAACCAAATCAGAGCCTAGATGTTAACCTAGATTATAGTTTTATATCACTGTACTAAATTTTTATCTGGGCAATTTTAACCTTAAATTGTTATATGTCTTAAATTGTTATCTGTTTGTATATCATTCTGTTAGTTCCCTGGAAAACTCAGGTATCGGGGTCCCAGGCCACAACCTCGGTCACCCCAATCACCAGGTAGATTTGAGAGCTTGCTGCAAACTGCATGAGGCTTTATTGTTTTTTTAACAAGCTAACCCCATGTTAGCTCGGGTCTTTCACCCACCCACCATGGTGGATGGCTT
This sequence comes from Cricetulus griseus, assembly GCF_003668045.3. Classification (NCBI taxonomy): domain Eukaryota; kingdom Metazoa; phylum Chordata; class Mammalia; order Rodentia; family Cricetidae; genus Cricetulus; species Cricetulus griseus. The sequence goes on from NC_048600.1 coordinate 64,650,743, forward strand.
GCAGAAGACAGCTCAAATCGGCTGTAGAGAGAGATCTTGTAGGGCAGCATAAGGGGAGTGTCTAGGGGTACATAGAGGCTCACGATTGGTGTGCCTCCAGGCTTGGAGGACTTGCCCTGTGTTGATTGGCCAACTGGTTGTTATGGCCCTCCCAGGGTGGTTGCTATGCTCTGTGCGTCATTGCTTTGCGCTTGTCCAGAAAGTACACCCAGGGTCACAAAGCACAATGCCACCAGCTAACTTCTAATTGGTTCCTTGTCACGAGGCAAGCGTCTGACCTCTAAGTGACCAAGGCAAGGTTACTGTCATGGCTGCCGAAATGGGGAGCTGGTCCCTTCAATTCTTGACTGGGGTAGGTCTTGGACAAACTTCACCATCATTTGGAATGTAAAAAAAACAAACAACTCATAAATATTTTTTTCTTCTTAGTTGCACATTAGTCCAAGAATTACAGAATGTTACATTCCATCCAGGGCCAGCCAAGATGACAAAAGTTCTACATTGGATGACCTTCGGTTAATGAAATTATCTTAGGAGAAAAGGCAGAAGGGGGTAGAACACACAGAGCCAGAGAAAAGATTTTTAAATGTTAACCCTGTGACAACAGTTGTAACTCAAAGTTCTCCTGAAGAACTGGGAGAGAGTAAATGGTGGCTTTTGCTGTGGGTCCAGTGACATCAAGCTTGACCCAGAGCCCGTGTCTTTTTACAGAATTTTCTTGTTCCCTGGCAATGAAGAAACTGAGAACCAGGCCTTTCTTGGATTTTGTTTTGTTTTGTTTTTTCGAGACAGGGTTTCTCTGTGTAGCTTTGGAGCCTATCCTAGCACTCGCTCTGTAGACCAGGCTGGCCTCGAACTCACAGAGATCCACTTGCCTCTGCCTCCCCAGTGCTGGGATTAAAAGTGAGCACCACCAACGCCTGGCCCTTTCTTGGAATTTAAGGTGCTGTTGTGTGATATGGACTTTACTATTGTCTATTTGTCCTTTAGTAGACCCATTTTTCTCCCAGAATGGTCATCTTTTTCTTTAAAAACAAAAGAAAGCACTTTTTATGATTTATTTATGTGTGCATAGGACCCACTAAAGAACAGTGACCAGGGCCCACCTATCAAACAGGAAATAAGGTTATCTTTAGCTTGTGCCCATAGTAGGCATGCGTGGAGGTCAGAGGACAACTTGCAGGAGCTGTTTATATCCTTCCACATGTGAGTCCTGGGGATCAAACTCAGGTTGTCAGGCTTGGTAGCAGATAGCTGTGCCCTCTGAGCCAGCCTTGTACCCTTTCTAACCAGAATTAAGACAACCCTATCAGAGAGGGGGAGCTTGGCAGTGACAGTCCCCATAAGGGAAAGGACATTATATTTATTGGGTGTCTGGATATGACTATTTGGGGCGCTTGGCTTTTTCCAGAAGGGTTTCTCTCTCTTCCCTACTTATATCCCAAACACATAGCAACCAGAATCTTCCTTCTTTCTTTCTTTCTTTCTTTCTTTCTTTCTTCCTTTCTTTCTTTCTTTTTTGAGACAGGGTTTCTCTGTATTGTTTTGGAGGCTGTCCTGGAACTAGCTTTTGTAGACCAGGCTGGTCACCAACTCACAGAAATCCACCTGCCTCTGCCTCCCAAGTGCTGGGACTAATGGTGTGTGCCATCAATTCCCGGCCAACAAAATAAATTTTAAAGAATGTATTTGGAAGTCTTCTCCACTCTGGTTTCAAAATGTACTATAATGCTTACAGTCCTGAAAAACATATATCAAACTACTTCTGTGGCCAGACAAGCTGGAGCCACGGTCAGGTTCTCAGGTTCACTCCTGCCAATCCTAGAAGCAACACTAATAGACCAGAAAGTCAATAAAGAAAACTGAGTTTATCACAGCTTACAACCTGACCAAACTTGGAAGGGGGAGGGGGGACGTGACAGGACGACACATGACACGACAGGGGACACAGACAGAACACAAAACCTCCTAATTTCTCCATTTTCCTTGTGGTGACCTTACTAAAGATGCACGCCTTCAGTCTCAGCACTCAAGAGGTAGAGACAGGCGGATCTCTGTGAGTTCAAGGCCAGCCTGGTCTATAGATCGAGTTCCAGGACAGGCTCCAAAGCTACAGAGAAACCCTGTCTTGGAAAAAAACAGAAAAAAATAAATTAAAAACTATCAGCTGGGGGTGGTGGCGCACACCTTTAATCCCAGCACTCAGGAGACAGAGGCAGGTGGATCTCTGTGAGTTGGTCTACAGCCTGGTCTACAGAATTAATTCTAGGACAGCCAGGGCTAGAGAACCCTGTCTTAAAAAACCAAACCAAACCAAACCAACCAAGCAAACAAACAAAAACCAGAATTGCAGAAGTCAGTTCTCTCCTTTCACCAATTGTGTCCCAGAGTCAAACTCAGGCTATCAAATTAGGTGACACACACCTTTATCCACTATCTTAGTTAGGGTGTCTATTGTTATAAAGAGACACTATGACCATGGCAACCTTTTTTTTTTTTTTTTTTTTTCTCAAGACAGGATTTTTCAAGATGACATTTCTCTACATAGCCCTGGCTGTCCTGGAGCTCTCTATGGAGACCATGATGGTCTCTAACTCACAGAGATCTGCTTACCTCTGCCTCCTGAGTGCTGGGATAAAAGGCATGTGCCAACACCTTCCAACCCATGACAACTCTTACAGAGGAAAACATTTAATTGGGGCTGACTTACAGTTCAGAGGTTTAGTCCATTAATGGCAGGATGCAGGCAGACATGGTGCTGGGGAGGTAGCTGAGAGTTCTACATCCAGTTCCGAAAGGGGCAGGAAGAGAGAGTAGCACTGAACCTAGTTTGAGCAACTGAAACCTCAAAGCCCTCCCTCAATGGCTCAATTCTTTCAACAAGGCCACACCTCCTAATAGTATCACTCCCTAGGAGCCTGTGGGGGACATTTTCATTCAAACCACCACACCCACTGAGCCATCTAGCCAGCCCAAACTCTTGGGTGGATCCTATAGTAGAGTAGGTGTTTTCAGCATATGGTATCATTTCGTCCTTGTGGCCTCATGAGAATTACTGCCTTCTTTAGGCTGGAGAGGTGACCAGTTGGGGTCACCAACTGGGGGCTCACTAGAGAGAATGCAGACACTATCTGAGGTAGGTAGACACGGTTGATCTAACCTCCACTACTGTATTTAGATGTTTTACCTGGCTGTCCAGCCCCTCAGTTACAGGAAGCAACCACTCTCCCCAGACCTCCTGAACTGCTGAGAAATGACTGCCTCACAAGAGGGCAGCAAGGGTATGCCTGTGATGCCCCAGGATACTCCTGGCCTTGCCAGGTCCTTGTGTCCACCTGCTTCCACCTTCCCTATCCTGCATCTTCCTGGTGGGTTCCCAGGGTCATATTTGCCATCTTCCCCTAAGGTCTGTGGACAGAGCTGCAAGTGAAGAGGAACATGCCGGCCCTCAGCAGGCTGAGAACCGGAGTCAGCAGGTAAGCTAATGACAGGCGTCTCCCAGTGTCCCTGGACTGCTCTTTATGGGTTTCACTCAAGTACTTCCAATGAACAAAATTAGAAGACATTTAAAGATCTCAGTCAGTTTTATTTGCTGGTGTAGAATCAGGCAGTAATTCAGTTTATAAAACAGAATGAATGTTCCAGTGAACTGAGCAGAGGCTTGATAGACAAGACAGCAATGAAATTAGTTATGAAGTAGCAACAAAATTATTTTATGGTTAGGGATCACCACATGAGGAACTGTATTAAAAGGTTGCAGCGTTAGAAGGTTGAGACCACTGCTCTAGAGTCTCTGTCTCCATTGTGCTCTACAAAAAGTCTTTCCTGGTGATAAGAGAGAAACATGGATCCTGAGAAATTTGACCCAAGGGTCATGGGTTGGACTTGGGCTTCTCTCAAACTCTGAGCCTTGTCCTTTGTTCTGATACTCAGGCGCTGTCTGAGCCCCTGGAGTCCCGTTGGCTGAAGTATATGGACAAGGGCTGTGAGGACCAGGAGCTGGACAGAGGAAGAGCAGCTCCTAAGACACAGCCCTCAGCCAGTGCTGAGTGGCCAGGTCTGCCCTGCAGTCCAGCCCGAACCAGGAAGAGGTGCCAAGCGGGTCTCATCTAGCCATCCTCATGCCCTCTCTGACTCCTTGGGGTGGGGGGAGTAGTGAGCAGCTCCTAGAAGTCACTAAGTGGTACTCCCGTGTTGTACTTCAGTGGGTGGACAAAGTGGTGCTAACCATCAGACTGCATGCTGCCTGGCAGAGGGAGCAGGGGGCTGGCTAGGCCTCCCTGGATGCCTATGACTCCACTCCTAAGGGGCTGAAGCAGGGGCACCATGAGCTCAGGCCAGCTGTGGAAGCATGGCCAAAGTAATCAGTGGGCCAGGGTTTTTGTTACATGAGGTTTCTCCAGATCTCTATGTGCCGCAGTGGGTTTCTAGAGAGACTCCTTAGGCTCAGGATGCTGTATGGCTCTCAAAGGGCAAAAATTATAATTTCAAATAAGAATATTCTAACAACTACAAACCAGAGAAGGGGCCTGGCCAGGCTGTTCCTGGAGGTGGTGTAGGAACCTGTAAAGGATGAAAAGATTCCTCCCTATGTCAGGCCTGGAGATCTCAGTTGCTGTCTGTGAGGACCATTGAATGAGAGAACTTAATGATAGCACTTCCTTCCCTCCAGGAAATGGAATCAGAGTACAGGGCAGCCGCCACGAAGTCTGCATATCCAGGACTTGGACAGTGTTGAGGACAACTTTGAATGCCAGGTCAGTGACCAGGAACCTACATATGATTGTGTGCATGTCTGCACATATATGTGGACCCATACATGCAGTGTTAGGGCTTAAGGCCAGGGCCTGTGTGTGATCGGCATGAACATTGCTGCTAAGCTACAATCCAACCTCAAGGAATTTGGTTTTGTTCTACATTGCCGCATTGCCTAGGCTGGCCTCAAACTTCTGGGCCCAGGTCATACTCTTCCCTGTGCCTTGTGAGCAGCTGAGACTGTAGGTACAAGGCTCGGATAACATATTTCTTCACAGTTAAAGATTTATATATTAAACAGACCAGCTTCTAGTATGAGATCTTTGTCTTTTCTGCTTAAAGCTAAGTCCTGAGACTAGACCTGGTGGCAACCTTTAATCTCAGCACTCTAGAGACAGAGTTCAAAGCCATCCTAGTTTACATGGCAAGTTCCAGGATCCATAGTAGACCCCGTCTCCTCCCCCCAAAAAAGGCCAACTCCTGAGCCAGGTGGTACACAGCCGTAATCCCATCACTTAGGCAGGAAGAGCGTGAATTCAAGGCCATTCTGACTTACAGCAAGACATCATAGTCATCATCCCATGAGGTTTATTCACAGCCAAGAGAGCGTCATGAGACCCAGCTAAGGCTGACCAGTAAGGTTTCAGGCAAGACTGTTTTCATCCTGCGGAGTGGAGGAGCTTTGTTAACCTGGTTGGTCACAGTAGAAGTTGCCCTAGGTTTCCAGCCAGGAATGCCTGTACCAATGCACTGCTCGCTTTGGTGTGTTGGTGGTGCTCACACCTATCAGGCCCCACTGCACATGCAGCATGGCTGAAGGAAGATTTTGTTTTGTACTGCTATAGAAGCCCTTGTTCTTTTCACCTCCTCTGCCCCTAAGGCCTGCCCAGCTCAGCCTCAGACTGCATGAAGAACACAGCACAAAGTCAGCAGACAGATTTTTCTGTGTAGCCCTGGCTGTCCTGGAACTTGCTCTGTAGACCAGGCTGGCCTTGGACTCACAGTGATCCACCTGCCCTGCCTTTCAAGTGTTGGGATTAAAGGCATGTGCTGCCACACCCAACCCAGAATTCAATTTTTAATGTTTTCTTGAACTAGTGATCCAGTAGGTAAGAGTTCCATTGATTCAGAATCATGGTAGTGAGTTACAGAGACTTTACCATGGACCACACCATAGACCAAACACTCAGTGTTCAATTTCACCAGTCTGTTGTTTTAGAGGAACTAAGACTTTTGAAACTTCAGTGAGTTCACAGCAATGTCAGTGGAGCCAAGATCAATAGTCAGGGTGATGGTCTTTTTAGCATTATCTGGGCAGTCAGGAAGCAAGATCCAGTGTTGTCAAATTCCTTTGTAAACAGTGAAACCCAGTTTCTTGTGTGTCTTTGGTTTCTGAAATGGAAGAAGCCAGGCTCAGCACCTTGTCACCTCCCAGAGACCTCGGTGCAGCCACCTGGGCTCCTGACCCTCAGTCCAGCTTTGAAGAGCTGTTCCAGCCTAGCTGGGACCAAACAGGCTTGATGAACTAACTGCATCTCTAGGTAGTGGAGTATAGGCCCCTCCCTGCTCACACCTCCTCATGGGGACTGCTGGCCTGTCCCAAAGCATCCCAGGAGATGGCTCACTCAAGGTGTCTCCTTTATGGGAGAAATGTGGTCATGGGATTTATCAGATCAGGGTAAGGTAGGGGCATTTAGAAACGGACTTGTTAGACCTCACAGTAACAGCATGTCCCTAGCCTGCAGGGATTGGCCAACAGTCCTGCCAAGCTGAACAGAACCCTTTCTCTTTTTTTCAGGACTCCACTGGCCTGTTAGGGACAGAGCGACAAGTTGGCAGCTCTGCCCTCGGGGCTGCAACCCACATCAGGGAGCTTGGTTTTCCTAGATGGAAACTACCAAGTCCTGTCCTGCAGGTCAAGGCCCAATCTTCTAAATGGGCACGGTTTCTGCTGTCACCTGGAAACAGCCCACATGTGGATGAGAACCCATCAAGATTTCTGCAGGGCACCAGGCTAGCTGACCCAACACAAGCTGAGCAAGGGACCCTTGATGCCAAGACTCCAGGGGAAGGCCACTTCAGCAGGGCCCCTGACACTGTCCAGCGCCCTCAAACCACTCCCGCTACCACACCCCAGCCAGAGGGGCCTGGCAGGAAGACCCCAGAGCAGCCATGGGCCATGGGGACTCCTCAAGCAGATGGTAGGCCCTTGGCTCAAGGGGCACAGAAGGCCCCAGCAGTGCACAACCTCTTTACAACTGGGGAGGACTTTGAGGATGACCTGTAACCTTCACTCTGACTCATGTAATGGGTCCTCCATGCCACAGGCGGAGGTGCTTTAGAACAAATAACCCGAACAAATAAATATGCCTGTCAAACAGATTTTTCTTGTTCAACAATAATAAGGACCACAGGGTTGGTTAAAGTGCATATGCCACTTAATTACAGGTCATTTAGAAATCAAGTCAGAGAAAGCTACATGGGGTTTCATTTAAAAGCATTAACATTGGAACGAAAACTAAGTGTGAATCATTAAAAAGTATATGGTGAGACCCTTCAGCTGACTTCAAGAGTTCTCCATCCCCCAGGAGCCAGAGGCCCCAAATGCCCGCCACCTTTGACTTACTGTGGACAGCCCCCTCTTAACATAATAGCTTTATTTGTTGAAAATAACTGTCAGTGTATTAATCACTTTTAACAAAGAAAACACAGAAGGTCATCAGACAAGAATTCTGACTGCTGGTGCAATGCTGGCGGTAAGAGCAAGTGCAGTGTACCTCTGCAGCTCCCTGGCAAAGGCCAGGCTCAGGGAAGGCAGAGGGAAGCTCAGCCACAAGTACCTGGGTCTGTTCTCAGGCGTCAGCATGTACACTCTTGGAACTGTCCCCTCATGTCACTCTCCTACTGCTTTAAAGGCTTCACACATTCCCACCTGTAGATTCTGGAAGAATGCTAAGAAACTGGCCCTATTGAGGCCCTGCTGCTCTACTTGATGCAACTACAAGACAAAGGGGGTGGGTCACAGGGCTTCGGCACAAGCCCGTCACAATGGCGGAGGGTGCTTTGAATACTGGATTGTGTCCAGTGCAGCTCCGATGTCGTAATTCTTGGTCTGTAGGAGCCTGGTGAGCCAGCCACCTTCATCAGAGAAGCCCATGGACAGCATCTGGGAGAGTGACTCGATCAGTCGGGGATCAGCCTCTGCCAAAACAGACAGGAAAGTCAGGCACCCTGCAGCACTCCAAACATAGCAAGTCCTGCCTGCCAGGAAGACTGCCCTGTTTAGGCCTCACAAGAACCCTCAGAGGCCAGCTAAAGGGCCAAACAGCCCTGTTTTGTAGGCTTTCCAGTCTGTCACAACTGTTCAACTCTACCATTGTAGCATAAACAGCCAGAAGGTATGTAAACAAATGAGTGCAGTTATTTTCCAATTAAGTTTATTGCCAGATGTGGTGGCTCAAGCCTGTAGTTCTAACACTCAAGAAGAGGAGGCAGGAAGATCATTCAGGGACATCCTGGGCAACAGTGGGACACCATCGCAAAACCAACCCAAATAAAAACCATTTAAAGATAATAAAATGTGAATCGTGAATCTCCTCTAACTGCCTCTGATTCCTCACCCTCTGTTGTTATTTGGCGTATGTACTTATATTCCTATGTAGGTGTACATGCATGTGTGAAGGTGTGGCAGCCCAGAGCTGAAGTAGGAGTCTTCCTCTGTTGCTCCCCACTTGAACTCATGGCTTGCCAACTCCAGCTTGTCTATCTAGCTAGCCAGCTTGTGAAGGGATTTTGTCTGCCTTCTGCCATGCTGGACTACAGACACAGTTGCCACGCCTGCACAGCAAGCACTTTATTGGATGAGCCAGTTCTTCAGCTCCCCTGCTCTAGTCTGACTCCAGTCCAGAGCCTTGCAAGTGAGATAAGCAGTCTGCCATGGAGATACAGAGGTAGGTCTCACTGTGTAGCCAGGATGGCCTTGAACTCATGATTACAGCCCCTTCCCAGACTCTCATGCACCAGTTTGCTGCCCCTCTGGCTCTCATGCACAAAATAAGTTTGTAAGCCCCAAGGCCAAATCTGGCCCGGAGAAAAGTTAGCCACCTGAACACCGTTAGCCTGGGAGCAGGCTGCCTCTCTTGCAGGGTGTACACTTGGGATTAGCCACTCCTGTCCAGCATTTTCCATACTCTGCCTGGCTTCTACTAGGGCCTTGACTGTGGTGCTTGCCATTAAAATTTGCAACCCCCTGAGGAAATGGTGTGTAGGGTTTGAGTTCAGTTCATGGTACAAAGCAGCCCAAACCAGTGTTGCCTTTCCTGTAACATCTGCCTTCTCAGAACATCTGGGTATTGAGATTTAGAAATACTTAAAATGAGATGAGGTTACTGTTGCTGGATGCAAACAGAAGAGGTCAGACCAGCTTCTAGTTTTCTCTGATGTCAACTGACAGCCCCACCAAGGAGTGTGCCGCAGACAAGCCTACAATCCCAAAGCTACCCTGCACTACACAACTAGGTACTGCCATTTAAAAAAAAACCTAGGCCATGCTACCCCATTTTGTGTTACCAAAACCAGACTTGGGCTAGGATACTCTGAAAGCAAAGGAAAATGAAACTTCTGGTGACCACATGCCTGGTGGGAGATGTGGGTACAAGGCAGCTTCCTTCAGCCCTGTGGGTCCTTCCTGTGAGGGGTCTAGAGAGCTTGGCCCTTCTGATTCCGGCATCTGTAGAGACTGGAGTTCACCTGTGGACGGGTCCACTTCTTTGGAAGACAAATGTGTCCAGTCATCATCTCCTCCTGAGCAGTTATCAGACTCCATCTGTTCCTAGAATACAACCTGCTGTGAGCACAGGGGTCTAAGTGACTGACCAGTGGGACCCCACGATCTGTTCCCAGCAAAGTATGGCAAAGAGAGCTGCCTGCAAAGGACATGTCTGTCTGATTTTTTTCCCGTAACGATAGGGGTTGAACCGAGGACCTCATGTATATCAGGTAAATGCCTCATAATGAGTTACCGCTCCAGATCCAAGAAAGTCTTTCTCAACAGAGTTCTGTTTGAAGGCTCAGAGTGACTGGAGACACCACAGGGATAACAGGAAGGACAGGATCCCTCTGGCTGCAGAATGGCTTGGGCTGAAGCCAAGATGCCAAGCAGGTCAGTTAAAGCTAGTGGGAGAAAGCAGACCTACCTCTGGCTGTCCCACTGACTCCAAGGCGATCTTTTTCATTTGCTCTGTCAGGGACTGTGAAGTGCCTTCGCCTGCCTCGTCAGGCTTGTTAACCTCTGATGAGCAGCTACTTGGCTGAGTGCTGCACTTGTCTTCTGTGTCCATGCTGGAACTTTCTGGGGAGGTGGGTGTCAGGCGGCTTCTCTTCCCTCCATGTTCCACATCAATGTCAACCTCAATGCCTAGAGCAGGAGGAGGAATCAAGCTGTCAAGTCCAGAGGCCTCCCCTGCCTGTGACATCAGTGACTCGGTGAGTTGGGCACTGTGGACTTAGGAAGTGCTTCAGACTTAGTCCCTCACAGCACATATGGATTGGGACACTGGCAGTCAGCATAAGGATGCAGAGGCTAGACTCAACCTCAGGGCCACATAACCATGTAACCATGTGACAACCCCCATGGGCCAGCTGAGCTCCTCCTTCCAACCCAAACTTGCTAACAAGCCTATCACATTGGTCCTTTCCCTTCCCCTAACCCACAAAGTCCCCAGAGGGAACTTTCTCCCAACCCAGTAGGAAAGCAGGCTGCAGGAGGGCTAGTACTATACATGGGCAGAACACCTAACCATGATTGCTGGATGCCACAACACACAGGATCTCATGATGCGACAATTACACACCTGAACTCCAAGTTTCAGTTCCGTGTGTGGCCAGTCTACCAGCCTGCTCATGTCTGGTGGGGGAATAAGGACAGGCAGCTTCACCTGTGCTGCTCACAAACTAAATGTACCAAGGACAACACACACACAGCTTTAACAGTTCCTTCCCACTCTCCAGAATCCCCCACTTTCAGCCCCCACATCTGTTTATTTCCTACTGTGTCAGTATTTACCTCCCCTTTCCCTGTTCTTTTAAGAGCTACCTTTGACTGAAAAAAAAAACAAAACAAAAAACACTACTAACGTGCTATGTAAATGTTGCTGTGCACAGGGCTGTATGTCCTCTCTATTGTCAAGGGTCTCTCTCTCCTTTTGTTTGCTAACTTCTTGTTTCTTCTCCAGAGTCTTTCATTTTCTGTGGTTCAGGGCTCTCAGTCGCCCATCAGGTCTGGCTTTTGGAGAGCACCTTCAGTGGCCAAGGCCCTCCTCTAAGTTGTCAATGCACATGGGATTTCCCCCTAGTATTTTCTAGCAAAGGTCAGCTAAATTCTCACGGATGGAATCCCCAGAGGGCTGACTGTATTCATTTGAGATAGTCTCTGAACCTAAGCCTTCCTTCTATCACTCAGCTTTTTTTAAAAAAATAGTAACATTAATTTTTATGTGGGTGTTTTCCCTGTATATATGTATCTGTGCACCTGTGTGCTTGGTGCCCATGAAGGTCAGAACAGAACAACAGATCCCCTGGAAATGGAGTTACAGACAGTTGTGAGCCACCATGTGGGTGTTGGGAGTTGAACCTGACCTCTGCAGAAGTACCAGTGCTGTTAACTACTAAGTCACCTCCAGCCCCCTCACTCAGTGTTAGCACTTTCTTGTTGTTTCCTTTGCTACATTTTTTATGGCACCTGCTTTCTCATAAATCCAGTACTTTTCTGTCCTCATCCTAGCACACTTTCCCAGGTTCGGAGGCTTTCCTCAATGGCCAGCCATCCCAGAGGCACTGGCAAGAAGCTCCGCCTGCAGGACCAGGGCAGTTGCCAGCTTCACATATGCCGATGTCCAGAGACAGGCATCAGTGAAACCCAGGTCCCAGGAGCTGGTGTTCTTTGCCAGGGTGTTTGGCTGGCCTCCCCTCAGCAGGACTCTTCAGCTGTTGTCAGGCCAGTGGGGCTGAAATGCTAGGCCCCTTGTTCCCCTGCTCACTCCTGATGCCCACTTCTAGGCTGGTGCCTTAGCTTATGTGGCAGAAGCTTCTCAGAGAGAGGCACTTCAAGTACTGAACATGAAAGTGCTGGGTGGAGCCTGGAGCTCTCTAACTCTCTTATGAAAGGTCTTCTAGCTGCTTTCTTGTGCCTTGGCCTGTCGCTCCCTCTCACCCTTAATGGTACCAGTCCAGTGGGGATTGTTTTGTTTTTTGACACAGGTTTCTCACTATGTAGCTCTGGATAGCCTGGAATTTCCTATGTAAAACAGGCTGTCCTTGAACTCAGAGCTCTGCCTAACCATTTTCCTGGTGCTGGTACTAAAGGCATGTGCCATCATGTCTTGCTTCTTACAAGGGTTCCCTGTGCAGCCGCCTCTCTCTGTGGGTTACTCCCTGCCCTCCATTTCATCTTTTTTTTTTTATTTTTTACATTTATATGTGTGTGGAGGTCAGAGGAAAACCTTCAGGAGTCCGTTCTACCCTACCATGTGGGTAGAGTGCATGCCAACCACAAACACAGCTCTGGGTTCAATCTCCAGAACCATACACATAGATGGTTCAAGCAAACCGAAAAGTCCCTTGAGCCCCATCCCCAACATCCACACCCCATTTTTTCTAAGCAGGTGCAGGACAGGATCAAAAAGATGTTGAATTGGGGGTTTCTCAATGGAATAATGAAACCCCAAGACTGAAGGGCTCACAAATAATGTTTGATGGTCTGTGGCCTGCTGTCCCCAAAGCCTGTGTTTGTCAAAGACCCAGTAACAAGGAAGGACCTGCTACTTTGTATTGTAGGTGTCAGTGACCACAGCCTCTGAGCCAAACACAGTACTGGTCCACAGTAGCAGCCTTCCTTGGCTGGTTCTCACAGAACTTACCAATAAAAGGCCTTGGCTCTGGCTCACCCCAAACCTCTGCCTTCTGAGAGACTGTGCCAACTCCTTTCCCTCTGGGCCTCTGCTAACACAATCCATTAGAGGCAGTTAGCATGTGAGTCATCCCCTGCTTAGTTCCTCAGAGAAAAAGGGAAGGAAAACTCCCATGACTTCCATAAAAGTTGAAGCCAATCAATCCTCAGCTCAAACTACTCAGTCTTTTTCTAGAAACTCTGCCGTCCTGTCCAGCTCCAGATAGTCTACTACTTAGCAACTCAACATACTTCAAAGGTCTTTATCCTCCCAGATGTCCTCAAACACTGCAAAATAATGCCTATTCTCCCAAACAAAGACCCCAGTCAGTGGTCCTGGTACACCAGCCACCAGCATTGCTTGCTGTTAGCTAGTGAGACCCAGAACAATCTGGGAAGCATCCCACAGAAGTCAAAAGCATCATCATGACCAAGGATGGGCTAGGAATTGAGACTGCTGAATCCCTACTCTCTCATCTGTCTACTGAAGGACTCTCACTTTTCAAAGTGACCAGGTTTTCACATGCCAAAATACACACTCTCAGGACTAGAGACATGTTTCAGTGGGTAAGAGCAATTGCTGCTCTTGCTAAGGGCCCACAGTTTGGTTCCCAGCACCCACATCAGGCAGCTCACCACTGCCTACAACTCCAGCTCCAGAGGGTCTCAATACTCTCTTCTAGCTCCCTTGGGCACTAAGAATGCAAATGCCTGCATGAGTGTGCACACACACATTAACTTAACAAACACATTCCAAAGCAACCCTTGCTGGGGATCCTTGTCTCCATCACACAAAAGGACTACCATACATTGACATGTCTTCCAGAGAAGCTGCTAGCAGCCTCTAAAAGTTCACCTTTGGATGAAGACAATCTTTCACAACTGAACTACAATCTTCCAGAACCCCACTATATCCCAAAGTGAGCTCTTTTTCTCCCTGCTACAATCCGATTGCTGCTGTACCACTTCAACCTCCTTGGAAAGCAACGAGCCTGGCTCTCTCAAAAGCCTCTTACTGCAATGCCAAAACCATGTGGTCTGACCAAACTGCTTTGTCTGTACTTGCTTTTTTTGTGTGCAAAGAACTGCAGTCTAACACTCTACCACAGAGCTATACCACATCTCAACCTAAGATGTTCAACTTAACCGAAAGGCCAGGATGTCACTGTTGCCTCACAGCTGCATCCTGGAACAGCATGAGCAGAGATGGCCTTGGCTTGCAGCAAGTGGTGGTGATACCTAGTAGCTAAAAAGGAGGAGAGACTGGTGGGGTTGGGACACCCCCCTCATCAGCATTCCTTCAGTACTGGGCATGGCCTTTGCACAGACTCCTGCGGTCACCTCCCAACACTGCAGACACAGGAACAGGATGTGGGCAAGCACTTCCTAAACCAAACCAGTATGCCCCAAAGACAGTACATAGGGCCACAGTATTGAGAGGTGACACTGTGCTCCCCCACCCCAACAGACTTCCTCTGCCCTCTGCAGAGCTAGGCATGACCCAGAGCACTTGCTGCTAGCACCTTCTCCCTGCTCTCACAAAGATTTGAGGTTCTCAAATGAGAGGGAAAAGAAATCCCAGCACTTGGCAGGCCAAGGAAGGAGGAATTCTATAAGTTCAAGGCCGGCCTGGACTACATAAAGTTCTTGGCCAACCTGGGCTAACATGAAACCTTGCCTTAAAAAAAAAAAAGAAAGAAAGAAAGAAAGAAAGAGAGGAAAAGAAAAGGGAAAGGAAAAGGAAAAGGAAAAAGAAATGAACTGCTTGCTTTTAAGGCTAAAACTGACTCTGCTCAGAAAAAGGCAAGCTGTTGTTACCCCAAAGGCTAGCCCATTTGCCAATATAGCACCCTCCCCACTGGCTCATTCTATTTTGTGTGGAAAGCTCAAGAATTAGTCATAAATTCAACCTTGAGGCTCCATTCCAGTCCTCAGCAAAGGTTAATTTTACGCAACAACCTTGCTGGTGTCAAGCGCACATCTGCCCTGGCCTCTGCAGTGTGCCAGAAAAGGTTGCCAAAAGGCCATTTGTACACTGAGTCACCAAGCCACTGGGGTGTCGTGCAGGATGACCAGGAAGCTCACTCACCTAGAGGGCTGAGAGCAGCTGCCACACTCTCCCCCACGCTCTTCAGGAAATTGACACTGGGATCCTCTGACGGACCAGAAGCTGTTGAGTTTTACAAAAAGAAAGATGACCTTTCTGTGACTCTGCCATCTATCACAGAACTTTTGTGTCAAGGTCCCCATCACCTAGATAATCACTGTCCTGAGACCCCTTGACCGCACTTGGTGCTTCTCTTCCTTTCCACACTGCACCCTTGGTTCCCCAGTGGATCACATGTTAGGTCTCTCTGGCCTCTGTACCAGAGGCTCAGTACAGCTAATATATAAATATTGACCTTGTCCTAGATATGCTGTTTACTCAGAATCAAACAAATATTCCAGCTGGCTATTCTGGAACATGTCTGCAATCCAAGCACTCATTGAGGTTGAGGCAGGAGAATCTCAAGTTAAAGGCCATCTTGGGCTACATAGTGAGGGCCACAAAGAGACCTTGTCTCAAGAAAAAAAGAAAAATCAAGACGCTGAATCCCAAATCTAGACTGCAGAGCTAGGTGAGTTCTTGCAGGTTTTGGAGACAGGGTCTTATGCCAAGGTTGGTCTTGAATTCCTGATCATTCTGCCTCTGCCTCCTGAGTCCTGAGATTTTATATGCCACCACAAATGGCTTTATAACAATAGTTCTTTGGTTTTGTCTTTTAAAGATTTGAGCAACTTTGGCCCTGATATTCCCAAAACTAGAAACACAGCTACCTACTCATACCTCAGATGGGCAGCCTAGCAGGCAGGGTAGGTAGGGTGGGCCCTGTAGGGAAAATAGTGGCCTTAGGCACTCAGACACCTGTTTACTCACTTGTAAAATGGAAATGCATTGTGTCTACAGGGTTCTGAAGAGGCTCTGATAACATGGATAAGGACAGAGTGTAGCAGAATGATGGAACCCGTATGTATTATGTGCAAGGTCCCCTATATCCCCCAAAAAACAACAAAAAAGAAAGGGATGTGTAGTGCACAGCTTACTGTGGGCAACGCTGGACTTTAGGCTATGGGGACGACTTGGCCAACGGCCCACCTGAGTTGGCTGGCTACTTATGACACCCAAAGTCATTTCAAATACCAGCCTTACCTGACTCAGCTGTGGGGCAAGGGCGAGCATCCCCTGCTCTAGGAGGACGTGGGCTCCAGTTCCCCGGTGGACCCATCTCCCAACCAGGCCAACCAAAATGTCCATGCTTCAGCTTCCGAAGCCAGCGGCCATGAGAGAAGCCCTGGGCAGGAGAAAACAAGGCAGGGCAGTGAGGGGTAAGGGTTTTCAGGTCCCACTACCCTGTAGCCCCCAGGACTTCAAAGAACCAGCTCACATCAGAGAGGTGGCCAAAGGGGTTAGGAAAGATGAGCTTGCTGTGCTCCCTGTGTAGGCCCTTCCCCTCGCAGACACTGCACAGGTCGTAGTCTGGGCACACACTGCACTTGTAGCGAGTTCCCACCACAGGCCCGTTGCAACCATCACAAATCACATTGGGGTGCACCATGCTTCGGGATGCCTCCTGAGCACACGGTGGGCGATGGTCCCGCCGGCACTCCTTCTTCTCTGCAGGAAGAGTTAAGAGCTGTTGAAGCAAGGCCCCTAGAATTCTCTCTTCCTTGTCTCTGCAGCCCTGCTGGTCAGAGTCCATCCAGAATTCAGTGGCTTAGACAACCTCTTATGAGGCCAGGTCGTCCCAGGCCCTGCATCATTAAACACGCATGGCCCACACAGCAGGAGCCTGCAACTCCCAGGCCACAGAGCTCTTCCTTGTCCTAGACAACTCAGATTCCTGACCCTTTCTTAGAGGGAAGATCTATAAAAAGCACCTGGATTCAGGTAGTGCCCTAGGGCAGCTCGTACCTTTAATGTAGATGCGGAAGATGTCATCTTTCACATAGGACATGGCCATTGTCAGTTCCTCATCACTGGAAAAGGCAACCAAGTCCCCATCCTCATCTACATTGTTAAAAGACAATATATCAGAGCCAGCCAGGGACACAGCTCAGGGATGAAACACTAGCATGCAAGTCTTAGACTCCATTCCCAGTACTAGAAGGAAAATAAAGGCAGCAGAGGCATCCAGACCTCTATGCTGGGTACACACTGCTACAATGTACAAAGCCCACTGCTAAAGGAATGTTTTCAGAGACTCTAGACTCAGCCTGGATACTGGGGCACAAAGCAGTATGGCCATTCACTCTGACACAAACTGGATGAATACATGCTCCAAGCTAGGTCCTAGATTACAGTTGTACACAGAAGGCTGAGCACATCTGTATGGGGGTGCCCATCCTCCGCCAAAACAGGAGTGTTGATCTCTAGGAGCCGTAATTACAAGTAGTTGTGAGGTGTCAAGTATGAGTGCTGGGAACAGAACTTGGGTCCTCTGGAAGAGCAGCAAGTGCTTTAACCATTGAGACATCTCAGCGGGGCATTGGTGGCACATGCCTTTAATCCCAGCACTCGGGAGGCAGAGGCAGGTGGTGGATCCCTGTAAGTTCAAGGCCAGCCTGGTCTACAGAGAAAGTTCCAGGACAGCCTCTCCAGAAAATTCAGAGAAACCCAGTCTCAAAAAAACAAAACAAAACAAAACAAAACAAAAAGAACCATTGAGACATTTCTCAAACCCCTCTGGGATTTACAGCCAAGCATGTATGTTTATAAGTTAATACAAATAGTCTTCAAGCACCTCATCACACATCTGCAGGCTGGGCTAAGCCTGTGGGCAACCACTCAGCCAGCAATAGCTACCATATATGAGAGAGGAGACCTCAAAAGTTACCAACAGCCCAGTGCCCACCAACTAAAGACCAGATAAACAAAACATGACATATCCAAACAAATTATTCTTCATCCACCAAAAGAAACGAAGTACCACCCAGGGATGAAGCAAAGAAGTGGAGTCCTTGGCTAGCAAACAAAGCCCTGGGTTCAGGCCCCAGTACTGGATGGGGGGGTGGGGATACTGGTGAGAGCTACAATACAAATGGTGGGCCTCCGACATATTAATAAGTGAATGAACAAATCTACCTTGTTAAGACTCCATTTTATACCAGGCAGTGGTGGTGCACACCTTTAGTCCTCAGACTCAGGAGGCAGAGGCAGGTGGATCTCTGTAAGTTCAAAGCCAGTCTGGTCTACAGAACGAGTTCCAGGACAGTCAGGGTTATACAGAAAAACCCTATCTTGAAAAACCAAAATAAATAAAGATAAAAATTTATAAAACAAGAGATTCTAAATTGAACATGATAGTGATTACATAATTCAGTTAGAAAAAATACAAGGATCTGGGGAGGGAATTCAGTTAATAGAGTGCTGGCCTGGCAGGCATGAGGCCCTGGACTGGATCCCTAGCAAAATATAAAGCAGAGAGGACTCTGAAGGACACTTTAGGGATACAGGCCAGCCCAGACACACAGTGAGACCCGTCTCTGCTAATACAAAACAGCAATCTTTTTTTGTTTGTTTTGTTTTTCAAGACGGTTTCTCTGTAGCTTTGGAGGCTGCCCTAGAACTCACTCTGTAGACCAGGCTGGCCTCAAACTCAGAGATCCGCCTGTCTCTGCCTCCCCGGTGTTGGGATTAAAGGCATACGCCACCAGCTCCTGGCCTCTACACACTTTTACCGGGTGAATTACATAATAACTCAATACACGGAAAATTTTCTGGCCCGGAGTGGTGATGAACACCTGTGATCCCTGTACTGGGAAACAAGACAAGAGGATTAAAGTTGAGTGAGGCCACCCTAAACCACTTGGGAGTTCAAGGCCAATCAGGCTACGTGGCTTTACCTTAAAAAAAAAAAAAAAAAAAAAAAAAAAGACTGACGGACTAACAGTCCTCCACAAGATCATCCCATAGGGAGGGCCTTGGCCACGTCTCTCTTGTCAACAATTTCTAGCCCCACCCCATGCAGTCTCCAGCCACTCCAACGCCGAGACTGAGCTAGTTCCGGGGTCCCCGACCTCCCCTCCCACAGACCGCTCCACCCCGCCCCCGTCGCTTGTTTACCCGCGTCACTGCTCTCCACCCCTCCTCCACGTCTGTCAGTCCCTGTTTTTTCCGGGGCTTTAACTGAACCCACCACTCGGCATTACTGCCAACAAGCGACCGGCAGGATGTCAGCCGTCACCTGAGCGGCCGCCTGACCACCCAGTCCCCGCGGGGAGGCAGAGGACGCCCTGCCACGTCCTCGTCCAGACCTGCCACACCGTGGCGGAGGACCCCGGCTTCCCCACCCCGGCGGCCCCGGCACAGGCCCCTCACCGCGGTAGTGCGCCTGGAAGCCCCCAGGCCGCAGGGCGGGGAACAGCGAGGCCACCCGACACAGCAGCCTCTCGCACGGCCCAGGACCCGCCGCGGCCTCGGCCTCCGCCTCCGGCTCCGGGCTAAAGCAGAAGCTGAAGCGGCGGATCTCTCGGGCCGCCTCCTCCTTGCCCAGAAGATAGGCCTTCACGGTGAGCGACGCCATAACTGCAGACTAGGTACGGGGAAACAGCTGGGCAGCTGCTGCGGCTGAGGCGAGCCCAGCGTTTATAAAAAGAAACGGAGCCCCGCCTCATATGGGCGGGGCCTCTCTGCGCCCCGCCCCTCCCAGCTGGTTAGTCTGCGGCACGCGAGCCCCCCTGACAGGGTCCCTATCAGGTATAGGAGGGGCGCTCTTACTGCCAACTCCTTTTTCTCCCTTCCAAGACAAGGGTGACCCCCAAGAGACCAGCCTCAGCCTCCACTTGTTGAGGAAAAGTCTGGTAAGGGTCCTAGCCTAGGCGCGTCCCAGGCTTGGGCCTGCCTATGACTCAGCAGTGTAGTCCCCAAGCTGAGGGGGGATGCCCAGCACAGAAACGAGAAGGACTCAGATGCTTACTGTCAGGAGGCCAAACAAGCTGGTTCAAAGGATGTTGTTCCGACCCTCTCAAGCTTAGTGTCCCGGGTAGTAGCGCCCCTCCCCTACCCCCCTTACCCCTACATCCACCATGACCAGCCCTTAACTGGATAAAGGCACATCACCCCCCATCTTAGGCCTGACCCAATTTAACAAGGATCAGGTTGGGAGGTATTGGACAAGCACTGGAGCGACTTCCCACAAACCCACCCTGTAGGAGGGTAGCCAGGACTCCTGAAGCATCAATGGTGACCACCCGTGTCCCCTCCCCCCCCACTCACATACTGGGGCTCTAATCAGGGGGTGGGGTGGGCATATCTCAGGCCTTATTGGCCTCATAGACAGCCAAAGGTGTTAGACCACCTGCACTCCAGCTAGAAATCAAAATGTGAGCCTTAGCCAGTCCTGTGCCATGGGCTTGTAATCCCAGCTGTTTGAGGTGTTGAGGCAGGAAGATACCAAGTTCAAGGTCTGCCTGAGCAAATTGGTGAAATGCTCTCCAAATAGAAAGTGATCCTAGCACTTGGGAGGTAGAGCCAACAGGAGTTCAAAGCCAGCCTTGGCTATATGAGGCCGCTTCTCAATAAAGTAAAATAAAAGGCTGGGTTTGGAGTTGAGTAAAGATACAATTCATGGGGATTTAGCTTAGTAGGGATACACCTCAGAGGGATTAGTGCATAAGGACATAGCTCGGTGCCTAATAGTGCTTTTAAATTCTCCCCTCAGTACCAAAGCCAAAACCAGGAGGTGCTTTGTGTGGCAAAAGTGACCTGTTAGCTGGGCATGATGACACACATCTGTAACCCCAGCCCTTGGAAAGCTGAGTCAGGAGGAATTCTAATCCAAGGCTAGTCCAGGTTTGCATAGCAAGTTTACTCTCAAAAAACAAATTAAATGAATAAAAATAAAATGAGCTTTTAGCAGGAACCTAGCTGTGAGGAAGGATGCAGGCTACAGAGGAGTGTCACCCTAAAAGGCCCTATCGATAGGACACAGACCTTCTAAGTCAAACTCATGGTGGAAGAACATGCCAGGCAGAATTGAAGCTCAAACCATCTCCCAGGGGCAGCATCTCTAGACCAGCTTCCTAGGGCCTCTGTCCTGATTCCCGTCTTCTCCCTGGACCTCTCTAGGAGTTGGGTTTGTGGGAGCAGAAAAATCTCAAATGCTCAGCAAGGGAGTGATCTGCCACACAGAAGTAACTGCTTTTTCCCTGGAGCTAGGAGGCTCACACCTATACCCTGTCCTGTGGAGGACAGTCCTATTAGGTTTCCCTCTCCATCAAGCTGGTGACCCCAGAAAAGGCCCTTAAGTTAACCTGCAGGACCCTCTGTTAGTGCATGTAAATTCAGGGGACCGACTAGGATCCTGGAGCTGGGCAGAGGCTGTATCCTGATGGCAGGTGCTGGCCAAGCATGACTCAGCAGCCTAGTGGCCTAAGAGCACCAAAGCTTCAAGCAGGCCAAGCTTCCTATGGGACATCTGAGCCAGTGGGGAGCCACCAGAAACTGCTTTGCTCTGTCACCCGTGGGAGAAAGAAATGTTAGGAAATGGGGCCTGGGGAAGTTGGCCTAGGGACTGCTGGCTCTGGGTTCCAGGCCAGGCCAGCATGCCCTGCTGCCTACAGCAGCTCAGACTCTCTCCCCAGTGCCCAGGCCAGCCAGGAAGGTAAACAAGGCGGTGGCTGGGGAACCCCCTGGCAGGGCCCTCTCTGCTTGCTGTGGTCAGGTGGCCTGGGTGGCTGTGAGTCAGAGTCCCATGATCATGATCATGACAGGGGGATCCCCCAGCTGCTGCCATCCACTCCACTGCCGGCAGAGGGGATGGAGAAGGGTCTTGGGGGTGGGGTCTCTGAAGACCCTACAGGAAAGTGAGCTTTCAGAGGACAACATCTGATGCCTTTTTCATGAGTCCACCTGCCCCTCCTCAACCCTCTGAAGCACACAGTGGAGGAAAGAGAGAAGCTTGGCACCTGAATCAAGAGATAGTTCTTTTGATCATCTTTGCAAAGGCAGGTGACTGGCCTAATCTTTGAAATGGGTCAGGAGTAGGAGGACCTGAGCTGCCCCTCTCTAGGGGATTCCCCACAGGTGTACTAATTATTTACTGCCCTTTGGGGGTGTAAACTACCAGTGAAGTCAGTGGAAAAGAGGCCTCAAATGGGTTGAGGTGG
Source organism: Cricetulus griseus (assembly GCF_003668045.3). Taxonomy (NCBI): domain Eukaryota; kingdom Metazoa; phylum Chordata; class Mammalia; order Rodentia; family Cricetidae; genus Cricetulus; species Cricetulus griseus. The sequence goes on from NC_048600.1 coordinate 64,672,590, forward strand.
GTTAGTGGGGCAACACCAAAAAGACCTAAGTCAAGAGATCTATGAGAGGACCAGAGGTGACCTAGGACCTCAGCTGCCAACCTGGCTACCAGGTCCTCCCAGCATCCTTCAGTCCCTCCCAGTTAGAGACCATGGCTGGCATACCCTGCCCCCTACTCTGAACTCTCCAGCCCAGGGGCTGGGCATCCCTTACCCCAGAGGCTCTTCCCTATAGAATCCAGACATTTTGGTTACCCACTGTTTTGTACCTTTGGCCTCCTGGCTGCTGCTGCTGGTTCCCTCTCTCTTCTCCCCTCACACCTCCCTCACATGACCTAGCTCAGTCTGGTCATGTCCACTCTGGACTCTCCCAGTTGTCCCTGCCTCTACCTATGCTTTCCCTTTTATCTACAATAAACTTCCTCCTCCACCACACCTGAGAGCAGTCATGTCCTTTCCTTCCCTTTTTATTTCCCTTTTTTTATTCACTGTTTGTTGTGTTGTCTCTTTGGGTTCCTCCGAGGCTTGGCAACAGTCTTCTCAAGTTCGATTTATACTGTTAGGTTTCAGGTAGTCTGCATGTCTAGAAATAAGCTCAAACTGGACTGTAGAAGGATTTCTGGTGGTTAGATAACAGCCTGCATTCCTCAGGAACTTAGGAAATGGGTTTTCATACCTAAAAGAGTTCATTTTCTTGTCTCTGGATGAAAGGATGTGGTTTTCTATTGACATACACCTATATAGTTGCATATGGGAGCCCATGCCAGCATCCAGGGTACCTGAGTCCCTACTCACAAGTACTCACTATACATTTCAAAGCCCCCATGCTAGCATCCTAGCCCTTCTCACCTCCTCAGACCCCCTCCTCCCAGATACCTGTTGTTTCTACATAATAGCAAGGTTTTTCCCCCTGCCCACCTACCCCTCATCTCTTGCTATCTCTCACTATTCTCTCCACTATTCTCTCCACTATTCTCTCCTGTTTCCCTAGCCCTGCCCATATCCAGTCTGCTTCTTTTTTTCTCTGCCCTGGACTCTTCCGGGTGCCTCTGGATATTTTCTCTCTTATTTACAATAAAAACCTTCCCCCCTACCAATAGAGCAGTAGTGTCAGCAGTTTCTTTACCATACCCCCTCGAATACCGATATCCTCGGGGTTATGGGATGAGGAGTACAGATGAATGCTGTTCAGCTGGGGCCAAGGCCACTGAGGAAAGAGACTGGGGGTCACAGGGACGCTGCCCCTCTAAATCCCCTCTCCACCATGGGTCCAATGAGATGCATTTCTCCGTGAGAATGCTGGTATATGGCTGGGTGCCTGTCTAGGGCAGCCAGCCACTCTCCCACTCACACTGGAGTAATGCTCCCTGAGTTCCCAGATATGCCACACTCATGTCACCTGGTACGTTTTTCAAGGTGCTTACCCCTGTCCAGAGCCCTTTCCTCCCCTTCTTTGAATGGCAGTTTCCTACCCTAAATGGGATGTCCTTAGTTGTGCCTTCCCGGACCATCCCCTGGAAAACATCTCCAAGTACTGGATATCATTTTGCTTATTGCTGTTTGACATGTTGTCAGCATCTCCTCAGGATCCTCCATGACTTCACAATGCTTTTCCCAAGTTTGGTTGCTATCTTTTGGGATGTGAAGTCAAGAGTCCAGATGGGTGCTGTTCAGCTTTTAGGCCCTGCATTTTTGGTAGTGTCAGGAATAAAACCCAAGGCCTCCCTTCCTGCACAATAGGCAAGCACTCTGCATCCCAGCCTCTCTTTTAGTTCCTTTTTACAGAAGCATAAGTGTGATGTTTCTGGCTGTGTGACAAGAAGGGGGACATATCCCAAAGACAGTTAGGATTATTCAAAAAAAAAAAGAAAACAAAAAAACAATGGAGGAGTTATGTAATACCAAGTTGTTGGGGCAGTAGAGGCTGGGAAGCCTCCAGTCCCTCTGGAGTTGGACCACCCACATGGGATGAAAGAGGGCCACAGGGCTGGGGTTTGACACTAGAATGAATCCACGTGAGGTTGGGGGTGGGTGTAGCTGGGCTCTGAGGAAAATATACAGGGGTGATGGAGAGGGCAAAAGGGAGGCAGAACAAGTCCCAAGATGAATACACAGGTGCAGTGGGGGGTACCCCAGGTTGGCATCAAACTCCCTGGGGCACAAAGATGCAAGAGAACTTGCCAGTCTTAGGAACCAACTCTGAAAGGGCAGAGGAAGAACTCTGGGAGAAGGGCAGCAGTCTACCTAGAAATGGCTGTTCTTGACCTGTCCCCAAGTGTGTGGGCTTGGGTCCATAGCCTGGGGAGGACTTGTTTCTGACTGAGAACACCAGCTGACTCTTCACTTGGCCAAGCTGGTTTTCGTCTGTTTATTCCAAACAAGGCCATTGTGGTGGTTTGAATAGGTGTGGCCCCCACAGATTCATGTGTCTGAATGCTTGGTGTTATTCTTTTGCTTAAATTAGAAATTTGAGAGAGAAATGGCCAAACTGTTAGATGTCTGCTTAAATTAGAAATATGAGAGAGATGAGACTCGAACTATAGAGCACATTAACCAGTTTATTTTAGGTTGGAAGAGTGAGAGGGGGAGACAGAGAAATGGAAAAACAGAGCAGGGCAGAGAGTAAGAGAAGAAGAGAGAGAGAGAGAGAGAGAGAGAGAGAGAGAGTGTTAATGGCCAACCGCCGTGGTAGATCGCCAGAAAGAGAGGGAATAATGCTTCGGGTTTATAAGGGGAGCTCTCGCATGCACAGCCCCTATGTAGCCCTGTAATGAGTGACATAGCCATGACGTGGCCACGCAACACAGGGACCTTTAAGCTACCTAGGTATCTGCCTGAACCTTTTACTTGGCCCATAGGGAGTGGCACTATTAGGAGGGATGGCCTTGTTGGAGGAAGTGTGTCACTGTGAGGGTGGGCTTTAAGGTCTCATGTATGTTCGAGCTACCCCCAGTGTGGCACACAATCTCCTGCTGCCTGTGGATTTTTTGTTTTGTTTTGTTTTGTTTTGTTTTGTTTTTTTTGGGGGGGGGTTCAAGACAGGGTTTCTCTGAAGGTTTGGAGGCTGTCCTGGAACTCTCTTTGAAGACCAGGCTGGCCTTGAACTCACAGAGATCCACCTGCCTCTGCCTCTTGAGTGCTGGGATTAAAGGTGTGCGCCACCAGCGCCCGGCTTGCCTGTTGATCTTGATGTATAACTCCCAGCTTCTTCTCCAGCACCATGTCTGCCTGCATGCCACCATGCTTCTCACCATGATGATAATGGACCGAATCTCTGAAACTGTAAACCAGCCCCAATTAAATGTTAATTGGTCATTAATATTTAACATAACATAAAGGTTGCTGTGGCCGGGCATGGTTGCTGTGGAAGATTCTGGAAAGATAATCGCAGATCTTGGGATGGAGGGACTATGAGGGGATCAGAAACCCATCTTAGGTAACTCAAAGGGCCTAGGCATTCAAGGAGAGATAGGAGCTGGGCAGTTAAGGGATGGGAGAGCAGTCATTGTCTCCCTATCTAGGGAGTTTCAATGCCAGGAGCAGTGACAGGATGCCCAAAGCCTGGGTAGCACTGTCCTCTAAGGACTGTCAGACAGCTACGTGTGCTGTTCCAGCATTTTGTGGACCATCTGCACTCCAGAGCTCTGGCAACCAGGTTGACTCTCACCTGACTCTTCCCAGACCAGCTCCCTTCTTCCGATTTGGCCTCCAGGGATACTTAACTCCTCCATACTCTCTCTCTCTCTCTCTTTTTTTTCTTTTAGTTTTTTGAAATTTAAATTAGAAACAATCTTATTTTACATATTAATCCCAGTTCCTCCCTCTCCCATCCTCCCATGCCCCTCCTCCATACTCTCTCTCTCTCTGTCTCTCTCTCTCTCTCTCTCTCTCTCCTTCTCCCTTTCCCTCTCCCTCTCTTTCTCTCTTTGTGGACACCTCTTTGCTTGGCTAATGTTCCCAGGCACATAGGGGGACCTTGACCAGCATTTGTGAGGTGCTTGGGTCAGCAAATGTTAGTCAAATTAAATAAAAATATACAAATGGCAGTTAGGCCTCATGATGTTGTAGTCCCAGCCATTCATGAGGCTGTGGCAGGAGGATCACAATTGCAAGGCCTTAGTGAAATCCTTTCTCAAAATTAAAAAGTAAGTAAACAAAAGTCTGGAGATCTAACTCAATGATGTAGCACTTGCCTAGCATGCAGGAGGCTCTGGATCCAGTCCCCAGTAAAACACACACACACACACACACACACACACACACACACACACACCAGTGAAATTATAGAAGGTATTGTGGCCACTGTTTTAGACTAGACTCTTCCATCAGACTCAATAGACAAGACTAAAAATCAAAATGGAATCAGTACCTTGTAGAGGTCAGGAGACAACTTTGGGGAGTTCTCTTCTTTTGCCATGTGGGTCTCTGGGGTTACAACTCAGGTCATCAGGCTTGATGGCAAGTGTCTTTACACACTGAGCATCTCAACAGCTTTAAAAAAAAAAAAAAAAGGAGGAGATCTTGGGCTGGAGTGACGGTTTAGTGGTTAAGAGCACTGGCTGCTCTTCAGAGGACCCAGGTTTAATTCCCCGCACCCACATGGCAGCTCACAACTGTCTGTAACTCCAGTTCCAAGGTATCGACATATATGTAGGCAAAACATCAATACACATAAAATAGCCACTGAAAAAAATTTAGGAAATGAAACAAAGCAAACAAACCCAAAGTAACAAAATAACTTTGTGCTCACTTAGGCTGCACATATACTAAAATTGGAAAAATACAGGGGGGGGGGAGAAAGATGGGATCTTGCTGTGCAGCCCTGACTAGTCTGTAATTACAATTTAGGGCAGACAGGCCTCAAACTTTCAATAATGCTCCTGCTTCTGTTTCCTGAATGCTGGGGTTACAGATGTGGGAAGCCTTCACTGACTCGGGTTTGCGGTTTGCTTCTCGGATATGTTGTAGCCAAGAGTACTTACCAGGCCTGTGTCTACCCCGGAGTTCCTGATTCTAATTCCTAATGGCAACAGTAATAATTTCATGTATCTTTTTTTTAGGGGGGGGATTTCCAGACAGGGTTTCCCTGTGGCTTTGGAGGCTGTCCTGGAACTAGCTCTTGTAGACCAGGCTGGTCTCGAACTCACAGTGATCCGCCTGCCTCTGCCTCCCGAGTGCTGGGACTAAAGGCGTGCACCACCAATGCCCGGCTCATGTATCTTTTATGCCAGGAAACGTTCTGAGATTTATATGTCTATAAAATCAACCCGCTCCCTTAATGTGAGACCATGTGATTAGTTCGGGCCAAGGGTCTGAGACAGTAAAAGCCACAGACCAATGACAAGGCAAGTGTTTTCTTTATTTGCTAATGCCAAAGTTTCTAGAGCTCTCTTTCCACTGCCAGGGAGCACTGTTCCAGTAGCTATCCCTGAAGCCTGGGCAGGAGCTAAAATGAGCAGAGCTGTCAGAGTCCTTCATGGACACGAAGCTTCAGTAAGTATGTTTGCATTAAAACACCCCACCCACTCCAGACCATCTTTTCCCTGGGTGCCTGGGAACTCACAGAGATCTTCCTGCCTCCTGAGAGAAAAGAAATTTGTTTTGTTTTGTTTTGTTTTGTTTTTGAGACAGGGTTTCTCTGTGGCTTTGGAGGCTTTCCTGGAACTAGCTCTTGTAGACCAGACTGGTCTCAAACTCACAGACCCGCCTGACTCTGCCTCCTGAGTGCTGGGACTAAAGGCGTGCACTACCACCTCTCGGCGGAAAAAAAAAGATTTTTTTAATTAAAACCTGACAACAAATTAGTAAAAGATTTTTTATCAAGCCAGGAGGTGGGTGACACACGCCTTTAGTCCCAGCACTCTGGAAGCAGAGGCAGACAGATCTCTGTGAGCTGGAGACCAGCCTGGTCTACAGAGTGAGTTCCAGGACAGCCTCCAAAGTCACAGAGAAACCCTGTCTTGAAAAACAAAAAAAAAACAAAAAAAACAAAAAAAATTTTTTTTTTTTGAAAACTGTTAGCATTTAATTAACCTTCCTGGGTGGTTCAAGCCACCAGGACTCAGGCACCTCCAACACCCTTTATCTTCTCTTCAGCTCTTCTGCTGAAAAATTTGGCTTTCACGATGACAGGTTGCTTAGGGAGCTTTCCCTTCCCTGGAACTTTGTAGTAGCCCGATCGCACATCAATGATGGGAACAGCTCCAGTCTTGTTCTTGGCAGCATTGACCCGTGTCTGCTCACTGACCAGTGTCCACAGCTTATCCAGGTTGACAGTTGGGCAGAAACTCTGGTTCCTCTTTAAGTGGTAATGCCTCATACCACCTTTCCCAAAGTACCCTGGATGGTATTTGTCGAAGTTGATCCTGTGGTGATGCATGCCTCCAGCATTCCCAAGGCCTCCTGGATGCTTGTGGTGTTTACCAATGCGACCATGGCCATGGCTCATGTGGCCCCGGAGTTTCCGGGTCTTTCTCAGTCTGGACGGCATGGCAGCGGCATAAAGGAAAGAGCAAATTTTTTTTTTAATCTACTTATTATACCAGGAATTTAGAATCTTGGAACTGCTTTTATATATAAAAGCTGGCCTGGGACTCAGAGAAATCTGCCTGCCCCTGCCTCCTGAATGCAGAGACTCAGCCCAAATATCAACTTAATATTTTTTGTTTTAATTACACATACATACATACATACATACATACATACATACATACATACATATATACAGTGTGTGTGTGTGTGTGTGTGTGTGTGTGTGTGTGTGTGTGTCTGTGTCTGTGTCTGTGTCTGTGTCTGTGTACATGTGGAGGTCTCAGAGGACAACGTGTGGAAATCCATTCTCTCCTTGCACCATGTGTGTCTTTGGGATGGAACTCTGGTCACTGGGCTTGGCACTAAATGCCTTCACGCCCTGTGACATCTCACCTTTGTATATCACTTAATTGGGGGGGGGGAAGGAGTATTATAGACAAACAAAAGAGTTTTAGGAAGATAACATGACTTCTCAGTTCTTCTGTAAGAATGCTCATTTAGGGGGCTGGAGAGATGGCTCAGAGGTTAAGAGCACCGACTGCTCTTCCAGAGGTTCTGAGTTCAGTTCCCAGCAACCACATGGTGGCTCACAACCATCCGTTATGAGATCTGGTGCCTTCTTCTGGTGCACATGGAAGCAGAATGTTGTATACACAATAAATAAATAAAATCTTTAAAAAAAAAAAAAAGAGTGCTCATTTAGGTGTGCCTGGGTGTCTCTGGAGATTGACTCATTTTCTGGTTAATTCCAGCAGAAAGCACTCTGGGAGTCTGTTGTGAAGGAGCTTAAGTGAAAGCCCATTCCAGCACTTGGAGAGCCATAAGTGGGCAGATCTCTGTGAATGCAAGGCCAGCCTGGTCTGCATACCAAGTTCCAGGATAGCCAGGACTACATACAGAGACCCTATTTTAAAAATAAACAAACAAATAAAAGCCTGTTCTCAAATGCTGTCGGCTCAGAATAATTTCTCTACAGTTCTGGTTTAATGCTGCATTCTGGACTTTCACCTACAGCAGCCTGTCTTTGGTAGCTAGTCTCTTGGCTTCCTCTCATTCCTGTTGTTGCCCAAAGAAAGGCTCATCTTGAGAATTAAATTTAAACTGTAGGTCCTGTTCTTCCTGCTTTTTGTTGGGTTTTTTTTTGTTTTGTTTTGTTTTTTTGTTTTTGTTTTTTTGTTTTTTTTTTTTTTGTTTTTTTTTTTGAGACAGGGTTTCTTTGTATAGCCTTGGCTGTCCTGGAATTTGGCTTTGTAGACTAGATTGGCCTCGAACCCACAGAGATCCTCCTGCCTCTACTTCCTATGAGTGCTGGGATTAGAGGTGTGTGCCACCACTGCCCAGTCCCTCTTCCTGCTTTTCCATCTCAGGACAAAACCTTAAATAAACCAATGTGTACTGTACTCACAGCACTTGGAAAGTGGAGACTGGAGGATCAGAAGTTGAGGACTAGCCTTGGCTTTATTGGATCAAAAAGAGATAAGGAAGAAAAAAAAAAAAAAAAAACTAACTAAACTAAACTAAATTCCTGACAAGGTGGTACATAAAGATCCTTCCCCTGTAAGCCCGGGGCCAGGATCTCACTGGACTCCCTATCTGCACTGGTAGGGAGGGAGCACTGTCCCATTAAGGTTTATTTGTATCTGCTGAGGACAATTACTCTGACACACCCCCACCCCCAGACTTACAGTTAAACTCACTTTCCCTAGGAGGCCCTCTGCTCTTCCAGGAATGATTATCTTCCCTCATTATAAACTTGCCAAGCTCCATGGACCTTGTCTCTTCAGCTCTAGACAAGGTGGACAGGTTCTGGCAGGGCAGTGGCCAGAGCAACATCAAAGCATTCATGTTTGTATTTCTTTGTTTGGTTCGATTTTTTTTTTTTTTTTTTTTTTTAAGAAACAACCTTTACTCTATAGGCCAGGTGGCCTGGTACTCACTACACAGTCCAACCTGAAGTAATCCTCTTGCCTCAACCTCCCAGGTATTGGGATTATGGGCATATGTCATCATTTAAAAATCTTCTACTTATTCTTTTTTGTTTGTTTGTTTTTTCACAGCAAGCTTTCTCTATGTGTCCCTGGCTGTCCTGGAACTTGCTTAGTAGATCAGACTGGCCTCGAACTCAAGAGATCTACCTACCTATGCCTCCTGAGTGCTGGGATTTAAGGTGTGCGCCAAAGATGCTCTTTTACTTATTCTTGGGCGATTGTGTGTGTGTGTGTGTGTGTGTGTGCGCGCGCGCGCGTGCATGTGCCTGTGTGTAGGGTCTCATGTAACCCAGACTGGCCTTGAGCTGCCTCTGGAGCAAAGGACGACCCTGCTCTTAAAACTCTCTTTTAAAAAATGTTTTAATGTATCTGAGTGTTTTGCTTGCATGAATGTATGTATTCAATGTGTGCAGTGCTCTCAGAGGCCAAAAGATGGAGACTAATTCCCTGTGGTTGTTGGGAATCAAACCTTTTTCCTCTTAACAATTGAAATATCGAGGCTGGAGAGATGGCCCAGTGATTAAGAACACACTAACTGATCTTTTAGAGTACCCAGGTTCAATTCCCAGCACCCAGATGGCAGCTAACAACTGTCTGTGACTCCAAGATCTGACACCTTCACACAGATATACTTGCAAGTAAAAATAAATTATTTTAAAAATAGAGCTATTAGCTGAACTCAATCCTCTTGCATCTTCCTCTCAAAAGCTGAGATTAGAGGTGTATCCTACAGACCCATATTTTATAAATCAATGCCTTACAACAAACCACTAAAATGTAAATGTCAGAAAAATATTTGTAAAACCATATACAAATACCCATGATTCTTCTTTTTTTGTTTAGTTTTTTTGTTTGTTTTTCGAGACAGGGGTTTTCTGTCCAATAGCTGAGGCTGTCCTAGAACTCACTTTGTAGACCAGGCTGACCTCCAACTCACAGAGATTTGCCTGCCTCCTGAGTGCTGGGAATAAAGGCATGCACCACTATGGCCCAGCCCCATGATTCTTCTTAACTTGCAGGATCTAGAGGCAGGACTAATATCAGAAATATGACGTGCCTGCCACACCTCTAGCTGAAGTAGATGAAAATCCCTGTGATTTCCGTTGTGACATAGGCTGGGAGATCTACAGGATGCTGCACCTATTCCTAATTGAAGGGCACATCAAGTTTCACTTAAAGGCTAGTGAAAACATGCATGGATTTTATATTCCTCTCAGCTCTGTTCTTGGCCCTCCCTCAGGGCAGGGCCCCCAGACCACCTCCAAAGATTGCCCCAGAACGATGGCTGGGAGCCGTGATCTAATGGCTGGGTGTTCTATAGGCTTGTAATCCCAGCCCTGGTCTGAACAGTGAGTTACAGGACAGCCAGTGTTACATAGTGAGACTCCAAACCTGAAAAAGGAAGAAGTGGGGACGACTGTATTTTCACTTTGTGACAAATGAGGAGAACAAAGGGAGAAATACCCACAGCTGGGGTTTGAAAAGGAAAGCAGGGTTTTTCTGGGCCCATGTGGCTCCATCTTCCTGAGAGAGTCCTTAGAACCGGAAGCTGAACCTCAGGTAAAGGCCAGTCCCCAGCTGCAAGGATTAATTAATTACTACAAAGGCACAAGTTGTGGAAAATAGGACAAGTGCCAGGCAACTGCTGTCCCCCCCCCCCCCCCGCCCCGTTTTAAAGGGAGACAGAAGCCTGCAGATAGACAGGCTGCTGTGAGACCCCACCTAAGACATGAGCTCCACCTAACACCATGGGTCTGTTTCTACAGAGGCCCTGCTCCCCTACTCCAGGGTAGTCATGGGATGGACAAGGAGCTCAAACGTGGTCACTGTCCCCTTCCTTCACGTACCCTGGTTTAATAACTGTAGCATTTTCCTCAAGTAGTCCCACTTTAAAACATAAATGCACTTTTTTGTTTAGTTGATGTTGGCAGTGAGTGCTTTACCACTCAGCTACATCTCCAGATATACTTCTGTTGCTTGATTTTTAGATTCAGTGTGTGTGTGTATGTGTGTGTGTGTGTGTGTGTGTGTGTGTGTGTGTGTGTATATATACACTTGCTCTCATGCAAACACTCTAGTGCTTGTGCACCTACCTATCGAGCTTGGAGGTGTCTGATCCCCATAGAGCTGGAGTTACAGAAGTTGTGAGCCACCTGATATAGCTGCTGGGAACCTACCTCAGGTCCTCTGGAAAATCAAGCAGTAAGCACTTTTTTAACCATAACTGCTGGGCCATCTCTCCAGTCTTATTGTTTGTTTTTTGGGACAGTTGCATCACACAACCCTACTTAGCTTAGAATTTTGAATTTTCTGTATATATCAAGCTGGTCTTGAACTTATTTATTTATTTATTTATTTATTTATTTATTTATTTGAGACAGGAGCTCACTATGTACCTCTGACTGGCCTGGAACTCACAGAGCTCCAGCTGCCTCTGATGCCCAAGTGCTAGGATTAGAGGCATGTACCGAAGTATACTGGCTCCACTATTTTTTTTATTGTTGTTGTTTTTTAAACAAAATTAAGACTTTATATGACTAAAATGAAAACCTGCTATTCTTTGCAACACAGAGAAGACTCCTATGAAAATACAGACAAACAAACCAGAATAGTTTCCTTCAGAGGGCTTCAACAAGATCAGGTGTGGAAATAAGGCGGAAACCTGCTCTAAGTCATTCCAAACTGTAAAACAGTGGTTTTCCAGCTGTGCCTTGCTTCCTGTGGCTCCCCTAACCCCTCCCCCCCGAACTCCCTCACTGCCCCCAAGATTTTACCATGTAGTCCTGGCTGGCTTCGAACTCCTAGAGATCCGCCTGCCTTCTGGGTGTGGGCCACTACACTGTACAACCGCTACCGGGTGCTAGATCATACCCGAGCACCACCATCCTGAGCAGGGCCCTCTGGGACATATATACAAATATACATATATGTGTGCGTGGGCGGCACTTGTGTGCCACAGCTAGCATGAGGAGATCAGAGAACAAATTGCAGGAGTCATTTCACTCCTTCCACCCTGTGGATCCTAAGGAATGGAACTCAAGTGGTCGGACTTGGCAGCAGTCATCACTTGGGTCTTGCCTAGCTCCATTTTACAAAGTCGCATTTGGTTCCATTTTGAACGGCGGTGAGGCCCATGCAGGGAAGTAGACATGGCGCTACAAAAATGCATGCCCAGAAGCTGCCCTCCTGGCCCAGCCAGTCCTTGTGTGTTCAGTCCAGTTCCTGGTTCCGCAGAAGCCTTGGGGACGGGGAGGGGGGAGTCTGTAATGAACCCTTATATGAAAGTGCAAGACAAGACCAGCAATAAAGGCTGAGGCGGCCGCTGTACAAATCGGAGACAGAGCCCCCCCCCCCCGCGGACCTGGTGCCCCTCTAAACTGCAGGTTGAGCCTGACTCTCGCCCACAGCACGCCTGGCACCGGGAAGCTAGCTGGCTGTGTGTGCTCCGGAGGGTGCTCCACACCTACAAACAATGACTCTGTTACTCCTCAGAGTTACTCTGTTACTCTTGTACCATGGAGTAGGAGCGCCTCCCCCGTCCACAGCATACCATCCGAGGCGCAGCAGAGAATGTCCTGGGGAAGGCAGAACTGGTGGGCGCAGGAGAGGGCAGCGGACACTCCTGGACGCTAGAGATAACCTCAGCCCGGCCACTCGGGTCCCCTCCCAAGTCTAGACCCTCTGGGTCGGGAGGAGGGCTTGAAGGTCTGAGTGTGGGAAGTTACCCATGGGGATCTTCCTGGGAGCGAGTTGTGGGGCTGGCACCTCAGCAGTCTGCCCCTGCTGCACAGTAGCTGACCTTCATTCACCACCACGGTAGCCTTGGCTTTGCTGAGACTGGACCACCTCTCCCTCAGAGCGCGCTCCCGAGCCGGGCCCACTGGGATCCCGGGCCCTGGCCTCCCACCCCGCCCCCTCGCGGTGCTCCCAGCGGCAGCGGGTGATGCGGCCCCTTTAAATCCCGGCCGCCCCGCCCTTCGCCGTCGACTCGGCGGCGGTCCCCGATCCAGCCGGGCCGCGGCTCTTGCCGCCTTGCCCAACCCTGCCCGGCCCCGCCCCGGCCCCGGCCCCGGTCCAGCCTCCGACCGAGGCCGCCAGCGCCGCGCGCCGCGGAGGAGCAGCCCGTCCGGCCCCCGCCCGGCCCTATTCCCGCCCAGATCGCAGCCGCTCTCCCGGACCCGCAGCTCCCCCGCGATCCGGGGCCGGGGCCCCTGCCGCCTCCCGGCCCCCCGCCCGCCCCGGTCCCCCGGGCCATGCGGCCTCGGCCCTGCCGGCGCCCGCCGCGCACCGGAGGAGATGAGGCTCCGCAATGGCACCTTCCTGACGCTGCTGCTCTTCTGCTTGTGCGCCTTCCTCTCGCTCTCCTGGTACGCGGCGCTCAGCGGCCAGAAAGGTGAGCCCCCCACCCCGCCGCCGCCCGCGCAGGCCTGCACCGGGTGCACCTGAGCCCCTCCCATCCTCGCCCCACTTGTTTGCTGCTGGCGTAACAAAATTTCTCGGGCCGGCCTGGCCGAGGAGGGCGAGCGGTGACCAGTTCCCGGTCCCTCCGTGTGGCGCTCGGGACTGGCGTCTGCCTGCGGTTATCCCATGCCTCGGGGCTGGCGCTCCCACTGGCAAGTTAAGGACCTATGGAGTTCCCACAGAGGGCCAGAGACACAAGGTCACAGAGCTAGCTGTAATCAGGTGGACCCAGGGAACCCGCTGCAGGCTCTTGGACGAGAGCAGGCACGGCGGCGTTGTTGAGACAGGTGAGGAGATACAGCCAAGGCATCCATCCCCCTGCCCCATCCACTGCTGTGCTCTGCTGCAGCCTTGCTCCTGTGAGTGCTGCTCCCTGGGGGCCTACAACCTCCTTCATGGCACCAGGCCCCAGAACTCCTCTGGAGCACCTACTGATCAGCTAGCCCAGGAACCCTGATATGTGGTCATTTTGTGGGGTTTCCTTGGCCCACCTCAGCTACCTGATACACCTTTGAAGCTTGGACAGGCTGAGGCCAGTCCACACTATGGCCTCTGTGCCTGGCCAGCCCTCTTGGGAGTAGAGGGGCGCAGGCCCCAGCACTGTCAGGAGTTCTTTGAACTAGGTTGAGTGGCTGATCAAGAATTGAGGATCTGAGAGACCATCATTTACCCAGCCTGAACACAGGAGGCTCTTCGGAAAGCTGCTTCCTTCCTTCCTGCCTTCTGGTCTTCCTGTCATATCAGGATGAGGCAAACTAGCCTTCTCCCTCCCTCAGACAGGCTCTCTGTTCCCCAAGGTTATGCTAAATGAGTCTGGGGAAAGTCCAACTCCAGCCACCAAGCTCCTGCCAGCCCAGCCTTCTCTAGGACTTGTCCTGTTTCGGTGGAGGCCTGGACTGGCCTTGACAGAATCACTCACAAGCCAGGAACTCTGAGGAGAGAGGAGGGAGGGAGAGAGAGAGAGAGAGAGAGAGAGAGAGAGAGAGAGAGAGAGAGAGAGAGAGAGAGAGAGAGAGAGAGAGAGAGAGAGAACCTGACACAGAGAGAGGGTGATCAGGGCAGAGGCTATGGGATGGAATGAGCTATCAGGAAATCGTATGTTCAGGGCAGAGTTCTCTATAGGTAGGGTGTGTCACTCAGGAGGATACATTTTGAGCCCTTGGGAGAGTGTCCATGAAAGGCCATGGAGGCTGTAGTGGAGCCATGTCTGAAGAACTGGGGCCAAGTTGTCCCATTGTTGGTAGGGCCATTAGCCCTTGTTCCTCATCTTCGGTTAGGCAGTGGTTTCTGTGTGCTTCTTACAACAGTCACATGTCCTCATCTGATGTCAGGACATCTCCTGAGGAAGTAACCAGGAGACTGACACTCTGAGGGCCTGGGGAGCAAGAGAGCCAGAGAAAGGTGCAGCTCAGATGCAGAGTTCTTCTTCCTAAGGGACAACAACAAGCCCAGGAGCCTGTGCCATGGAAAGGGTGGGGACTGGGCCAGCCCTGTCCAGGGGCTGTCCTGTTTCCAAGGGTGTCCAGCAAGGCCAGGTGTCTGGCCAGCAGGAATCTGGGCTGTGACCTCTTATTTGTTCATGCAGACAACTCTGAATGCTCAGTCAGTCAGCCACTAGATAAGAGCTGCTTTCCAGTCTGTGGTGGATATAGGGCTCAGGAGAGGGCCCAGTACTTAAGGGAAAGGCAAAAGAACCGGAAGGGAGGATGTAGGCAGGGAGCCAGAGAGGAAAGAGACAGCAGGAGCCCGGGAAAGGACTCAGACTTGGCCAGATGCACCTGGGGTTCAGGGCCCAGGTTCAAATGCAGCCTTGGCTATATCTGTTGAAGCACCCAGACATGCAGGAATCAGACTGTAGCCTCAGCTAAGCAGTTGCTGAGTTCCCACCTGAGGGGAGACAGAGCCCCACAGCTCTCCTCAGTGTCCAGGCTTACCATCTCATTGGATTGGATAGCAATGATGGGCCCTTCCTCTCCTAAAGTCCTTGGAGGGTGCAAGACCTGGAGATAGAGAACACCTGCCACTCCCCGCCTCTGCCTCCTACCTTCTTGCAGGTTCATAGTAGACCTTTGGCTAGGCTTGGCATCTTCCCATGGCGCTGAGCCTTTCCCCCTACTCTAAGTACAGTGTTCAAAGTTTGTACCCCAGCTTAGCTCTGAAGTCTGTTTCCTCTGCCAAGAGGGAACCATGTTTAATATTGTGTTTTGTGAGCCTCGGGGCATGTTTAATAATCCTGCTTGCAGAGTATCACAGGTCCTATAGCCAGTATAGTCTATTATGGTATGGCCACTGCTGCAGTCCAACCCTGGGCCAGCTCTATCCTGCTTCTCTGGAATAGGAAGATGTGGATGGAAGCCAAGATCCTCTGCTTCCCAGGAAGCCCTATCCTGACCCGCTCTACACACCCAGAGAGACCAAAGAGTCCCCAGGCTCTCATCACTGACCTGCCTCACTACCCAGTACACTAGAGGTGTGGGGTGCCAGGATGGTCTAGTGAAGTCCTCCCCTTTAAGAACAACCCATAGGGAGACAATCACACAGCTTGAGTTTCTGGATTTGAAGGGTGCAAGGACAGAGGGGACCCCCTCCCCCTCAGTCCAAAGACCTGGGAATAGGATCACTGGGCTCTTTTTTTTTTTTTTTTTTTTTTTTTTTTTTGGTTTTTCGAGACAGGGTTTCTCTGTGTGGCTTTGGAGCCTATCCTGGCACTCGCTCTGGAGACCAGGCTGGCCTCAAACTCACAGAGATCCGCCTGCCTCTGCCTCCCGAGTGCTGGGATTAAAGGCGTGCGCCAGCAACGCCTGGCGATCACTGGGCTCTTATAGGAAGCAAACAGCAGGTAGAATGGGGCCAGAAGACTACAGTGGGCTGCTAAGGGAAAAGTCCCATGGAGTTCAGAGAAATGACCCAGGATCAGTGTGTGGACTGCAGCCAGCCCTAGGAACCCAAGGGGCCCATTACTTGCTAGTAAACAGTTGGAGCACAGGCCTTAGGAAGAGAGGCCAGGATAGGGATCCAGCTGTGCTTAGGCCGCGATGGTCAGAATGGTTCAGAGAAGTGCCGCCCACCGTGACCTACCCATAGCAATCTAATGCAGGCAGAGCTTGGCTTATTTCCAGAGCAGAGTAGGTCTGAGGGAAACACAGACAAGAGTCAGATCAGTGTTACTTTCCTGATCCCCTTCCATGGCTCCACCTCAGGGCTACTTGGGATACTGCCAGTGGCACAGGCTGCCCTTTAGCTCCACTCTGAGGGGAGGGCAGGGGCTTCCCATCCAGGCCACTGTGAAATACCTCCCTGGCTGACTCTGATGGCCTGGGCACTATACTCCTCAACCCTGTCTGCTGTTGGTGTAGCCCAGTGCTGAGAGGGTGAGGTTGGGGATGGGCTCTCAGTGTTCAAGGGTCAGGTTTCCAGGGTAACCTGGCCCCTGAGCCCAGCTCTAAGTCTCAGAGATCCTGTAACTTGACTCTCTCTTCCTCCCCCTTCAGGGCCATACCTAAGCCTGGGTGTGGCCTGGGACATTAGCCCTGGGTAAGATAGGGTATAATATTGGGGGGGGGAGCTCCACAGGTAAGGGATGCCTCAACAGAAATGTACTTGGCTTTTCTGTCTCCAAGCCTCTCCCTTTCCCTCTGCACTCCTTCCCTTTGACCTATGTCGTACTTAGGCATCTGCCCTGGTTGCTCTGAGGAAGAAGCATGTCCTGAAGTGACTCCACTTGCCTTGAGCCTCACCTGTGGTTTACAGGCTATAGGGGTAACTCATCCGCCTTCTGGGACTGTTTGCCCACCAAGAATTTGATGCCTGGGCATGGGGTGGGATTTGGAAAGGCTTTCTAGACTCCAAGAGAAGGCCTTGAAGGCTGGGCCAGATGATGTGGGATTCAGGCAGAAGAAACAGCTTGTGCAGAAGCTCGACATCTGACAAAGCAGAGGGAGGTGTGTGTGATAGCAAATGAAGAGGGCAAAAGCCAGACAGACAAAGGCCTTGAGAGCCGCCGAGGCTGGCAGGAGCTGCTGGCCCCTCGCCAGGGAGATGCTGTTTATCCCTCCTGCTGTGGATCCCTGCCAGAGCGAATGGGGCCAGGTGCTTCTCGCCCTAGGGACTCTCCTCCACCCTCAGGAAGCTCCCCTCAGGGTCCGAATTACCCCTGCTTTCCTCATATCTGGCCCAGCTGCTGCCAGCTTCGGAGTATAGCTGAGGGTCCAACAGTTCTCCTTAGGGTGGCATGCAGACCCTTCTAGGTGATCCAAGCCTAGCACAGGCCATTTGTGGTCAGGGCTCCTGCTGTGGACTGGTTGAACAACCCCTGCTCTAACTAGTCAATTTCATCTGTTGATCTGAGCATGGGGGTGGACTGGGCTCTGGGTGGGAGTGAGGTAGAAAGAGCCCTTAGGGCTAGAGTCTAGGGAATCTGGTTATACCCATAGAGCCTTAAGGATGGGGTTGTCTGTCGTCTCATCCTTGGAGGGAGCCAGTGGATGCAGATGTTTTGGTCTGAGGCTGTTCCAACCTGTGCTTAGGACTGCTCCCTAGGACTGGGAGGTGATCATGCCCCCTCCCCACCTTGGATACACTAAAGGATGAGATAACTGGGTGGGGAGAGTACTGAGAGTGCTAATCGTGCTGGGGGCTTTTCAACCCCATGCTGAGCATCTGTGTAACTTCACATGAACTGTTATGTGCCCCCTAGTTGGAGTATGGCAGGCGTACCTTTACAGGTGTGCTGTTGCACAGACAGGCGTTCAGTGATGACATGCTGTAGGACTGGGTCTGCAGGAGGCTGGCTGTACCCTGGTGTTAGCCTGTGTGTGTCAACCCCCTACTCCCCACCAGGTGACGTGGTGGACATTTACCAGAGGGAGTTTCTGGCACTGCGAGACCGTTTGCACGCTGCTGAGCAGGAGAGCCTGAAGCGCTCTAAGGAGCTAAACCTGGTGCTGGACGAAATCAAGAGGGCAGTGTCCGAGAGGCAGGCGCTGCGGGACGGAGAGGGCAATCGCACTTGGGGCCGCCTTACTGGTGAGCTCCAGCGGGATGGGGTGGATGGAGGTCTGCAGTCATAGCTGTTTTCAGGCCCAGCAAAATCTAACCTGTCCCTTCCCCAACCACCCAGAGGATCCGCGACTGAAGCCGTGGAACGTCTCGCACAGGCACGTGCTTCATCTGCCCACCGTCTTCCACCATCTGCCGCACCTGCTGGCCAAGGAGAGCAGTCTGCAACCCGCAGTGCGGGTGGGCCAGGGCCGCACCGGAGGTATGGGCGTGGCCCGGGAGGGGCGAGAGGCGGGCAGAAAGGCTGTCCCCGGAGCCCTGTCCAGTGTCACCCCTCCGCGCCCCTGCAGTGTCCGTGGTGATGGGCATTCCAAGCGTGAGGCGCGAGGTGCACTCGTACCTGACTGACACATTGCACTCGCTCATCTCGGAGCTGAGCCCGCAGGAGAAGGAAGACTCAGTCATCGTGGTGCTGATCGCCGAGGCGAGTGGCCCTGGACCTGGGGACAGGAACATGGAGGGGAAGACACCCAGTAATAATCCACCAAAAAGAGGAATACAAACAACGGCAAGGGGGCGGGGAGGGGGCAGGGACACAATCAGAATTGCAGTTATTAATTTCATTCACAAATGTATCAAAACAAAAAGTTAAAAAGAAAGATGAATCTTTGCGCCCCCTTGTGGACACACTAGTTACAGGTCCCTTCACCCCCCACACTTCTGGGTATCTCAAAAGCAGTTTTCTGAGGTAACTGTGACCACAGCCAGGCTCAGCCCCACCATCTCTCAGGACAGGAAGTCACTCACTCCTATAATTGGGGACATCTGAAGCCCACACTCCTGTCCCTCCCCCTTCCAGACCATTTGGGGTGGTAGCTAAGCTTAAGTGTCTTCCCACAGACGGACCCACAGTACACCTCGGCAGTGACAGAAAACATCAAGGCCTTGTGAGTACCAGCAACCAGGAAACGTTGCTGGAGGGAGAGCAGCCAGATGCTGCTCCCATAAGAGGAGATCTGCCTTGTGTGGGGAGGGGCTTCCCTCCTCTGTTAAAAGTGTGTGAGGGCCGGGCCGTAGTCTTTCTAGAACCCCAGTGCCTCAGGAGGCTAGTGAGGGAGGGACGTTTGTTAGTGAGCTTCCTGAGGCTGGGAGGGTCTGGAGAGCTCCCAACCCTCTTCTGCCCCTGGAGGCTGCACACCCACTGAGCCCTCCCCCACCTAGGTTCCCCACAGAGATCCATTCTGGGCTCCTGGAAGTCATCTCCCCTTCCCCTCACTTCTACCCTGACTTCTCCCGCCTTCGAGAGTCCTTCGGGGACCCCAAGGAGAGAGTCAGGTACTTATACCCGGTACCCCCAGCAGTTTGTTGTTGCTCGGTCACTGTCAATGTTTCTTTGGACCCTGTCTGGTGGGCGGGGTGGGCCCTGCCTGCCTCAGTGGCTTCTCTGTGGCAGTCCACTGGAGGTGGCATTGTCTCTGATCTGAGACCCCTCCCTGGGCCCCACAGGTGGAGGACCAAACAGAACCTGGATTACTGCTTCCTCATGATGTATGCACAGTCCAAAGGCATCTACTATGTGCAGGTCAGCTGGAAGCTTTTCTCCTGCCCTCCCCAGACACTTGTTGACCTTGTCCTTGCCTATTCTGCACATGGTCACACTTGGGTGAGGGACCCCACTTCTGTCCTGTGTCAGTCCTGAGTCCCTGGCCTCTACTGTTCCTCCCTGTGCAGCTGGAGGATGACATTGTAGCCAAGCCCAACTACTTGAGCACTATGAAGAACTTTGCCCTCCAGCAGCCCTCTGAGGACTGGATGATCCTGGAGTTCTCCCAGCTGGGCTTCATCGGTAGGCCACCCCCATGCTGGTCCTACTAGCCAGATGACAGCTCTTCAGTCCTACCTGTGCCCTCCCAACTACCATCTCTCAGCCCCAGTTCCTTGCTAGTGAGCCTTGCTGAAGTACCCTTTGTATGAGGATATCCCGGGGTCCCCAGCCCTACCTTCTTGGACCCACACCTGCCCAGAGTCTGCCCATAAGGTTTACTGTGAGAAGCTCAACATTGTCCCCCCCGGGGATGAAGAAATAGGGTTTAGCAGTTCTTTCCAGTCAGAGCCCTTTTCCCTGACTTCCTCCCTCAGGGAAGATGTTCAAGTCATTGGACCTGAGCCTGATTGTGGAATTCATCCTTATGTTCTACCGAGACAAGCCTATTGACTGGCTCCTGGACCACATCCTGTGGGTGAAAGTCTGCAACCCTGAGAAAGATGCGGTGAGCAGTGAATGTTTGGAACCAGCACAGAGAAGGCAGGCTATTAGCTGCCAGCTCACACTGTGTTCCTGGCCATGTCTTGATGGCAAGGAAAGGACTCTACTGGCTGAGGAAATCCCCTGGATATCCTAAGGAAAGGCCCCATTTTTGGAGTCTGGGCTGAGCTGAAGCCTAACGTGTTACTCTCTGTTCACAGAAACATTGTGACCGGCAGAAGGCCAACCTTCGGATCCGCTTCAAGCCGTCCCTCTTCCAGCATGTGGGCACTCACTCCTCACTGGCGGGCAAGATCCAGAAACTGAAGGTGGGGTATGCCACAGAGTTTGGACAGAGCATGGTGGAAACAGGACTGGGGGATGGCACTGATGTCTGCTCTTCCTCTCTAGGATAAGGATTTTGGAAAGCATGCTCTCCGGAAGGAGCATGTGAACCCCCCAGCGGAGGTGAGCACAAGCCTCAAGACGTACCAGCATTTCACCCTGGAGAAGGCCTACTTGCGAGAGGATTTCTTCTGGGCCTTTACACCTGCAGCAGGAGACTTCATCCGCTTCCGCTTCTTCCAGCCACTGCGCCTTGAGCGGTCAGTACTCCCTGGGGAAGGGAACAGTGTGAACACCAATTAGAGGCCTCAGCATATATTTCTGGGTCTTTAGGTACCCCTTCGAGAATCTCTCGTGACCCCTCAGTTTCCTTTCTGAAAAGCACTACCCATACTCATACTTGTGAGGACTAAGGCAGGAAGATCTTTAGGTACTCAGTGACAGCCATCACCACAGCCTCAATGTCAGGCCCTGGCTGCCTTGCACAGCCACAGACTGTCCAAGATGGTGCCCAGCCTCCCCTGTCACCTGGAGGCACCAGGCAAGGCCTCTCTGCTGGGCCTGCGCAGTGTGCCTGGGTAGTTCCTCACCTTTACCACAGCTCACCAGCCTGCTTGGCCCCTGTAGGTTCTTCTTCCGCAGTGGGAACATTGAGCACCCAGAAGATAAACTCTTCAACACTTCTGTGGAGGTGTTGCCTTTTGACGTGAGTGTGGCAGGTATGGGTGAGAGTTGAGGCTGCCTCCTTCTGGCCTGCTACTCAAGTCCTGCTGCTTTGCCCACAGAATCCCCAGTCAGAGAAGGAGGCCCTTCAAGAGGGCCGCTCAGCCACTCTACGGTACCCTAGGAGCCCTGATGGTTACCTCCAGATCGGTGAGTAGGGCAGGGCCTGTGTGGGCTGGGCTTTTGGATGTGGCTTTTGTTTTTACCTCTAGGTACTGCCCTCCCACAGGCTCCTTCTACAAGGGTGTAGCCGAAGGGGAAGTGGATCCTGCCTTTGGGCCCCTGGAAGCACTGCGCCTCTCCATCCAGACGGACTCCCCAGTGTGGGTCATCTTGAGTGAGGTGAGATCGCCTAGGTGCAGGGACGGGACCAGCCTGCTAGACCATAAGAAGCCTCAGGGCACCTGCTTATCCTGAGCCTGACTCTTGCAGATCTTTCTGAAAAAGGCTGACTAAATGGAAGGCTTCCAAGGGTGCTCCGTGGCCGGCTCTGGAGTCCACGGTTCCAAGGGTGTTGCTGCTGCTGCCGCCGATCCAAGAGGACCAGGCATATCCACCCCACCTGAAGGGTTCTGCCTGGCAGGCGGCTCGGGCTGGCCTGGGGTCCACCGCTGGCCCGGAGGCCCCAGAAGCTGGTGCTGCGCCGGGCCGCGGGAGGAGGCAGGCGGCCCCCACTCTGTGCCTGAGGGCCGGCCTGCTGCCGCCCAAAAAGAACCGAACCGAACCGTTTGCCCCTGGCCGGTCGGCTTGAGCCAGGCCATTTTAGAAGAGCTTTTTCTTGGGCGCCCGCTGTGTGCGGCGCGAACACTGGAATGCATACACTACTTTATGTGCTGTGTTTTTTATTCTTGGATACATTTGATTTTTTCACGTAAGTTCGCATATACTTCTATAAGAGCGTGACTTGTAATAAAGGGATAATGAAGTGTATGCCTCATAAGTGCATGTTCTGGCCAGGCACTTGCATGTCTGCCTGTCTGTATTTGGCCTATCCCCATGGGTTCCCAAAACTTGCTGGTGACCTCACCTATGCTAGGAGACTCTCATCCAATGCTGGCTGGCTACTTGGTGAAGATGGCTTTGACCTCTGTCATGTCAGGGACCAAGTCTCTCAAACCCCCCTTCTACCATGTCAGGTGTTCCAGTGTGCTGTTGGTGTACATGATCTCATTCCCACTTAGCAGGAAGGCCTTGGCCACTGAGTCAGTAACTGGGGGTTTCACGTACCTAAAGGTGTGCCTACCTATGCTATAGGAACCCCTTCCAAAGTGTTCTTATGTCATCTTGGGCAGGCATCACATTACCCATCCCAACTGTTGTGAAGACCTGAGCTCCTGAGTGCCTCAGTGGGGGGAGGTGCTAGCCAACT
This sequence comes from Cricetulus griseus, assembly GCF_003668045.3. Taxonomy (NCBI): domain Eukaryota; kingdom Metazoa; phylum Chordata; class Mammalia; order Rodentia; family Cricetidae; genus Cricetulus; species Cricetulus griseus. Next base: position 64,695,229 of record NC_048600.1, read on the forward strand.
TCTTTGTTGTGCCCCCCCCCCATGGTGGTCCTCAGCGTCTTTCTCCCTGCTCCTCCCCTGGTCTCATATAATAGGATGTTTGTATGTGTATGTGGCAGGGGCAGGAGTTGTGGGGAGTGGAAGAGTTGAGACAGTCAGGCAGCCCTGGAACTCACTGTAGCTCAAGCTGGCCTTAAATTTATGCTACAGCTTCCCAAGTACTGAGATTACAACCATGAACCCAACACCTGGCTCATCCTATGGCCTCCTATAAGATAAATGGGCCATCTCCACCAATCTCAGGGCCTTTGCACACACTGTTGGGCCTGTTTGAGAATTAAGTCATTTAGAGATGATTTGTCAGCAGGCCTTCCCCAGTTCTGGCCCTCCTCGGGCACCTTGAGGTCTACTTGAGAGAACATATCGCTGACTACATTCCTGGTCATGCTCTCTGCTCTGAGGGCCTCTCCAGGGGTGTCCTGATCACCCACACCCATCTGATGTTGGCGATCAAGTGCTGATCAAAAACAGGGACCCAGTTCTCACTTGGGGAAAGACCAACAACTGGTTCTAGTGAAGTCGGGGCTGGGTAGGAAAGACAAGAAGGCACACAAGATTCTGGCAGCCGAGGCTCAGCCTGTGAGGAAGGAGAGCCCCAGGCACAGAAAGGAGGGTGAAGAGTGGCTGACTCTGGAAATAATGTCAAGGCTGCGCAGACAGGCAAGGTATACCCTAGAGGAGGGTACAGAGAAGCGCAAATCCAAGCCGGCCCACGCCGCCTCCCAAAGCCTGACTGCATCTGTCGGCGGCTGGGGCCCTCGAGGGTTTGCAGCCCTTGGTAAGCAACCTTCTCCGACCCAGAGAATGTAGGCGGGACCGTCGTGGAAACTTTAATTAGAAACTGGGATTCGGGGGCGGGCACCCCTGCATTTTGCTCTAAGCTCTTCTCCAGTTGCGCTGACTTGGAGGTCCTTCGCCTCAGGCCATCTGCAGGAGCGCCTGGAGCCGTCTGAAGAGCGCTGCCCGTAGCGAGCCGGGGAGGAAGTGGACTAGCAAGCCCAGCGCAGCCATCGCCACCAGCAGCCAGAGAGCGCGCGCGCTCGCGTACAAAGGAGCCAGCCTGTGGGCGGAGCTCAGCGGGAGCTGAGTCAAGGCCCCGCCCCCAGGCCTCGGCCCCGCCCCTTGGGCTAGGTCGGCCCACCTGCAGTCCCCGAAGGCAATCTCTTTCCACCAGTCCCCTGCCTCCGATCACCGCCTCCCACCCTTAGAGCCGCGTCCCGGAGCGACCCTCCCCTGCCGCGCTTTCCCGGAAGTCCGGCCCGAGTTACCTGAGCTGCGCCGAGCGCGCATATCCCTGGAAGTAGCGGAGGCGCGCGAACAGGTAGAACAGTCCGCACACAGCTGCGGCGCCTGAGAAAGGCGAGGCGGCACTGTGAACACGCCCCTGCCACCCGGGACCACCCCCGGAGCGAGCCCCGCGCTGTCCCGCACCTTCGTGAAAGAAGACGCCGGCGACCCAGAGCGTGGCGAGGAACAGCGGGAAGTACTCGCTGCAGTTCACCCTGCGTGGCACGGGTTGCGTGAGCGCGCGGCCGGGCTGGGCTGACACCCGAACCCTCCCGGACCCGCCACACTCACTGGGCTCGGAAGACGCGCTCGAACTCGGGAGGTCCAGAAGTGAGTGGCGGCGACACGTGGAAAGCTCTGCGCGCAGAGATCACCTGCAAGGAGAAGTAGGCTACGGCCGTGGGGACGTGGGAGTCAGGTGTGGCGTCCAGCATACCTGTCCCCCAGTCTCCCTGCCTCTCGCTGAGAAACTCCCTTCTAACTCCCTCCTCCGACCCGTCCCACCATCGATGTTCAGTCGGCCCAAGGGTTGACTGGGGTGTTGCACGTACCAGCAACACCTGTCGGTGGGAGGAGCCACAGGAGACTTTACCTCTGAACTATTTGACTTGCAAAGCACAAGCAAATATCCACCTCCCGTTCTGCAGGTCTGGACCCCCAGTCTTTTAGTCCCTGAGTAGCCAGTGTCCCAGGAAAGAATTGGCACAAGGAACAGGAAGCACACGTCCTGTGGCTAAGGGACCCTGGTTTCCCTACTACAGGGTCACTCAAACTTGGTTCTCAGTGCCACCAAACAATGACATCAACTCTTGTCTCAGTTTCTCTGTTTAGACATCATGAACCCAGCCCTTACTCTGGCAGATAACCATGCTCCAAGTGCCTTGTAATAAGGACTCT